>NC_034197.2:5288070-5612237 GCF_002021735.2 Oncorhynchus kisutch | reverse complement strand
TTATGGCTCTAGATTGCAGGTAAAAGCGATTTCAGTTATTTGAAAAATGCAAAATTGTCCAACTTCCAGAGCACCCCGCAGCCCTCCTTATGTACTTTGTGCCCCCTCAGATTTTTGGCGTGATGATACCCCTGTATGTCGGGAATACTCTTTTGCTATATATTGATACAGTTGATCCATGCTTAGTTGCAGCCAAGTGGTTCCTCATAATTTATTCTCAGGAATCCTCAAGAGTTCTCCTAGCAGTCCAAAAATAATGTTTTAGACTGAGAAGCAGGGATTCAACAGCATTCATCAAGGGCACAATTCGACTTTCAATGGGCTGTATGTATCAACCGAGAGTAGGAGTGCTGATCTAGAATGAGTGTTGACTTGGATCATAATGGATAATATTATATGGACAGGAGTGACCTGATCCTAGTCTGAGACAATTGAGATTCACATGGCCCCTCTACAAGCCTCCATGTATTTCTTATTTTAAGGCGAGGCACCACAGGATTAACTTACCTATTTTGCATCTACTTATCGATTTAGAATTTTGGGGTATTTTTGTCCCTAAATTAGGTATTTCAAAATGTAAACATAAAAATGTCCAAACTTGATGTAAATGTTTATTTGATTTAGTTTATCATACTACCGTCATTCAAATGGACATAAATCCATAATTTCGAAGCTTACTACATTTAGTAATACATCATTCAAAAGCCTCATCTGATTGGTCCCAAAAACCAATGGGTTGGGCCAGAGCGTGGGTAAAGCTAAGTTTGAAAATGCATCATTGGCTTTGATACTGTGATTGGTTAGAGACAATTCAATCGCTAATGACTTTGCTTTGTACAACACCCCTCCCTCATTTTGACATCACCCAAAACAACTTCAATGATTGCAGTCTCAGATTGTATGTAGGGAACAATTGAGCAGCGGAAGACCAGAACTCAGTTTTAGTCGTCAGGCAATTAAAATCCCATTTCGTAGAGAAAGTTACAATCTGGACTATATGTAGTAACTAACTTTGAAGAAATTGCGATTGGCTCTAATTAGGTGTTTTGCATTTGCTAAGATAAATTCCTTGTACTGCTCTTTAACTGCCATTTCACAAAAGTCAGACCTTCCCACATGAAAACATGTTTTTTCTCAGCTTCAGAAGCTTCTGCATTTACCAAATGTTGTGTGGTTATGCTTAGATATATTCTCCAGACTTGTGTAGAGGGAATTGTTGATATGTTGTAAATGTTTTATTCTAGATCACATTTTCTAAAAATAAAAATAAAAAAACGCACCTAAAATGCATTTGACATATGTGACTTTAGTATTTCACAGATAGAAATATTAAAACATTTATCCACAACACGTCCGGTCCTGGAGTGTCTTAACAAAATTACACCAAATAATTTAGGCTGACTTCATCCTGTGTCCAGAAAAACAGATTTGCAGTATATGCAAATGTGCACATATTTTAATACAACATTTCAGGAAAGTTGTAATACAAAAAGTATTATGTTTGTGTCTACATTCAACTGGTAAAATTGTGATATGAATAAGGGGGAGAAAATGTACCTTATTAGGGTGTGGTGCCTTGCCTTAAAGCCATTGGATTAAAACAAAAATGACAAATGTTTGGTCAGTTGACCAGTTTTATAGATGTATTATTTTTTTATATACCCAAGGTTACCCAATATATGTTCACACATTTGAATGTTGTTCAGTAAAATTAATGTATCAAGCACAGTTTAATATACAAAGAACGAGCAGTGTTAAAAAGTTAATGCATGGAGGGTGCTTAGAGCCTTAGTCAAGTTCCTAATAGAAATGCATGGCAAACTCATCTTTTTAAATGTTGTCTGTTGGGTATTTGTGCTACAAAGGCTTACCAAAAGGTAATGCCAATTAGAGAACAACTTCGAACAGAAATTTGGACAAACGCAAGTTAAAAAATCAGTCGTTTCCAGTAGAAATTTGGGGGTTTTCTACAAGTGCAAACGTTTTGACTGGTTCTATGATTAATGAACAAATGTGATACGAAATCCCACGTATCAAAACAATAGACAACTGTTTATGAAAGTTCTGTAAGTCAGTGCATTTAGCATTTCAACATCAACTAAAAACAAACCTTATTTATCTCAGTAAAGATTTAAGAGATGAATCTGGAGCCGAAATTTACCAAACGTCTCAGAGTAGGAGTGCTGATTTAGGACCAGTTGTTTTCTAGAACACAACGATCCTAGATCAGCACTCATACTCCGGGACGCTTGATACGTACGGCCCCAGATCTCAGAGCAATGGCTTCCTAGTGATCTATAACAGACAATTCCTTTTTCCAGGAACCAATATGAGCTTGCTGTGATTCTTGCAGCCATCTGTCCCCACTGAAACCCTGGAGCAAACACTTTGGTTCCTGCCTTAAACATGAAAAATACAATATTCTCTGTTTAACTAGACCAACAGCAGTAGTAGTGCACTGAAGAAAGGCCACCCTTTTTGCTTCTCACGGGCAAGAAAAAGCCTTTAACGTCCATCGAATCCATGACACTTCATTAGAGACTTCATTGTTCATCAACTCCTTTATCATTCACGAAACAAACTTAAGAGTAATTTATTTTCTTTGTCGAAGCTTCCAGCGTTATCTTCCTGAAACTTACACTCACAGTTCCCAAGTGATGTAGCCACCGACCTCTGCTGTGGTTGTTGTTTAAGTTAGCATTTTGGCTCATCACAGCAGTGGCACACCCCTTAGCCTGCGGATGATGTTGGCTAGCCGTTTGGCCAGGCCCGGACTGGGCTCCTCCACCTGGAAGGTGCGGGTCAGGAGATTGTAGAGGGAACCGTAACCCACGGCCACCACAGTGCAAGTGAGGCAGATGACGTTGTAGGGCATGCTGAAGTCAGGGGTGGGCAGGTTCACCAGCAAGGGCTCCGTGTAGACCCGCATGAAGTAACTTGACTCCTCTTTACAGGGGAAACTGGGAAGAAAGACAAGATGAGTTATGTTTAATGTAAAAAATGTGTTTTTAATATTTAAAATTGAATGCCTTTATTTTTGCCAATGTAGAGCTAGTGAGATTCCTCTGTAAAGAACAGTCCTATGCAAATGAAATGTCTTATTACAATAACCTACAGTGGCTCCTCCTTTAAAAGTTGCGTCATACTGGAGTACACCTTGTGTGCTGCCGCAGCATTCAGTGGCACATCATCTAATTCTCAGCCCTTTTTCTGTTACTATTTGATCCCCAGATGGCATCTTTGAGAAGCATTTGATAGTATTCCTTATTGGCATTACCAGAGAATTTAAAACCTTTTTTGTAATAACATAGTATATGGGATTGATTTATGTTATGGTGTTTCTATTCAGAGAAAAATGAAAAACGAAACCCTCAGGGTTTCCGTTAGGATGGAATGGAAAATATGTCAATGTACAACATGACGTTCGGGAGTAGGCTATAGGATTGAAGGATTCTAAATGGTTTGCCTTCATTAGACAACTTTGTTCCAATATTTCTGTAAATCTGTGATATTTATTCCCATAGTAATTTGTTATGGATCCATAACTAAATCAACATCTGCATTTTGAAAGAGTATTTTTTTATCATAATTTTATTAGGCTACTGTGCAGTCTACAATACATACTGTAGTAAACATTGGAATGTGCCTAATTCCTTACATAAGGGAGAGCAGGCCATGTCTGTACTACAGAATGCAGGGCACGCGTGAGACCGGGGTTCAAATCCATGTTGGGGAGGAAGGGGAGTATGCTGTCCTTGTAAATAGAAGTTTGTTCTTAACTGATTCCATAGTTCATAGTTGTGATGTCTTCACTGCTATTCTAAAATGTAGAAAACAGTAAAAAATATAGAACAATCCTGGAATGAGTAGGTGTGTCCAAACCTTTGACTGGTACTTGCTGGAACAGAAAATGAACGTTGACAGTACAGTATTGGGCTATTTACGAGGAAGGAGTAGACTGTCCATGTAAATAAGAATTTGTTCATAACTGACTTGCCTAGTTAAATAAAGGTTACACTAAGAGCATAACATTTCTGCACCCTAATTTTCTAATTGTTGTCTAACCAAGACCCAAATAGATATTAAGTGAAATATAAACATCCACATTTGAATGTCCTTTTTTCTTGTTATTTTATTAATGAAAGCATAAAGATGTTGATGAACAAATACTGTAAGAAATGTAACACTTTTGAGTACTAAAGCAACAAATACATTGCAAGTTTGGGGATTTTCACACCAGTAGTGGGGTTATAAAAAGTATATTGTCCTGCTAATAGCAAACATTGGCATGATGGGCTACACCTGCTACAGTTGTGATGTCTTCACTATTATTCTACAATGTAGAAAATAGTAAAAATATAGAAAAATCCTTGAATAAGTAGGTTTGTCCAAACCTTTGACTGGTACTTGCTTAATTCATTTGACTAAAATGATGGTGTTTCTATTCCATGAACAACTGTTAGGATGGAACAGAAAATATGGCACTGTAGCTAGAGGTCGACCAATTATGATTTTTCAACGCCGATACCGATTATTGGAGGACCAAAAAAAAGCAGTTACAGATTAAAATCGGCCAATTTTATATATATAAAATACAACAATATACTGAATGAACACTTACTTTAACTTAATATAATACATCAATAAAATCAATTTAGTCTCAAATAAATCATGAAACATGTTCAATTTGGTTTAAATAATGCAAAAACAAAGTGTTGGAGAAGTAAAAGTGCAATATGTGCCATGTAAAAAAGCTAACGTTTTAGTTCCTCGCTCAGAACATATGAAAGCTGGTGGTTCCTTTTAACACGAGTCTTCAATATTACCAGGTAAGAAGTTTTAGGTTGTAGTTATTATAGGACTATTTCTCTCTATACCATTTGTATTTCATATACCTTTGAATATTAGATGTTCTAATAGGTACTTGAGTATTACCAGCCTAATCTCGGGAGTTGTTAGGCTTGAAGTCATAAACAGCGCAATACTTGAAGCACAGCGAAGACCTGCTGGTAAATGCAGGAAAGTGTTGTTTGAATGAATGCTTACGAGCCTGCTGCTGCCTACCAACGCTCAAGTCAGACTGCTCTATCAAATCAGACTTAATTATAATATAATAACACAGAAATATGAGCCTTAGGTAATTAATATGGTAAAATCACTTAGAAAACAAAACTTTTATTTTGGTCTAAATATTGCTGTTACATTGCACAACCTTCAATGTTATGTCATAATTATGTACAATTCTGCTGCATATACCCTGACTCTGCTCGCACAGAACGCAAGAGAAGTGAAACAATTTCTCAAGTTAAAAGAAATCCATGTTAGCAGGCAATATTAACTAAATATGCACGTTTAAAAATATATACTTGTGTATTGATTTTATGAAAGGCATTGATATTTATGGTTAGGTACACATTGGTGCAACGACGGTGCTTTTTTCACGAATGAGCTTGTTAAATCACCCGTTTGGCATAATAGACTGTGATTCAATGATAAATTAACAGGCACTGCATCAATTATATGCAACGCAGGACCATCTAGATAAACTAGTAATATCATCATCCATGTGTAGTGAACTAATGATTATGTTAAGATTAAACTTATTAAAAAACAATTAATGCTAGCTACCACCTTACCTTGGTTCCTTGCTGCACTCGCGTAACAGGTAGTCAGCCTGCCACGCAGTCTCCTCGTGGAGTGCAATGCAATCGGCCATAATCGGTGCCCAAAAATGCAGATTACCGACTGCTATTAAAACTTGAAATCGGCCCTAATTAAATCGGCCATTCCGATTAATCGGTCGACCTCTACACTGCACAACGTGATGTCCGGCAGTACAGTACTGGGCTATTTAGCTAAAGAATCTCTGTTGTGCTAGTCTCAGAGCAGCCGAAACAGTACTAAAATAGTTGTAGGCTTTTGCTTCTAACTTCAATATACTCTTTAAATAAATAAGACCAACAATGTATCTTAAAATATGTTTTCAATGATGTGACTTTCAGCCAATAATTACATTTAGAGGATGAGGACTCTAATATTAATATCTAAGGGGCATTTTCCGTTAGGATCTGTGAGAATATCTAAGGGGCTTTTATATCATTATAAATTAATTAATAATAATAAATCTCTTTTAAAAGTAAAAATATTTGAGATTTCGTTTTCATTTAACCCAGCACGAGCGAGAAAAAGGCAATTCTTGAACATGGGGTGAGACATTCTCGCTAATTTGTAAATAAAGCCAGTTATTTAGAATTATTTATTTCTGGAGAAACCTAACTTGTCTGCTAAATAATCATCACTTACTTATATTCAGTCAACAAATATCTTAAGAATATCATGGAATATTCAACATTTTCGTTTCTCCATGCTTCTCTCAGAGCAGCGCGAAACGATGCCGAAATAGAGGCCCACAGGGGGAAGGCTATGTACTGTATTCTGTGCCCACACGTGGTATCTCTTCGGTTACACATCCTTGGAATAGCAGAACAGTCCGGGTATCCCTTGCTGTGCCTGGTGAGCAGTTGGTCAAGTTCTGTTGTCAGAAGAGGAATGGAAATGTCAGGGTGAACCGAAAACCTGACGAACCCGCCACGTACTGTATATTGACTCTTCCTGTGGGAGGTGGAGTTCCTGAGCACACAGGAATTCCTGACATTTAATCCTAGTAAAAATTCACTGTTCTAGGTCAGGTAGGATCACCATTTTATTTTAAGAATGTGAAATGTCTGAATAATTGTAGAGAAGAATGATTAATTTCAGCTTTTATTTCTTTCATCACATTCCCAGTGGATCAGAAATTTACATACACTCAATTAGTATTTGGTAGCATTGCCTTCAAATTGTTTAACTTGGGGTCAGATGTTTTGGGTAGCCTTCCACAAGTGTCCCACAATAAGTTAGGTGAATTTTGGCCCATCCCTCCTGACAGAGCTGGTGAAACTGAGTCAGGTTTGCTTGCACACGCTTTTTCAGTTCTGCCCACAATGTTCTATAGGATTGAGGTCAGGGCTTTGTGATGGCCACTCCAATAGCTTGAATTTGTTGTCCTTAAGCCATTTTTCCACAACTTTGGAAGTATGCTTAGGGTCATTGTCCATTTGGAAGATCCATTAGCGACCAAGCTTGAGATGTTGCTTCAATATATCCACAAAATTCCCCCCCCTCATGATGCCATCTATTTTGTGAAGTGCACCTGTCCCTCCTGCAGCAAAGCACCCCCACAACATGATGATGCCACCCCCATGCTTCACGGTTGGGATGGTGTTCTTCGGTTTGCAAGCCTCCCCCTTTTTCCTCCAAACATAACGATATGATTGGTCATATTAAAACCTTGGGACCCAAACGCATAATGAGTGCTTTAACTCTCCCTTGTGGTGTATGCGAGTTAGGGGTCAATTCCATTTCAAATCAATGGAATTGAGGAATAGTACACTACTTTTAAAATAGGATTTTGTTTGGTGTAATTTCCTTTAGATGCATTCAAATTGCATTACTTCAGGTGATAAACTAACACACTTAAGACAACTACTACGTAAGTGCTCAAACACTACTTAAAAAAACAGCCTCATTACTCACAAGCTGCTGAAAAGTGGGCATTCCCGAGTGCTGTTGGTATCCATGGCAACGACACTGGGCACGAGAGCGCTGATAACAGAAGACCTGAAGCGAGGGACAACATTTAATCAGATATCTTCTACTGCAAACCTGAACATCGAGAGACTACAAGCAAGTAGCATCTCAATTTCAGCAATGGCCCCATCTTCAATCAGAATTGAAGCAAGACAAGAGAAAAGGGCACGTATAAAAGCTGACAGCACTAGGCAAACATGAAAAATGTATTTATACCTAAATTTTCCATCTCAGTTTGCATTTCATTAGACAGAGACAGATAGAGTACAGAACTTCACCCATAGCATTGCCCTTTTTCAGTTTCTGTAAAAAGTGAACATGAATCAAAGTCAAAGTCAAGTGGTACCCGACGTAGAAGCCATGGTTGGGGTCGGGGGTGTACTCGGTCCACTTGAGGAGTGCCCTCTCAAACTGCATGGTCACCTCGGTCACAGAGTTAGGGGGCAGCTGGACCAGCATCTCGAGCAGGTGGGGCCGAAGGCGGTCCTTGGACGGCTGGTAGTGAATGTAGCCTAGGTAGAAAAGAGGGGAGTAAGAGAAATTGTATTTATTTACTCACAACAATGAAAAACAAGTAAAATGACGACTAGGGCTGTTTTTATATATATTTTTTACCTTTATTTAACTAGGCAAGTCATTTAAGAACAAATTATTATTTACAATGACAGCCTACACGGTGACAGTGGGTTAACTTAACTGCCTTGTTCATGAGCAGAATGACAGCTTGGGGATTCGATCCAGCAACCCTTCGGTTACTGGCCCAACACGCTAACCACGCTACCTGCCACCCCAAATGTGAAGGTCATGGCATTTTGGATGGAGGTTTTGTCAGTCAAATGACTGAAGTCACCATCATAAAAATTGGTCGAATAGCAATCATTATATAGTTGGAAAAAGTATATGAACCCCTAGGCTAAGGACTTCTCCAAAAGCTAACTGGAGTACAATCATTTGAGTTTGCTATTCACAAGAAACATTGCCTGATGTGAACAATCCCCTGAACAAAAGAGATTAAAAAAAAGATTAAGAATTGTTGACTTGCATAAAGCTGGAAAGGGTTACAAAAGTATATCTAAAAGCCTTTGATGTTCATTAGTCCACGGTAAGACAAATTGTCTATAAAGTGAGAAAGTTCAGCACTGTTGCCGTCCTGAAGAATCCTAGAGTGTCAGCTAAAGACTTACAGAAATCTCTGGAACATGCTAACATCTGTTGACGAGTCTACGATACGTAAAACACTAAACAAGAATGGTGTTCATGGGAGGTCACCACGGAAGAAGCCACTGCTGTCCAAAAAAACATTGCTACAAGTCTGAAGTTCGCAAAAGAGCATCTGGATGTTCCACAGTGCTACTGGCAAAATACTCTGTGGACAGATTAAACTATAGTTGAGTTGTTTGGAAGGAAAGGAACAGCACACCAACATCAAAACCTCATCCCATCTGTAAAGTATGGTGAAGGGAGCATCATGGTTTGGAGCTGCTTTGCTGCCTCAGGGCCTGGACATCTTGCTATCATCGACAGAAAAATGAATTACCAAGTTCATCAAGACATTTCGCAGGAGAATATAAGGCCATCTGTCCACCAACTGAGGCTCAACAGAAGTTGGGTGATGCAACAACCCAAAACATAGAAGTAAATCAACAACAGAATGGCTTCAAAGAAGAAAACACACCTTCTGGAGTGGCCCAGTCAGAGTCCTGACCTAAACACAGATCGAGATGCTGTGGCATGACATCGAGAGCGGTTCACACCAGACATCCTGAGTGTATTCCAAAACTGAAACAATTTTGGAAAGAAGAATGGTCCAAAATTCCACCTGACCGTTGTGCAGGTCTGATCCACAACTACAGAAAACGTGTGGTTGAGGGTATTGCTGCCAAAAGAGCGTCAACCAGGTAAGTCCAGGTAATTCCAAAGGGTTCACATACTCTTTCTTGCCACTGTACATATGTGTACAGTCGTCGCCAAAAGTTGAGAATGACACAAATATACATTTTCACAAAGTTTGCTGCTTCAGTGTCTAGATATTTTTGTCAGATGTTACTATGGAACACTGAAGTATAATTACAAGCATTTCATACGTGTCAAAGGCTGTTATTGACAATTACATGAAGTTGATGCAAAGAGTCAATATTTGCAGTGCTGACCCTTGGTTTTCAAGACCTCTGCAATCCGCCCTGGCATGCTGTCAATTAACTTCTGGGCCTCATTCTGACTGATGGCAGCCCATTCTTGCATAATCAATGCTTGGAGTTAGTCAGAATTTGTGGGGTTTTGTTTGACCACCCGCCTCTTGAGGATTGACCACAAGTTCTCAATGGGATTAAGGTCTGGGGAGTTTCCTAGCCATGGAAAATATCGATGCTTTGTTCCCCGAGACACTTAGTTATCACTTTTGCCTTATGGCAAGGTGCGCCATCATGCTGGAAAAGGCATTGTTTGTCAAACTGTTCCTGGATGGTTGGGAGAAGTTGCTCTCGGAGGGTGTGAGTGAGCCCACTCCCTTGGCTGAGAAGCAACCCCACACATGAATGGTCTCAGGATGCTTTACTGTTGGCATGACACAGGACTGATGGTAACGCTCACCTTGTCTTCTCCAGATGCCCCAAACAATCGGAAAGTGGATTCAGAGAAAATGACTTTACCCCAGCAGTCCAATCCCTGTACCTTTTGCAGAATATCAGTCTGTCCCTGATGTTTTTCCTGGAGAGAAGTGGCTTTTTTGATGCCCTTCTTGCAGGCAAAAAGTCTTCGCCTCACTGTGAGTGCAGATGCACTCACACCTGCCTGCTGCCATTCCTGAGCAAGCTCTGTACTGGTGGTGCACCGATCCCGTAGCTGAATCAACTTTAGGAGACGGTCCTGGCGCTTGCTGGACTTTCTTGGGCGCCCTGAAGCCTTCTTGACAACAATTTAACCGCTCTCCTTGAAGTTCTTGATTATCCGATAAATGGTTGATTTAGATGTAATCTTACTGGCAGCAATATCCTTGCCTGTGAAGCCCTTTTTGTGCAAAGCAATGATGACGGCACGTGTTTCCTTGCAAGTAACCATATTTGACAGAGGAAGAACAATGATTCCAAGCTCCACCCTCCTTTTGAAGCTTCCAGTCTGTTATTCGAACTCAATCAGCATGACAGAGTGATCGCCAGCCTTGTCCTCGTCAACACTCACACCTGTGTTAACGAGAGCATCACTGACATGTCAGCTGGTCCTTTTGAGGCAGGGCTGAAATGCAGTGGAAATGTTTTTGGGGGGGATTCAGCTCATTTGCATGGCAAAAAGGGACTTTGCAATTAATCTGACCACTCTTCATATCATTCTGGAGTATATTCAAATTGCCATCATACAAACTGAGGCAGCAGACTTTGTGAAAATTCATATTTGTGTCATTCTCAAATCTTTTGGCCATGACTGACTGACTGACTGAGATAGATAGATATAAAATTCTCCTATGCATAGCCTAGGCAACTGAAGATTTGTTTGCTTGCTGAACCAAGGAGCAGCCAAGTTTAAACATGTTGTAAAGAGTCCATGTTAACGTGGAAACAGACTCAACTGCACCCGTCATTGTTTTTATGGCTGGGTTTTTCCTCATCCTCTCTCTCCTTATATCAGAGTTTAGACGTAAAACAGGCTTCCTTTTAATTTGCTGCTTGTGAGTAAAGTTTGCCGACTATGAAGTTGATTAAAACAATCATCCAATATCATTGATTACATGGTTATACAAATACCGTCACAGCCCTAATAGTGACAGTAACATAATATATAGGTGTAGCAGAGGTGAGAAACCCAACAGCTTAAACAAAAACTTCTCCCATAAACTAATCAATATAAAACAGTAGGTAAGTAAGAATTGTGTACACAAATTTATATTATGTAAATAGTTTATGATAAGTGAATACCATAATGTAGTTATTTTGTTAGTTACTTCTCCCTATTAGATGAAATCGTATTTTTTAAAAGCCATTTTAGTTGTTGCGCTAGCTGTACTGTCCGGATAGATTCACAAATCATGGGAATATGCAGACCTTGTCTCCCGCCGAGGCATGTGTTGCTAGGCAACCCCCCTGCACTTGCCCTAGGAACATATAGAGAAGGAACTGTCAGATGCGTCATAATAGCCCTGGAACTAGCCACACTGGGAGCCACATTTTAAATGGAATACACAGAGCACGGTAAAAAAAAACTGACCTTATGCTTGGTGTGACTTATGGGCAGAGCAGACCATCCGAAATGCGCTTAAATATTGTGATATGCAACCTGGAATTTAAATGTAAGAGGACCAGTGCTATATAGCAATAAAAATAGCACTAGTGAGCAACTACAATTTCACAAAGACAAACCACAAGTTCTTCAAGTTTAGTACTAGGCCTATATCCACACATTTGAATGATCTGAATGATGGTTGAATTTACAATATACAGCTAGGTTTGGCCTCCAGCCAATTTGTTCCTGAGCTTGTCTGTGGGCTGAACATAATTAGCCTATTAGCAAATAGCCTACTAGCTGCCCAATTCAAAGCCCTACACAATAGGTTAAACTACAGAATTAACATTAGTGGGCTAATTTATTGAAAATATAAAAATTAAGATCTGATTACAGTGGTAGAATCACCAATAACTATGTTAATACGCCTACCTATTATATTAAAATATATTAAATATTAAGTGTTTCTCCAAAGCAAAACTAGTGTGTCTTGTTTGGAACTAAACTATCGCTGTTTGCAAAGAAATCAATCTGAAATGTCATTATGAATCTAAGCATGGTACTTTCAGAAGTACATTTTCCACCCCAGACTTGAGGCCCGAGTCCGACACAGGAGTGCATGATGACAGAATGGGAGGAAATAGCTATAGGCCTATCGACAAAAATATATGGATGACATAATTGCATCTGTCAAACCGGTAAGCCTCTCTCATTTCTTAAATAGTGCTCTAACAAAGCCCCCTTGTTAGTAAAGTGCCTATTCAACTTCAAGCACAGGGCATTGTCCATATTGATCTTAGAAATAGCGATCCACACGCTGCATCAATCTGAACTTTCCTGTAATTATCCAATTATATTCCATTCCCACTAATAGTGTAATTAAGCTTTCACATGTCATACACTTATCAAGCATTTGGTGCTTGCTTTTATTTACGGCAAATCATTTGACTGTCAATTTTCTGTTGCGAATAGAGAAGACCATAAAATTGAAGTCGGAAGTTTACATACACCTTAGCCAAATACATTTAAATGCAGTGTTTCACAATTCCTGACATTTAATCATAGTAAAAATTCCCTGTCTTAGGTCAGTTGGGATCACCACTTTATTTTAAGAATGTGAAATGTCAGAATAATAGTAGAGAGAATGATTTACAGCTTTTATTTCTTTCATCGCATTCCCAGTGGGTCAGAAGTTTACATACACTCAATTAGTATTTGGCAGCATTGCCTTTACATTGTTTAACATGGGTCAAATGTTTCGGGTAGTCTTCCACAAGCTTCCCACAATAAATTGGGTGAATTTTGTCCCAATCATCCTGACATAGCTGGTGTAGGTTGGTAGGCATCCTTGCTCGCACAGGCTTTTTAAGTTCTGCCCACAAATGTAATATAGGATGAGGTCAGGGCTTTGTGATGGCCACTCCAATAGCTTGACTTTGTAGTCATTAAGCCATTTTGCCACAACTTTGGAAGTATGCTTGGGGTCCTTTTCCATTTGGAAGACCCATTTGCGACCAAGCTTTAACATCCAAACTGATGTCTTGAGATGTTGCTTCAATATATCCACATAATTTCCGTTCATGATGCCATCTATTTTGTGAAGTCCACCAGTCCCTCCTGCAGCAAAGCACCCCCACAACATGATGCTGCCACCCACGTGCTTCACGGTTGGGATGGTGTTCTTCAGCTTGCAAGCATCCCCCTTTTTCCTCCAAACATAATGGTCATTATGGCCAAACAGTTCTATTTTTGTTTCATCAGAACAGAGGACATTTCTCCAAAAAGTACGATCTTTGTCTCCATGTGCAGTTAGTCTGGCTTTTTTTATGGCCGTTTTGGCACAGTGCCTTCTTCTTTGCTGAGCGGCCTTTCAGGATATGTCGATATAGATACTTTTGTGCCGGTTTGTTCCAGCATCTTCACAAGGTTCTTTGCTGTTGTTCTGGGATTGATTTGCACTTTTCGCACCAAAGTCTCTAGGAGACAGAATGCATCTCCTTCCTGAGCTCCATGAAGGTTGTGTGGTCCCATGGTGTTTATACTTGCGTACTATTGTTTGTACAGATGAACGTGGCACCTTCAGGCGTTTGGAAATTACTCCCAAGGATGAACCAGAGTTGTGGAGGTCTACAATGTTTTTCCTGAGGTCTTGGCTGATTTCTTTTGATTTTCCCATGGTGTCAAGCAAAGAGGCACTGAGTTTGAAGGTAGGCCTTGAAATACATCCACAGGTACACCTCAAATTGACTAAAATGATGTCAATTATCCAGAAGCTTCTAAAGCCATGACATCATTTTCTGTAATTTTCCAAGCTGTTTAAAAGCACAATCAACTTAGTGTATGTAAACTGCGGACCCACTGGAATTGTCATACAGTCAATTATAAGTGAAATAATCTGTCTGTAAACAATTGTTGGAAAAATTACTTGTGTCATGCACGAAGTAGATGTCCTAACCGACTTGCCAAAGCTATAGTTAACAAGAAATTTGTGAAGTGGTTGAAAAATGACTTTTAATGACTCCAACATAACTATGTAAACTTCCGACTTCAACTGTATACCCATCCCACATTATGAAAATGAAGTTCCTACTTTGAGTCTGAATCGAAAAGGTGTGAAACATATCAACGAGAGAAAGAATCCAATCAATCTTCTCATATAAGTCCTCTTCAGTTTGAGCTATTGCACTCTTCATGCCATGAAGGAGAAAATAATACCAACATTGATTAATTCATTGATACTACAGTGCATTCGAAAAGTATTCAGACCCCTTGACTTTTTCCACATTTTGTTACGTTAGCCTTATTAAATATTTTTTAAAATAAATGTTCCCTCAATCTACAAACACACATAACCCTTAGCGAACAGTTTTTTATTTATTTTTTATATCACATTTACATAAGTATTCAGACCCTTTACTCAGTTACTTGTTGAAGCACCTTTGGCAGCGATTACAGACCAGAGACTTCTTGGGTATGACGCTACAAGCTTGGCGCACCTGTATTTGGGGAGTTTCTCCCATTCTGCTCTGCAGATCCTCTCAAGCTGTCGGGTTGGATGGGGAACGTTGCTGCACAGCTATTTTCAGGTCTCTCCAGAGATGTCCAATTGGGTTCAACTGGCTGTTGCAACTCAAAGATGTTATTCAGAGACTTGTCCCGAAGCCACTCCTACGTTGTCTTGGCTGTGTTCTTAGGGTCATTGTCTTGTCGGAAGGTGAACCTTCACCCCAGTCAGGTCCTGAGAGCTCTGGAGCAGGTTTTCATCAAGGATCTTTCTGTACTTTGCGCCGTTTATTTTTCCCTCGATCCAGACTAGTCTCCCAGTCCCTGCCGCTGAAAAGCATCCCCACAGCATGATGCAGCCACCACCATGTTTTACCATAAGGATGGTGCCAGGTTTTCTCCAGACATGACGTATTCAGGCTAAAGAGTCCTTTAGGGGCCTTTTGGCAAACTCCAAGCGGGCTGTCATATGCCTTTTACTGAGGAGTGGCTTCCGTCTGGCCACTCCGCCATAAAGCCCTGATTAGTGGAGTGCTACAGAGATGGTTGTCCTTCTGGAAGGTTCTCCCATGTCCACAGAAGAACTATGGAGATTTGTCAGAGGGACCATCGGGTCCCTTCTCCCGATTGCTCAGTTTGGCCGTCTGGCCAGCTCTAGGAAGGGTCTTGGTGGTTCCATACTTCTGCCATTTAAGAACGAAGGAGGCCACTGTGTTCTTGGGAACCTTAAATGCTGCAGATATTTGTTGGTACCCTTCCCCAGATCTGTGCTTCAACAAAATCCTGTTTTGGAGATCTGTGGACAATTAGTTTCACCTCATGGCTTGGTTTTTGCTCTGACATGCACTGTCAATTGTGGGACCTTATATAGACAGGTGTGTGCCTTTTCAAATTAATTGAATTTACCACAGATGGACGCCAATCAAGTTCTAGAAACATCACAGGAATGATAAATGGAAAAAGGATGCATCTGAGATTAATTTAGAGTCTGATAGCAAAGGGTCTGAATACTTACGTAAATAAGGTACGGTATGTTCTTTATTTTTAAGACATTTCTAAAAATGTCAAAAACCTGTTTTCGCTTTGTCAAGTTCTCTTCAAAATATAACATTTTAGATCAGGCACATTTTGTGGCTGCATGAGGCTTTATGATACTGAAGCATGTGCTCCCCCATGTGGGAAGAAATGGCCTTTCCCTCAACTGCTATCAATAGGTAGCTGCCATTTATATCAGACTTAGGTGGAACAGTGTCAGCAGGTGAACAGCGGGACTGAAGTACTCACTGGGTTTGTTGTCACGGCCCTTGCTGGTGACAGTGAGCGTGTGGATGTAGAGGCGCAGGTACCAGGGCACAGTGTCTAGCAGGAGCACGGGGAAGGCCCGGTATGGGTGGTTGTTGTACATCAGGGTGTGGATCTCTCCCGTCTGCAGCCCGTAGCCGGCCACGTAGCGCTCTCCATGCAGCAGGGGACGCAGCATGTCTCCTGGGGTGGGGGAGGAGGGAGTGTTCATATTGTCAATCATAAAATTACTAGAATATAAATATAATTTCTATGGTGAGTTTTATACAGACAGCATTTTATATGCTCTACATGGAAATTAATTTATATCACAATTTTTTCACCTTTTTCAGTAACACATTACCTGATCTTACTGTGCAGTTACTAGGGCTATGTAGTCTATTTCAGAAGAACAGAATAGCATACTTTGAGTTGTCCTTATGTTATGTCCTTATGTCCTCATGCCAAATGGCTGTGGGCTACACTAGTTAATTTAGCAGACAAGATTTGCTTAGAATTCCTTGGCATTATTTTATAGTATGAAGAATACAATTGAACAAAGCTCGAAACAATGAGGGACTGCTCTATTCTGTGTTGAGCGTTTAACAAAGAAATAGATACTCCTATATGCTTAATTTAGAGTTATTCATGTAAATTTAGTTGTTCTACAAACTTTTTTCAAATCATCATTAGTCATATCATACAGACAAGATTTGGATAAATTGTGGATGAGAATGCTTAGTTGTGCCTTTCTCCCTGAGTGCTGCATGCTCCTAGGCACCTCTCACTCACATGGCTCTCCATCACATGATCGGGTCTTTCTCACAGGCTACAAGTGAAAACAGACACTTCGGGCAACGCAACTGCGTGCGTCCTTATCCAATTCCGAGGTGCATATTGAAGATATTGGAAGAATTGTACACATTCACTTTTCGTCAGCCAACAAGATGAGTAGGCCTAACGAACAACAAAATCACTAGCCTATGTCAATCTTCTATAGTACAAAAGTCAACCTATTCTATGTGAGAAATAAATATCCCAAACATACTCTGAGACAATTGTGGAATGCAATAGATAACACAACCACTTTTTTTTACACAATGTGGCTGATGCAACAGATCAGAACATTTTAGGTTAAAATTGTATTTCTTTACATTATAAGCGCAACAATGTGCACATGGTAGTAGGCTATAAGGGCGAATGTTCCGTTAGTGGGAAAACACCATTATCAAAACTGACCGCAAATGTGATTATGCATGTAATGCTTTCATTATAAAAGATGTATTTTTATAGAAAAATGATTTCCCCCAAACTTGAAACTCACACGCTGTTTATGTATGCCTGTTAGGCTCTTACACCCCTTGTAAAGCAGATTAATGTGCTCAATTTTAAGAAATTATTTGGCCACTTTACTTGTGATACAAACCTTATCAAAACATATATATGACTATGATTCGGAAAAGACGCAAAAAACAAAAGGCAGTTTCTTTTGCTGGACATCATTCACAAGTGATAAAGTAGTCGGAAGATTACATACACTTAGATTGGAGTCATTAAAACTTGTTTTTCAACCACGCCACAAATTTCTATAGTTTTGGCAAGTTGGTTAAGACATCTACTTTGTGCATGACAAGTACTTTTTCCAACAATTGTTTAGACAGATTATTCCACTGTATCACAATTCCAGTGGGTCAAAAGTTTACATACACTACATACATGTACCTTTTTAAAGAGCTTGGAAAATTCCAGAAAATGTCATGGCTTTAGAAGTTTCTGATAGGCTAATTGACATAATTTGAGTCAATTGGAGGTGGATGTATTTCAAGGCCTACCTTCAAACTCAGTGCCTCTGCTTGACACCATCGGAAAATCTAAATAAATCAGCCAAGACCTCAGGAAAAAACATTGTAGACCTCAACAAGTCTGGTTCATCCTTGGGAGCAATTTCCAAACACCTGAAGGTACCACGTTCATCTGTACAAACAACAGTACGCAGGTATAAACACCATGGGACAACGCATGGTTTCTGTCTCCTAGAGATGAATGTACTTTGGTGCGAAAAGTGCAAATCAATCCCAAAACAGCAGCAAAGGACCTTGTGAAGATGTTGGAGGAAACAGGTACAAAAGTATCTATATTCACAGTAAAACAAGTCCTATATTGACATAACCTGAAAGGGCTCAGCAAGGAAGAAGCCACTGCTCCAAAACCGCCATAAAAAAGCCAGACTACGGTGCAACTGCACATGGGGACAAAGACCGTACAATTTGGAGAAATGTCCCCTGGTCTGATGAAACAAAAATAGAACTGTTTGGCCATAATGACCATCGTTATGTTTGAAGGAAAAAGGGGGAGGCTTGCAGCCAAAGAATACCATCCCAACAGTGAAGCACGGGGGTGGCAGCATCATGATGTGGGGGTGCTTTGCTGCTGGAGGGACTAGTGCACTTCACAAAATAGATGGCATCATGAGGGAAGGAAATTATGTGGATATATTGAAGCAACATCTCAAGACATCAGTCAGGAAGTTGAAGCTTGGTCACAAATGGGTCACTTCCAAAATTGTGACAAAATGGCTGACAATGAAGTCAAGCTATTGGAGTGGCCATCACAAAGCCCTGACCTCAATCCTATAGAAAATGTGTGAGCAGGCCTAAAAAAATGTTTGCAAGCAAGGAGGCCAACAAACATGACTCAGTTACACCAGCTCTGTCAGGAGGAATGGGTCAAAATTCACCCAACTTATTGTGGGAAGCTTGTGTAAGGCTACCCAAAACATTTGACCCAAGTTAATCAATTTAAAGGCAATGCTGCCAAATACTAATTGAGTGTATGTAAACTTCTGACCCACTGGGAATGTGATAAAAGCTTAAATAAATCACTACTATTATTCTGACATTTCATATTCTTAAAATAAAGTGGTGATCCTAACTGACCTAAGACAGTGAATTTTTACAATAATTAAAGGTCAGGAATTGTGAAAAAGTGAGTTTAAATATATTTGTCTAAGGTGTATGTAAACTTCTGGCTTCAAATGTATATACAGTAGCGCAAAAACGTATTTAGTCAGCCACCAATTGTGCAAGTTCTCCCACTTAAAAAGATGAGAGAGGCCTGTAATTTTCATCATAGGTACACGTCAACTATGACAGACAAAATGAGATTTTTTTCTCTCCAGAAAATCACATTGTAGGATTTTTTATGAATTTATTTGCAAATTATGGTGAAAAATAAGTACTTAGTCAATAACAAAAGTTTATCTCAATACTTGTTATATACCCTTTGTTGGCAATGACAGAGGTCAAATGTTTTCTGTAAGTCTTCAAAAGGTTTTCACACACTGTTGCTGGTATTTTGGCCCATTCCTCCATGCAGATCTCCTCTAGAGCAGTGATGTTTTGGGGCTGTTGCTGGGCAACACGGACTTACAACTCCCTACAAAGCTTTTCTATGGGGTTGAGATCTGGAGACTGGCTAGGCCACTCTAAGACCTTGAAATGCTTCTTACGAAGCCACTCCTTCGTTGCCCGGGCGGTTTGTTTGGGATCATTGTCATGCTGAAAGACCCAGCTACGTTTCATCTTCAATGCCCTTGCTGATGGAAGGAGGTTTTCACTCAAAATCTCACGATGAGTCGTCCTTGTCCCTTTGCAGAAAAACAGCCCAAAAGCATGATGTTTCCACCCCCATGCTTCACAGTAGGTATGGTGTTCTTTGGATGCAACTCAGCATTCTTTGTCCTCCAAACACGACGAGTTGAGGTTTTACCAAAAAGTTATATTTTGGTTTTATGTGACCATATGACATTCTCCCAATCTTCTTCTGGATCATCCAAATGCTCTCTAGCAAACTTCAGACGGGCCTGGACATGTACTGGCTGAAGCAGGGGGACACGTCTGGCACTGCAGGATTTGAGTCCCTGGCGGCGTTGTGTGTTACTAATGGTAGACTTTGTTACTTTGGTCCCAGCTCTCTGCAGGTCATTCACTAGGTCCCCCCGTGTGGTTCTGGGATTTTTGCTCATCGTTCTTGTAATAATTTTGACCCCACGGGGTGAGATCTTGCGTGGAGCCCCAGATCGAGGGAGATTATCAGTGGTCTTGTATGTCTTCCATTTCTTAATAATTGCTCCCACAGTTGATTTCTTCAAACCAGTCTTCCCAGCCTGGTGCAGGTCTACAATTTTGATTCTGGTGTCCTTTGACAGCTCTTTGGTCTAGGCCATAGTGGAGTTTGGAGTGTGACTGAGGTTGTGGACAGGTGTCTTTTATACTGATAACAAGTTCAAACAGGTGCCATTAATACCTGTAACGTGTGGAGGACAGAGAAGCCTCTTAAAGAAGAAGTTACAGGTCTGTGAGAGCCAGAAATCTTGCTTGTTTGTAGGTGACCAAAATACTTATTTTCCACCATAATTTTCAAATAAATTCATTAAAAATCCTACAATGTGATTTTCTGGATTTTTTTTCTCATTTTGTCTGTCATAGTTGAAGTGTACCTATGATGAAAATTACAGGCCTCTCTCATCTTTTTAAGTGGGAGAACTTGCACAATTGGTGGTTGACTAAATACTTTTTTGCCCCACTGTAATTCACAAGTGATAGGTTAATATTGTCACCAATCCTACTATTCTTGATTTAATCTTGTCCTTACATATAGTAAATAAGGTGTGAGAAATTTGTTTTGATTTAGAATGGACCATTACCATGCACCGGTCTTGAAACAGAGGGAAACAATAAATGTCAACTATGCACTTAAATAGCGAATGGAGGACGCTTTCCCGTTGTTCATTTTCATGCCAGCCAGATAGGCTATGCTCCTCTTTGGAAGATAAACAATGTGCTTAATATTAGGAAAGTTAAGAAATAAATATAGTAGGCCTAGCCTATAGAAAGCTGATTGGATCCTCCTCTTTTTAGTAGAGGCCATCACTCTGTTTTCTCCCGCAATTGCATAGCCTACAGAAATGTTGCACAACATGAGCTCATGGGCTTTCATTTAGTGTTTGTTCAGATTTTCAAACACATTTGCATTGATGTCAGAGTGATTAGAGGGACAAGAGAGTGCTGAGTGTGCCAGGCAGTCAGCAAGTTTGGTAGGCTACTAATGACCATCAGCAGCATCAGAGCTTGGAGAAGCCTAATTAACATGACTAAGCGGTCATGTGGAATTTGACTGTCTTCATGACTCGTGACCCCCGGTGTGGCAGTAATACGGTCACCGCAACAGCCCTGGCAGTAACTGCAAATTATACGAGTAACATTGTATTAACATGCAGTTTCTTACTATTTTAGTAACTGCATAATAATTATATTGTAAATGGGGTTGAGCAGTTTTTGTAATTATACAAGACGGATAGGGATTGTTCCTTATTCCACTTGTGTAACAGCAATTTGTGAAGGGAGGGGAACAGACAGTCGAGGGAAAGAATATATTTTCTGGAATTAAAACGCAGCTCGTGTGTTGTGTTCTTTACAGGTCACTCACCACTCTCGGCTGCTCGCCAGCGCAGCAGCATGTTGAGGGAGCGCGTTTGTCCGAACGTGGCCTGGTTAGTGAGGTCATAGACCGAGTAGGTTCTCCGGTCCCCAAGCACCACAGCCTGGCTGAGCAGGGGAGTGGTTGGGCTCAGCTCAAACAGCTCTCCCTGTAGGGGAAATACAACAACACCTGCCTGCATAATTACCATAGAATAACACTTCTCCATAGTGTTGTCTGATGTTTTAGAGTTAACAAATCACACACATGCAAGCATTCATATACAAATAGACAAATATTGATTCGCCAATCAATTAATTAACAATAATGCGTATGCACTCAAGAGTAAGATTGTCTGCCAACTGAATAGAATGTGGAGTTGGGTAAAGTTAACAGTCATGTAAAGATGCAGACCTGAGGGTTGTCTGTGACATCCACGTACACTTTACTGGAGGAGGCCAGCGGGCAGGCTTCAGTCAGGGTGCGAGAGAACATCTTGAACAGGGACCACTCTGTCAAAACACCCAATAACAAACATCACCATCGTAACATCACATTCATCTTAGCCCCTTTTGTATTTAAAAAAGGAGCACAGAAAGGTCCATGTCTGTACACCGCATTAGACATAAGCAACTTTTATATGAAAAGTTGTTCTTTATTTCTTAAATTTTATTGTTTCACTAACGGGTTTGGCAACTTTAAATGCACTTTAAATCAAGTTTGATTTTATTTGAAAAACATGCCCTTTTTGCTTTGTATCATCCAGCTAGCAAGGCCGTTATTGGGTTGTGGGGTATCCAGATGTTTATACCGTCCTTTCTCATCATGGGATTTACAGTATTACCGTCTTAGTACACAAGGGGCGCACATTTTTTTTTTTAAAGACCACAGGGGGCGACCATTACCAGAAAGCTAAGAACATTTGAAAATAAACTAAATTGCAAAGACCAGCAATCCAGCTCATAACGTTTATACAAGTGCAGGTAGGAGCCACCGAATGTAATGTTTGGTGAGTCTGGGCATTTTCAAACAAATATGAATGAGACACATTGTGCAAAAGAACAACGTTTTGATGCATGCTTGTCTGAAGGAAGAATAGTACTGGCTCTAGAGCAACATGTGTACACACTGAGTCTGTGTGGAGTCGCTATGGCCACAGGCCTGCCTGCTCTGCTCAGGGAAGAGGGGGAAGAAGCTGACGGGCCGAGAATGGAGAGGGGAAAAAATAAACGCAAGGAAATCAAGATGGCAGCAGTGGCAACTGTACAGATAACTCATCCAAAGCGATTTGACTTCTCAAACACGGCAGAAAGATACAACTATATGACGCCCAACCTCCTTATTAATTCAGCCACTTTACTTAGCTAACTAGCAAGTTAAACCTAATACACAGCTGGACTCACGAGAAAGGTAAAATGAAGAACGCAATCTGCTTAATCTCCTAATTTATTACACTGCAGGTATTAGCTAAAAATATTCAGATTTATTGAAAAACTTCAAATAGTTGACAGTATTGAAAAACCATCCCGTATTTTTTCCCCAAATACCCCAGTATACAGTACATATATATGATATACCGTTCAAGCCTAGCACCTACATGAATCGGTGGAAGGTACAGTAGATCTTGGTAACACCGGTGTGTTTTAGCAATAGTGGGGTGAAATTACTTATACCATTTTCACACTATCATGCAGACCCGAACCGTACTGTGCTGGCTCTGTTATTTTCCTTTAAGTTTCCAGCAAATATATGGTGGATGCATAAACAGGCCAGTGCAGTACAGTTCGGCTCAGCTTAGGTGTGTGAAAGGGGTATAATATTGAATGCAAGAGACCTCTCACCTCGTTTTCCCTGGCCAGAAGTGTGCAGGTCAAACACCACGTTCAGTGTCTGTCTCAGCTCCCACACTGTGGATTTGCACTTCCAGTCCTGAAACAACCGTAGTGTCATATCAAGGCTGGGGCTCATCAAAAGTGACAAGATTTCAAATGGGATTAGGATAGGATGGAAAGATGTAACATGGAAGGAGAAACCAGTGGTTTTGTTTGAGACAATGAAGACCGTGAGACAATTAACGAAGATTCTCTATTCCTACACTCTTACATAAAAAAATGACTACGACCAACTACACTGAACAAAAATATGAACATGTAACGTGTTGGTCCCATTTTTCATGAGCTGAAATAAAATATCCCAGAAATGTTCCATATGCACGAAAGCTTATTTCATATCCCAAAAGAAAGATCCTCTCACTATAATACATTTGAATAGAAAGTTAACAAAAATAGATAGGTATTTTCCTTTCCATGGTAGATCTTGCTATCTATTTGTGGAAAGAATTCATACCGATTTAACTTTTTTGTCATATCCCAGGTTACCTATTTGCTTATGGCCTTGCCTACACCTAGCGACTTGCTTTTTAATGCCCCAGGACTACCTGACATGATGACTCCTTGCTGTCCCCAGTCCACCTGGCCGTGATGCTGCTCCAGTTTCAACTGTTCTGCCTTAATATTATTCGACCATGCTGGTCATTTATGAACATTTGAACATCTTGGCCATGTTCTGTTATAATCTCCACCCAGCACAGCCAGAAGAGGACTGGCCACCCCACATAACTAGAGAGGAACCAGGCTTTCTTCCTAGGTTTTGGCCTTTCTAGGGAGTTTTTCCTAGCCACCGTGCTTCTACACCTGCATTGCTTGCTGTTTGAGGTTTTAGGCTGGGTTTCTGTATAGCACTTTGAGATATCAGCTGATGTACGAAGGGCTATATAAATCAATTTGATTTAAACAATATGAGCAAAAAAATTACATTATTTGGAAAGGCAAGCCAGACAAAATTAAAATGGGCCCATTTATATAATTAATTTGAATTCGGAGGGCATTAGAACTCACACAAAAGTTATACTTAAATCAGAACTGGTTCTCTAGCAGATTAGTAAGAATGTCTCAACGCATGTTCAATAACGGCCTTTTTCCCTTAATTCAAATTAAAACCTCTCACATTCGGTTATTTGAAAAGTAAATCTCAAAAAAAAGTCCTCAACTGGCAGCTTCATTAAATAGTACCCGCAAAACACAAGTCTCAACGTCAACAGTGAAGCGGCAACTCTGTCCAGTGTCTGTGTTCTTTTGCCCATCTTAATCTTTTATTTTTATTGGCTAGTCTGACATGTGGCTTTTTCTTTGCAACTCTGCCTAGAAGGCCAGCACCCCGGAGTCACCTCCGGCGCCGACAGAGATGGCCGCCTCGCTTCGCGTTCCTAGGAAACTATGCAGTTTTTTGTTTTTTTACGTGTTATTTCTTACACTAGTACCCCAGGTCATCTTAGGTTTCATTACATACAGCCGAGAAGAACTACTGAATATAAGATCAGCGTCAACTCACCATCAGTACGACCAAGAATATGTTTTTCGCGATGCGGATCCCGTGTTCTGCCTTACAACCAGTGCAACGGAGTGGATTACTACATGCAGCAACCCAAAAAAACGACTCAGAAAAAGAGGGAAACGAAGCGGTCTTCTGGTCAGACTCCGGAGACGGGCACACCGTGCACCACTCCCTAGCATTCTTCTTGCCAATGTCCAGTCTCTTGACAACAAGGTTGATGAAATCCGAGCAAGGGTAGCATTCCAGAGGGACATCAGAGACTGTAACGTTCTCTGCTTCACGGAAACATGGCTAACTGGAGAGACGCTATCCGAAGCGGTGCAGCCAGCGGGTTTCTCCACGCATCGCGCCGACAGAAACAAACATCTTTCTGGTAAGAAGAGGGGCGGGGGCGTATGCCTTATGACTAACGTGACATGGTGTGATGAAAGAAACATACAGGAACTCAAATCCTTCTGTTCACCTGATTTAGAATTCCTCACAATCAAATGTAGACCGCATTATCTACCAAGAGAATTCTCTTCGATTATAATCACAGCCGTATATATCCCCCCCCAAGCAGACACATCGATGGCTCTGAACGAACTTTATTTAACTCTCTGCAAACTGGAAACGATTTATCCGGAGGCTGCATTCATTGTAGCTGGGGATTTTAACAAGGCTAATCTGAAAACAAGACTCCCTAAATTTTATCAGCATATCGATTGCGCAACCAGGGGTGGAAAGACCCTGGATCATTGTTACTCTAACTTCCGCGACGCATATAAGGCCCTGCCCCGCCCCCCTTTCGGAAAAGCTGACCACGACTCCATTTTATTGATCCCTGCCTACAGACAGAAACTAAAACAAGAAGCTCCCACGCTGAGGTCTGTCCAACGCTGGTCTGACCAAGCTGACTCCACACTCCAAGACTGCTTCCATCACGTGGACTGGGAGATGTTTCGTATTGCGTCAGACAACAACATTGACGAATACGCTGATTCGGTGTGCGAGTTCATTAGAACGTGCGTTGAAGATGTCGTTCCCATAGCAACGATTAAAACATTCCCTAACCAGAAACCGTGGATTGATGGCAGCATTCGTGTGAAACTGAAGGCGCGAACCACTGCTTTTAATCAGGGCAAGGTGTCTGGTAACATGACTGAATACAAACAGTGCAGCTATTCCCTCCGCAAGGCTATCAAACAAGCTAAGCGCCAGTACAGAGACAAAGTAGAATCTCAATTCAACGGCTCAGACACAAGAGGCATGTGGCAGGGTCTACAGTCAATCACGGACTACAGGAAGAAACCCAGCCCAGTCACGGACCAGGATGTCTTGCTCCCAGGCAGACTAAATAACTTTTTTGCCCGCTTTGAGGACAATACAGTGCCACTGACACGGCCTGCAACGAAAACATGCGGTCTCTCCTTCACTGCAGCCGAAGTGAGTAAGACATTTAAACGTGTTAACCCTCGCAAGGCTGCAGGCCCAGACGGCATCCCCAGCCGCGCCCTCGGAGCATGCGCAGACCAGCTGGCCGGTGTGTTTACGGACATATTCAATCAATCCCTATACCAGTCTGCTGTTCCCACATGCTTCAAGAGGGCCACCATTGTTCCTGTTCCCAAGAAAGCTAAGGTAACTGAGCTAAACGACTACCGCCCCGTAGCACTCACATCCGTCATCATGAAGTGCTTTGAGAGACTAGTCAAGGACCATATCACCTCCACCCTACCTGACACCCTAGACCCACTCCAATTTGCTTACCGCCCAAATAGGTCCACAGACGATCTCAACCACACTGCCCTAACCCATCTGGACAAGAGGAATACCTATGTGAGAATGCTGTTCATCGACTACAGCTCGGCATTCAACACCATAGTACCCTCCAAGCTCGTCATCAAGCTCGAGACCCTGGGTCTCGACCCCGCCCTGTGCAACTGGGTACTGGACTTCCTGACGGGCCGCCCCCAGGTGGTGAGGGTAGGCAACAACATCTCCTCCCCGCTGATCCTCAACACTGGGGCCCCACAAGGGTGCGTTCTGAGCCCTCTCCTGTACTCCCTGTTCACCCACGACTGCGTGGCCACACACGCCTCCAACTCAATCATCAAGTTTGCGGACGACACAACAGTGGTAGGCTTGATTACCAACAACGACGAGACGGCCTACAGGGAGGAGGTGAGGGCCCTCGGAGTGTGGTGTCAGGAAAATAACCTCACACTCAACGTCAACAAAACTAAGGAGATGATTGTGGACTTCAGGAAACAGCAGAGGGAACACCCCCCCATCCACATCGATGGAACAGTAGTGGAGAGGGTAGCAAGTTTTAAGTTCCTCGGCATACACATCACAGACAAACTGAATTGGTCCACTCACAAAGACAGCATCGTGAGGAAGGCGCAGCAGCACCTCTTCAACCTCAGGAGGCTGAAGAAATTCGGCTTGTCACCAAAAGCACTCACAAACTTCTACAGATGCACAATCGAGAGCATCCTGGCGGGCTGTATCACCGCCTGGTATGGCAACTGCACCGCCCTCAACCGTAAGGCTCTCCAGAGGGTAGTGAGGTCTGCACAACGCATCACCGGGGGCAAACTACCTGCCCTCCAGGACACCTACACCACCCGATGCTACAGGAAGGCCATAAAGATCATCAAGGACATCAACCACCCGAGCCACTGCCTGTTCACCCCGCTGTCATCCAGAAGGCGAGGTCAGTACAGGTGCATCAAAGCTGGGACCGAGAGACTGAAAAACAGCTTCTATCTCAAGGCCATCAGACTGTTAAACAGCCACCACTAACATTGAGTGGCTACTGCCAACACACTGTCAATGACACTGACACTGACTCTACTCCAGCCACTTTAATAATGGGAATTGATGGGAAATGTAAATATATCACTAGCCACTTTAAACAATGCTACCTTATATAATGTTACTTACCCTACATTATTCATCTCATATGCATACGTAGATACTGTACTCTATATCATCGACTGCATCCTTATGTAATACATGTATCACTAGCCACTTTAACTATGCCACTTGGTTTACATACTCATCTCATATGTATATACTGTACTCGATATCATCTACTGTATCTTGCCTATGCTGCTCTGTACCATCACTCATTCATATATCCTTATGTACATATTCTTTATCCCCTTACACTGTGTATAAGACAGTAGTTTTTTTGGAATTGTTAGTTAGATTACTTGTTCGTTATTACTGCATTGTCGGAACTAGAAGCACAAGCATTTCGCTACACTCGCATTAACATCTGCTAACCATGTGTATGTGACAAATAACATTTGATTTGATTTGATTTCACTGTTGACATTGAGATTGGTGTTTTGCGAGTACTATTTAATGAAGTCTCAAACTAGACACTAATGTACTTGTCCTCTTGCTCATTTGTGCACTGGGGCCTACCACTCCTCTTTCTATTTTGGTTATTCCATTTCTCGCATGGAATAGCCTTCATTTCTCAGAACATGACTAGACTGACGAGTTTCAGAAGAAAGTTCTTTGTTTCGGGCCATTTTGAGCCTGTAATCGAACCCACAAATGCTGATGCTCCAGATACTCAACTAGTCAACAGATGGCCAGTTTTATTGCTTCTTTGTGTGTGTAAATAACACCAGTGAAAAGTTTGGACACACCTACTCATTCAAGGGATTGTCTTTATTTTTACTACTTTCCACATTGTAGAATGATAGTGAAGATATCAGAACTATGAAATAACACATGGAATATTGTAGTAACCAAAAAAAACGTTACACACACACAGTCGAAGTCAGAAGTTTACATACACTTAGGTTGGAGTCATTAAAACTTGTTTTTCAACCACTCCACAAATTTCTTGTTAACAAACTATAGTTTTGGCAAGTCAGTTAGGACATCTACTTTGTGCATGACAAGATGTTTACAGACAGATTATTTCACTTAATCACAATTCCAGTGGGTCCGAAGTTTACATACACTAAGTTGACTGTGCCTTTAAACAGCTTGGAAAATTCCAGAAAATTATGTTATGGCTTTAGAAGCTTCTGACAGGCTAATTGACATCACTTGAATCAATTGGAGGTGTACTTGGGGATGTATTTCAAGGCCTACCTTCAAACTCAATGCCTCTTTGATTGACATTATGGGAAAATCAAAATAAAATAAGCCAATACTTCAGAAAACATTGTAGACCTCCACAAGTCTGGTTCATCCTTGGGAGCAATTTCCAAATGCCTGAAGGTACCACATTCATCTGTACAAACAATAGTACGCAAGTAAAAACACCATGGGACCACGCAGCCGTCAATCCGCTCATGAAGGAGATGCGTTCTGTCTCCTAGAGATGAATGTACTTTGATGCAAAAAGTGAAAATCAACCCCAGAACAACAGCAAAGGACCTTGTGAAGATGCTGGAGACAACAGGTACAAAAGTATCTATATCCACAGTAAAACGAGTCCTATGTCAACTTAACCTGATAGGCCACTCAGCAAGGAAGAAGCCACTGCTCCAAAACAACCATAAAAAAGCCAGACTACTGTTTGCAACTGCACATCGGGACAAAGATCGTACTTTTTGGAGAAATGTCCTCTGGTCTGATGAAAAATAAATAGAACTGTTTGGCCATAATGACCATTATGTTTGGAGGGAAAAGGGGGAGGCTTGCAAGCCAAAAAACACCATCCCAACCGTGAAGCACTAGGGTGGCAGCATCATGTGCTTTGCTGCAGGAGGGACTGTCGCACTTCAAAATAGATGGCATCATGAGGAAAGGAAATTATGTGGATATATATTGAAGCAATATCTCAAGACATCAGTCAGGAAGTTAAAGATTGGTCGCAAATGGGTCTTCCAAATGGAGAAGGACCCCCAAGCATACTTCCAAAGTTGTGGCAAAAAGGCTTAAGGACAACAAAGTCAAGCTATTGGAGTGGCCATCACAAAGCCCTGACCTCAATCCTATATTCACCCAACTTATTGTGGGAAGCTTGAGGAAGACTACCCGAAACATTTGACCCAAGTTAAACAATTTAAAAGACAATGCTACCAAATACTAATTGCATGTATGTAAACTTCTGACCCAATGTGAATGTGATTAAAGAAATAAAAGCTGAAATAAAAATATATATATATATCTACTATTATTCTGACATTTCACATTCTTAAAATAAAGTGGTGATCCTAACTAACCTAAGACAGGGAATTTTTACTTGGATTAATTGTCAAGAATTGTTAAACTGAATTTAAATGTATTTGGCTAAGATGTATGTAAACTTCCGACTTCAACTATAATATACAGTATATCACAAAAGTGAGTACACCCCTCAAATTTTGTAAATATTTGAGTACATCTTTTCATGTGACAACACTGAAGAAATGACACTTTGCTACAATGTAAAGTAGTGAGTGTACAGCTTGTATAACAGTGTAAATTTGCTGTTCCCTCAAAATAACTCAACACACAGCCATTAATGTCTAAACCGCTGACAACAAAAGTGAGTACACCCCTAAGTGAAAATGTCCAAATTGGGCCCAAAGTGTCAATATTTTGTGTGCCCACCATCATTTTCCAGCACTGCCTTAACCCTCTTGGGCATGGAATTCACCAGAGCTTCACAGGTTGCCACTGGAGTCCTCTCCCACGCCTCCATGACGACATCCCAGAGCTGGTGGATGTTAGAGACCTTGCACTCCGCCACCTTCCGTTTGATGATGTCTCCGAAGGGAGGGGATCATGCTCTGCTTCAGTATGTCACAGTACATGTTGGCATTCATGGTTCCCTGAATGAACTGTAGCTCCCCAGTGCCAGCAGCACTCATGCAGCCCCAGACCATGACACGCCCACCACCATGCTTGACTGTAGGCAAGACACACTTGTCTTTGTACTCCTCATCTGGTTGCCGCCACACACGCTTGACACAATCTGAACCAAATAAGTTTCTTGGTCTCATCAGACCACAGGACATGGTTCCAGTAATCCATGTCCTTAGTCTGCTTGTCTTCAGCAAACTGTTTGCAGGCTTTCTTGTGCATCATCTTTAGAAGAGGCTTCCTTCTGGGACGACAGCCATGCAGACCAATTTGATGCAGTGTACGGCGTATGGTCTGAGCACTGACAGGCTGACCCCCCACCCCTTCAACCTCTGCAGCAATGCTGGCAGCACTCATACGTCTATTTCCCAAAGACAACCTCTGGATTTGACGCTGAGCACGTGCACTCAACTTCTTTGGTCGACCATGGCAAGGCCTGTTCTGAGTGGAACCTGTCCAGTTAAACCGCTGTATGGTCTTGGCCACCGTGCTGCAGCTCAGTTTCAGGGTCTTGGCAATCTTCTTATAGCCCAGGCCATCTTTATGTAGAGCAAAAATTCTTTTTTTCAGATCCTCAGAGAGTTCTTTGCCATGAGGTGCCATGTTGAACTTCCAGTGACCAGTCAGTATGAGGGAGTGTGAGAACGATGACACCAAATTTAACACACCTGCTCCCCATTCACACCTGAGACCTTGTGACACCAGGGAGGGAAAATGGCTAATTGGGCCCAATTTGGCCCAATCCAGAGGTTGTCTTTGGGAAATAGACGTATGAGTGCTGCCAGCATTGCTGCAGAGGTTGAAGGGGTGGGGGGTCAGCCTGTCAGTGCTCAGACCATACGCCGTACACTGCATCAAATTGGTCTGCATGGCTGTCGTCCCAGAAGGAAGCCTCTTCTAAAGATGATGCACAAGAAAGCCTGCAAACAGTTTGCTGAAGACAAGCAGACTAAGGACATGGATTACTGGAACCATGTCCTGTGGTCTGATGAGACCAAGAAACTTATTTGGTTCAGATTGTGTCAAGCGTGTGTGGCGGCAACCAGATGAGGAGTACAAAGACAAGTGTGTCTTGCCTACAGTCAAGCATGGTGGTGGGCGTGTCATGGTCTGGGGCTGCATGAGTGCTGCTGGCACTGGGGAGCTACAGTTCATTCAGGGAACCATGAATGCCAACATGTACTGTGACATACTGAAGCAGAGCATGATCCCCTCCCTTCGGAGACATCATCAAACGGAAGGTGGCGGAGTGCAAGGTCTCTAACATCCACCAGCTCTGGGATGTCGTCATGGAGGCGTGGGAGAGGACTCCAGTGGCAACCTGTGAAGCTCTGGTGAATTCCATGCCCAAGAGGGTTAAGGCAGTGCTGGAAAATGATGGTGGGCACACAAAATATTGACACTTTGGGCCCAATTTGGACATTTTCACTTAGGGGTGTACTCACTTTTGTTGTCAGCGGTTTAGACATTAATGGCTGTGTGTTGAGTTATTTTGAGGGAACAGCAAATTTACACTGTTATACAAGCTGTACACTCACTACTTTACATTGTAGCAAAGTGTCATTTCTTCAGTGTTGTCACATGAAAAGATGTACTCAAATATTTACAAAAATGTGAGGGGTGTACTATATATATATATATATATATACATACATACGTATACATACACACACACAGCTAAAAAAGAAACGTCCACTCACTGTCAACTGCATTTATTTTCAGGAAAATATGTAAATATTTGTATGAAAATAACACGATTCAACAACTGAGACAGACTGAACAAGTCCCACAGACACGTGACTAACAGAAATGGAATAATGTGTCCCTGGACAAAGGGGGGGGGGGGTCAAAACCAAAAGTAACAGTCAGCATCTGGTGTGGCCACCAACTACATTCAGTACTACAGTGCATCTCCTCCTCATGGACTGCACAAGATTAGCCAGTTCTTGCTGTGAGATGTTACCCCCCTCGTCCACCAAGGCACCTGCAAGTTCCCGGACATTTCTCGGGGGAATGGCCCTAGCCCTCGACCTCCGATCCAACAGGTCCCAGACGTGCTCAATGGGATTGAGATCCGGGCTCTTCGCTGGCCATGGCAGAACACTGACATTACTGTCTTGCAGGAAATCACGCACAGAATGAGAAGTATGGCTGGTGGCATTGTCATGCTGGAGGGTCATGTCAGGATGAGCCTGAAGGAAGGGTACCACATGAGGGAGGAGGATGTCTTCCCTGGGATGCATAGCGTTGAGATTGCCTGCAATGACAACAAGCTCCGACCGATGATGCTGTGACACACCGCCCCAGACAATGACGGACCCTCCACCTCCAAATCGATCCCGCTCCAAAGTACATGCCTCAGTGTAACGCTCATTCCTTCTACGATAAACACGAATGCCTTACAACAGGCCTACAAGCCCTCAGTCCAGCCTCTCTCGGCCTATTGCGAACAGTCTGAGCACTGATGGAGGGATTGTGCGTTCCTGGTGTAACTTGGACAGTTGTTGTTGCCATCCTGTACCTGTCCCGCAGGTGTAATGTTTGGATGTACCGTTCCTGTGCAGGTGTTGTTACACGTGATCTGCCACTGCGAGGATGATCAGCTGTCCGTCCTGTCTCCATGTAGCTCTGTCTTAGGCGTCACACAGTACGGACATTGCAATTTATTGGCCACACCTGCAGTCCTCATTCCTCCTTGCAGCATGCCCAAGGCACATTCGCACAGATGAGCAGGGACTTTGGACATCTTTCTTTTGGTGTTTTTCAGAGTCAATAGAAAGGCCTCTTCAGTGTCCTAGGTTTTCATAACTGTGACCTTAATTGCCTACAGTCTGTAAGCTGTTAGTGTCTTATGTTCCTTAATTGTTTATGGTTCATTGAACAAGCATGAGAAACAGTGTTAAAACACTTTACAATGAAGATCTGGGAAGTTATTTTGATTTTTACAAATTATCTTTGAAAGGGACGTTTCTTTTTTCGCTGAGTTTATGATATATATATATATATATATATATATATATATATATATAGCGCTTTGTCATTATGGGGTATTGCGTTTAGATTGATGAGGTGTTCTAAAACTTTTGACCGGTAGTGTATGTACACTACAAACTGTATTACCTGACACACAGGTCTGAAGTGTAGAGCCTGGGAGTGGAAGCTGCTGTGGAAGAGTTTCTCAGACTTCATCAGGACTGCCAGACCAGCCTAGTGGAAGGAGGGGCAACATGAATGACATGGTTAATCACCACACACACAAAGTCAACTACAATAAATTGATAACAAAAATAACCACCCAAAGCCAAACACATAAGCCAAGAAGGAAGCCATTGCACACATAGGAGTTATGACAGATTTCAGATGTATTGTACGAAAGTCTAAAGCTTTGGCTAGATGCAACTTTCATAAGAGCATCAAACATAAGACAGACAGGTACCTTGGAGCCACAGGGGAGGAGTTTCTTCCACGGAGTCAGGTTCTCAGTACAGACGATCTCCCGCGGCAACACAGCATAGCGGAGGAAGCGCTGGTCTGTTACTGATTAGAGGACACAAAGAAGGTACATGAAACGACAAAAATCAACAGACAAGAGATTATGGAGAGTCACACATCGCTACTGTAGTGTTTCACATCTTTAACTCACTTCTTTGAGATTTCTTTTGAGTACATATGACAAAAATATGGCTGTTCTAAAGCACTGCCCTCTGTTCAGGAGTAGGATTCTTACCCCACCAGGGCTGGTAAGATTGCAGGCTTATATTCTAGCCAAGATGCACACCTGAATATGACTAGTTAGGTAGTTGAATGGGGTGTTTAACCTCTTGGCTTGAGTAAAAACTCCCCCCATACCAGACATAGGATTGCCCACCCCTGCTGTAAAGACTAATGGCCTTGTATTTTCAGTTTGACATAGCAACCAAGCATTGGTTGGCACGGGATCATATTCATGGTCACACCGTAGAAGTGTTCCTTACTGGACAATTACAGATGGTACCTCTGTTTCACTCTGGTGCTTCATGAGCACTGCTCTCAGTTCAGAGGTAGGCGAGCTACTGTAGAGACTGTTGAGTGTGAAGAAACGTACCGTTGCCCAAGCCAAGAGGTTTGAAGGAGGCACTGGGCTGCACTGTGTTGGTGGAGTCAATGAAGTTCAGGGAGGCACAGAAGATCCCTGAGAGAACGTTGGTCAGCTCCTTCCAGGCACCGTCCACACTATAAGACGAAGGATCAAACGAAGGGTACAGTTACAGGGCCTTCAGAAATAATTCACACCTTGGTTTTTTCCCACATTTTGTTGTGTTACAGCCTGAATTTAAAATTGAAATTGTGTCACTGATCTACATACAATACCCCATAATGTCAAAGTGGAATTGTGTTTTTATAAATGTTTACAAATTAATTGAAAAAATGAAAAGCTGAAATGTCTTCAGCCAATAAGTACTCAACCCTTTTGATATGGCAAGCCTAAAGTTCAGGAGTATAAATGTTCTTAACAAGTCATGTAATAAGTTGCATGGATTCACTATGTGCAAAAATAGTGTTTAACAGGTTTAAAATCACTACCCTACTGGTGTACCCCACACATACAATTATCTTTAAGGTCCAAGGTGAACAGCACAGATTCAACTACAAAGACCAGGGAGGTTGTCCTATCGTTCGCAAACAAGGGCACTTACTTATAAGGAAGATGGATTAAAAGAAAAAGCAGACATTGAATATCCCTTTGAGCATGGTGCAGTTATTAATTTTACACTTTGGATGGTGTAACAATACGCCCAGTCACTACAAAGACATAGGCGACCGTCCTAAATCAGTTGCTGGAAAGGAAGGAAACCACTCAGGGATTTCACCAGGAGGCCAATGGTGATTTTAAAACAGCTAAAACATGGCTCTGACAAAAGATAATGGAGGATGGATCAAAAAAATTGTAGTTAGGTCTACTCCACAATACTAAAATAAAGGAGAGTGAAAAGAAGGAAGCCTGTACAGAATACAAATATTCAAAAATATGCATCCTGTTTGCAATAAGGCACTAAAGTAAGACTGCAAAAAATGTGACAAAGAAATTAACTTTATGTCCTGGATACAAAGCGTTATGTTTAGGGCAAATCCAACAACACATGAAAGCTTTTTTAGGATAAAAAGAAACAGAATAGAGCTAAGCACAGGCAAAATCCTAGAGGAAAACCTGGTTCAGTCTGCTTTCCAAAAGACACTGGGAGATAAATTAATCTTTCAGCAGGACAATAACCTAGAACACAATACACTGGAGTTGCTTAGCAAGTTAACATTTTATAATGAGCTAATATTGTACAATCCAAGTGTGCAAAGCTCTTAGACTTACCAGAAAGAATCACAGCTGTAAACGCTGCCAAAGGTGATTTAACACAAACGATATCAATCAAGATAGTGAAGATAATTATTTTGTGTATATCATTGACAAAAACAAACAAAAAAACATTTTAATCCCACATTTTAATCCCAAAATGTGTAAAAATTCAAGGGGTGTGAATACTTTCTGAAGGCACTGGATCATTCACTTCAGTGGACACTCACTTTAATAGACAACTAGATCACTTTAATGCCGATATAGTTTGGGAGAATGGTAGTATCTGCAACCAGCCACAAGAAAGACATGCCTGTCAAATGTTGTGATATGTTCATGGGCGAAGACTCAATGGAGCAAATAATAGCGGTACAGTTTAGAAAATGGGTGAGACTACAGGGTCGTTCCATATGATTTCAACCACTTTCTGACAGCACCCCTTTTGATTTGGACGAAACCTTCCATACATGTTTGCCCATGGTAGAACTGAATGCCAAAACAGTCAGGAGAAAGAGGTGCTCAAATTTGAACCATTTTGCATACCCCACCATGATACATCAACAGTGTCTTCATCACTGGAAAATAGAAATGGTTGAGTTTGACATCCATTTGAAGTCACTTTCTGACAACTTCTTCCATGGGACAAAATGTATGGCGGTTTCATTCAAATCAAATGGGGTACAGCCAAAAAGGGATTCAAATCATATGAACAAGCCTAAAGCCACACATATGTATTCATACAGCTCTTGTTGACACCAGAACCAACAAACAATGATTCAACAGATCTAAAGCTACTCCATTATCTTCTACAATAAAGAAAGTGAACTTGTAAGGATAAATAAATACACAGTATATGTACTCACTCAGTGACAGTGTCCTGGAACCATACCCAAAGTTCAGCACCAGGGGGCGATGGTAGGAATGGCTGGCCCCACTGCATGGTCCTCCAGTAGCCCTGAGTGAAGGAGATGTGGAGCTCACGCACAGAGAACTTTGAAATCACCTGGCCCAGCGACTTTGGGAAGAGTCGGTAGTGGGAGACTGAAAATGAACATTTGGGAGGAAACAGTGAGTTTCATAGAACACTAATATGTTGACTTGATATGTAGTTCATAAAATCCATCCTTGAGTTTAGGGGTGTGCACATACCAGATCTAGGCCTATAATCTCCCAAAAGTGTGCACTGGACAGCGGACATACCTCATACAAATTAGGCCTAGGTCCTATGTACTGATGACAATGCATGCACAGCTAGTCAACATAGCACAGCAGCAATAAGACACCTAGTTCAACTATTCAACTTATCAAGCCCTTGACTGGTTGAATAACATGTTTAGTGCTGGGCTGGAACAAAAGCCTGCTCTGTGAGTCTACAGGACCATTACGAATTCAGTGGAGGCTGCTGAGGGGAGGACGGCACATAATAATGGCTGGAACGGAGCGGAAGGAATGGCATCAAACACCTGGAAACCATGTCTTCGATACCATTTCACTTACTCTGCTCCTGCCCTTACCACGAGCCTGTCCTCCCCAATTAAGATGCCACCAACCTCCTGTGCTGGATATGCACTGACGACTGGTGGTGTCCCTGTGTGACTACTTGATAAATTATGTGATTGACCCACACATCATATTAAACCACACTATTTACCTTTACTTCCTCGTAAGAAGTCTGTATCCCACATGGTGCGGAACTGGAAGCTGGCATAGATATCCCCAGAATGCAATGGTCTGATCACCAACTCTTCCTGAAACTGATCTTTTGCGGGCGTTGGTGGAGGGACGTCAGGGGTTTGCATGGTGTCAGGGACATGGTCAGCTTCTTTGACCTCGGTAGCCTCCCATTGCCTCTCCTCTTCCGCTGCCTCTTGGGTTTGGTCTTTTGCATACGGTGCTGGACGACTGTCAAGGTTTTGCATGGTATCATGGACATGGTCAGCTTTGTTGTCGCTTGGGGCATCTGCGGGATTCGTTTCGGCCTCCCATTGCCTCTCCTTTTCAGCGGCCTGGGTTTGGTCCTCGGTTTTAGTTGATCGCAGTGACGCGCCTATATTCGCCTTCCGTGCAATATCAACGGCCACGCTTTCAGCATCTTTCACATGATTTGTGTCTTCTATGTCCGCTCTAACAAACACATATGTTAATCCACAAAGAACGAACACCAGCATAAAAATATTGCACCTGTGCGCTGCCATTTTTCCGAATGCTGAACAATCAGCGTGCCATTAGCAACACTAAAAAAGTACTTCCGGCTCACGAAATAGCGAGATGTTTCAAAATAAAACTCCCCTACGTAATTATAGAAAGGTGTCAATATCCTGTATCTATTCATGATATATGGAAAATAATTGTCTAAAGATTAATGAAGCATGTTTGTTTATATTTATGTGACATTTGCATTACATTTGGGTTTTCAAATAAATGCCCCAAATGAATCACTTTATATGTAACACATAGTAACTTAAAGAGCAAAAACTATTATTATATATTATTATATTGCTAAATTATGGGTGCCACAGTAAACGTATTTTGGGGAATACTAAGTAGGGTCTGTAGAATGTATATATGGTGTCATTTCATGGGGCCGAATAATACGGAGTGTTGCTGGCCTTTTACTGTGGTCAAACACCTTAAAATCAGTGCATGGACACTTTTTGGTGGGGGGGATGCTCAAGATGGCGGCATGAGGTGGTTTAACATTTCTAGCTGAGGATCAATTTTAGGGTTTTCTCACAAGGTTTATAGTTTTAGACTGCAGTTGAAATTTGTTTTGTTTTTTCACAAAAATAATTAATTAATCAAACTGTAATTAATTAATCAAACTTTTGAAGATTTCCAACGAACAAGCTGACGTTAGTTACCGAAAAGTTTCAGCGTGTGTAGTTAAGTTAGCCTGCTAACGTCTTCATAGCTAGTAGCATGGAGTCAGGACATGACCAAACTGTTGCTGAGATAATGGATGTTGAAACCTGTTGAAATCTGACGAGAACATCAAAGCAAGAGTGAAGGACATTTGCAGGGCAATAGTCCCTGTGCTGCCATCCTGTTAGGAGGTAACAGATAATTTTATTACAATGGTTAAAATTGATTTTCATTGTGTTCCGTGGTGTTATTCGCCCCCAAGTGGAGCTTTCTGGTACTTAGACTGTACGCAAACGGGAAGTAGAGAATTGTTCTGCAACCATAGAAGCAGCTAAAAACAACGCGAGGCTGCAGGTCTTTCAGTGTAGTTATTTCTTGTCACGCTTCAGCCTTGGAAAATATTTGTTTGTAAGTTCGATTCAAGCATTTAGCTAATGATGATAATCTTGTTATTGATAGAGTTGCTTACTCAATGTTGGTTGGTTACATTTACTCACAAATTGCAATGCCTTTCATGTATGCTGTTAGCTCTATTGCTTTGCTCGTGCGTCATGCAAACGAATTGTAAAATATACAATACTGTAGTTTTGTTACTGTTTCTAGTGTAATATGCTTTGTTATTCTACATAGATGGTTGTACATTATTAGAGTAATGAAAGGAGTTAGCCAATTACCATATCAGTAACAATTAGCTATATGTTTTGGCGTCATGCCAGATGCATGGTACCTTAGCACGTGCTTTGTATTTATGCAACTTCAAATGTATAATGTACAGCTGCAGTATGTCGGTGTGAATTGAATACTAAAGTATATTCTTTTCTGTATTTTGCAGTTTCACAACATAAACGTTTTCAATATATTCATTCAAGAAAAGTCACGCCTTCAGAGTTTTATTGAAGACTTAGTTGTTGGGAACGCAATTCAAGGGCAGAATAGTCCCGGAGGAGGAGCGAAATGTTGTTGCAGGTTTTCTGGATGTAGTACAACGCCTGGGTAGGCTGAGAGATTGGGAAAACCAGCCACCACGACCAGTGATCATGAGATTCATCTGTAGGACAGCCAGGGATATGACATGGAAAAAGTGCAAAGAAAAATGGCTATTTTAAAAATAACAACCTGAGGTTCAAGGAGGATCTGACAGCATTTGATAAAGAAGCTCGGAATCATCTGTGGCCGATGATTGAGAGAGCAAGGAAGGGAAAATTGCATACTTTGATGGGAGCTAAGGCTTTTGTTTAATGGAAGGGAAATTCACACTGACGCCTAGTTTGTTGACTGCTGGATTTATCAAGTGAGTTGTGCAAGACTGAGTTTTATTTGCATCTAATAAAATTTAATATTTCTTGAGGAAAGAGCATTGTTTGTGTGAGCCAAACTTTTTTTTTTTTATATATTTTTTTATGGCAGGGATATTTGCACTGACACTTAATATTAGCTTGATGGGTATTCGTTCTACCAATCTATGGTACAATGTTATTTGCAATTGTATTAAAATATATATATATATATATATATTTAGGTCAACCACTGGACTGTTTTTATTTGCAACTAGTAACAACTTTTCTTTTTGTGAGAACCCGATTCATGTGAACGTATACAAGTTTAATATTCTTCATATAGTCACTGATATTAAATGTCCATTTCTGTTTTTTCTATTAATGCCAGGAGAATCTGTAATATTTTGAAAATGAAAGTGCTGACTTTTATTTCATTCAAGAAACTCATGCCTGTTCCACAGATACTGCATTTTGGATGTGTCAATGGGGGGGGGGTGATATTTGGTTTTCATTTGGTACTAATCGGTCAGCAGGTATCGCTATTTTGAAAGGCAACTTTAAGGGTCATGTATTGAGTCATGAAGCAGATAATACAGGGAGATGGATTATACTATTGGTAGATGTCAACCACGTTCAATCCATTGTTGGAAATATTTATGCTTCGAATAAGTCAAGTAACTATGTTTTATTTAGAGACTTTGAGAGGAAAATAAGTACAATTATGTCTAAATTTCCATTGGCCAAAGTAATATGGGGTGGAGATTTTAATACAGTATTACATGATAATCTAGATAGATGGCCCCCTAAGGATAGCAATTCTGTGTGCGAGATAAGGAATATATGTCTAAGGTTAGGTGTTCTAGATATTTGGAGACATAAGAACCCAGATAAGATTGTTTACATGGAGTACCAAAGATTTATCTATACAATCCCGTATTGATTTCTGGCTGATATCTGAAGATATGGCTGACAAGGTTGATACAGTCTCAATTGAATCATTGATTTGAACAAGACCACAAAGGGATCTCAATAAAGATATATATGCATGGTTTGTTAACAAAAAAAGTTAGTAAAGGTTACTGGAAAATGAACTACTAGAGAATGAAGTATTTAAGAAGGAAGTAGCAGGAATTATTGATAAATACTGGAATTGTGCCTGTGTTATGAATACGTTTGGAAGTTACTGGGAGCTAATGAAATTTTGGCTATTTTAATGGGGAAAGAAATTGAGAGAGAAAGAATGACATCATAAAGGGAATAATGGATTATACAAAAAAAAAAACTGAGCTAACTAATCAAGCTATCATCATTGCAAATGCAGTTAGACTGTATCTATGAGGAAAGGGCCTGGGGAGCGTTTGTAAGATCAAGATGAAAATGTATGGAAGAGGAAGAGAGAAATACAAAATATTTTGTTAATTTAGAAAAAATAGCGGGCGAAAAGACTTCCATATGTAAATTAATGATTAATAATACTCCCAAGAAATCTCTCAGCATGTTGCCCAGTTTTATCAGAATCTATACATCAGCCCAGTCAACTTCCAATATAGATATTTTTTTAGACAATGTAGCAAACATTGCTAAGAAGATAATGATTTTTGTGATGAGTTATCTGAAATTGAGATAAAAGACTGTATTAAAATTAAGCATTAAGGACAATAGGTCCCCTGGAAATGATGGTTTAATAAGCGAGTTTTATAAAGCATTCAATGATAAATTGATTCCTTTCATTCTTGCTATGTTTCAAGAATCAATAGAAAAAGGTGAGTTACCAGCTTCCTTAAAGCAAGGTGGAATTATTTTGATTCCCAAACCTAATAAGGATACTCTTTTATATAGACAACTGGAGACCCATTAGCCTGTTGAATAATGATGGGAAATGATTTGCCCTTGTATTTGCTAAGAGGTTGAAACCAGGTTTGCGTCATATAATTGATGAAGAACAATCTGGTTTTATGCATGGTCTACACATTAGTAATAACATTAGGTTGTTCTTAGATATGATTGACTATAAGGACCTCATCCTTGATGATAGCTTTCTTATGTTTGTTGATTTTTATTAAGCTTTTGACACTGTAGAACACGAGTTTATGTTCAAAGCAATATGTTTTTGGGGGTTTGGTGACTTCTTTGAAAGTCAACATTATATAGTGGTTGTACTAGCTCTGGAAAATTAGCTCACGGGACATCCCAAAGATTTGATATTGGCCGTGGCATTAGGCAGGGCTGCCCAATTAGTCCATTTTTATTGGTTATTCAAATTATGTCTCTTCATATCAAGAAAGGGAATTTTCAAGGTGTTTCAGCACTTGGCAATGAATTTAAATAAACTATGTCAACTGGCTGCTGATACCACCATATTTTTGAGAGATAGGAATGCGGTTTCTAAAGCAGTTTCATGTACTGCTAAAGCAACCCTCCAGTGGTTTAATGGGAAACATTTAAATGTCTTGGAATGGCCTAGTCAAAGCCCAGACCTCAATCCAATTGAGAATCTGTGGTATGACTTAAAGATTGCTGTACACCAGCTGAACCCATCCAACTTGAAGGAGCTGGAGCAGTTTTGCCTTGAAGAATGGGCAAAAAATCCAGTGGCTAGATGTGCCAAACTGATGGAGACATACCCCAAGAGACATGCAGCTGTCATTGCTGAAAAAGGTGGCTCTACAAAGTATTGACTTTGGGGGGATGAATAGTTATGCACGCTCAAGTTTTCTGTTTCTTTTTTTGTCTTATTTCTTGTTTGTTTCACAATAACAAATATTTTGCATTTTCAGGTCTGTTGTGTAAATCAAATGACACAACCCCCCAAAAAATCAATTTTACTTCCAGATTGTAAGGCCACAAAATAGGAACAATGCCAAGGGGGGTGAATACTTTTGCAAGCCATTGTATCTGTGGAGGTACTGGTAGAGGGTGGACCTAGTGCTATAGTAGGAGTTGGCTGTACTGATGGTGACGCAGTTGTCTGGTGATAGAGTTAACTGTAGAGTTGACCCTACTGATAAATGCATAGATCAGAATAATTTGACACAACAGATGATAAATAAAAAATAATGCTGTTGAACCACCAAATCTGAAACATAAATTGTATGGGAGAGGGACAGGGGTGCTGCGGAGGATCAGAAAGTTAAGAATCACAAAAAATTTGGAAAAAATTAAATAAATGTTTGGATTACCATGTTATTTCAATGGCAATACATTCCTTTATGCAGAAAAATGATTTTGATCCAATTTTAGGAGGAAGTTGCCAAAACGTTTTGTCACTCAACGTAGTGTCAAAAATCTTAGGAGTACAGTATGTGGGACAAGAATAGAGGTTACATTCAATCCTGTTAATCAGATTGAGGAACAGGTTGAGTTGACCATCTCTTTGATCCCGTCACCCATATGTAATGAAATAGGAGATGAGGGTGACAGCACAAGCTAAGTCAGTGCAACACAATCAAAGACAAACTAATTGATACAAAAACACCAATCAAACAGAGTGGAGAGGAGAAATGGATTTAGTCTTAAAGAGAACTGTGACACATGTATACATTCTATTGCTAGTGACATTCACACAGTTGCAATGTATTTTCTCCGAACTGATATATCAAAATCTAATTAAAAAATGCAACTGATATTGACATAGATTTTCCATATGAAACAAAATGGTACATCGCTAATTTAATGAATGAGGGATTGAAACGAATGAATCTATCATAAAGTGTGTTAGACCATAAATTTCAAGAAAATTGGTGACTGTAGTGAATTTACCTATAGCCTGGTTGATATTCATTACATTACATTTTAAATAAATACGATTTTCGTTTAGACTAAAAAGTTTGCCTCATGTGTTTTATTTTGAGTGTTGATAGTTTAGTGTGTATATAAGCATTGACTACTACGTGGATAGCACCGGTTAATTTGGAGGTGGTTTCTACAGACGGTATTGAGTTTTTTGTCTGGGTATGATATTTGTGCCTCTGTAACTTTCTCACTCATCATTATTAACAATTCATTCAGGACAATCCGTAATCATGGTAGCATCCCCATGAATGTAGACGTGTTTAGAAACATATTTTATTCTTATTTACAATTTAAGTAACTTCAAAATGACACTATATTATTTACCATTTGTTTATATTGGGCACAAATAATCTGAAACACAACCAAAATAAATAGCAAATGCATGCAACAGGTTTGTAGAGTAACAAGCTTGATGTAATCATTGCGTGCTAGGAATATGGGGCCAATATGGGACCAAATACTAACTTTAGACTACTTTAATACACATATAATTGAATTTGTCCCAATCCTTTTGGTCCCCTAAAATGGTGGGACTATGTACAAAACGTGCTGTAATTTCTAAATGGTTCCCCAAATATGGATGAAAATACCCTCAAATGAAGGCTGACAGTCTGCATATGAACCTCATAGTGATTGTATCATTTCAAATCCAACGTGCTGGAATACTGAGCCAAAACAACACTAAATGTGCCACTGCCCCAATACTTTTGGAGCTCACTGTATATATATTCTACAGACCCTAGTGAGAAATCCTATACATAGCTGTCTCTCTATAAACCAATATGTAATACAGTGATTTGAATTGTGGCCAATGTAATGGGCGGAGTAAAAGACCAGCAACACTGTATTATTCCGTGCCCCTTGAAATGACACCATACATACATTCTCCAGACCCTACTCTACTTCCCAACCCCACTTTTACATCGGCCCATAGCATAGTTTTTTCTCAGTAAGACAATATGTTCATTTAGATTTTCCCCATATGTAGTTTTAATTTTGTATCATTATTTTAACATCATCATAACGTTTTACCGCAGTCTTTTATTTTGAAGCAAAATCAGAAAACCGGAAGTCTTAATGTTGCTGCCAGAACGCGAATGTTGCTGCAGTAACGCTAATACGGAAGACAGTACAGTATGTTCTAACACCAGACAGGCAGAGAAAGAGTGGCCCAACTAGGCGGAAAATCTGTCACCCTCCAACAGGTGGCGTATTTTCGTAAACCAATCACAGTCATTTGATGTGGAGGTCAAGAGTTTCGAATTTGGTCAACAAAAAACGAATGACTTATTTGCTGCGTGAGGTTTATTTGACTGAATAAAAGTTTCGTAATGCTTACGTTTTAAGAGTGTACTGATATAAGTAGGACACGTGACATCCCGGCAAGAAAAAAAGCACTTTAAATAGGAGTTGTCTCGAGATGGCTATGCATATTCATGCATGAGGCTAGCGGCGTAGTGTCTCTCTCTCGCCATTCATTGAATTACAGGCGGTTGACGTCAACAAACTTCATCGACTATTCAAAAATGTTGACAACAATGAGATGTATCCACCAATCCAAAGAAAGGATAGGCGGGAGCTAGACAGGCCCCCCGTGCCACTTTGTGGACAACGACTCCAATTTGTTAGGGCGGAGACACGTGTATCTTGTCAGTATATCCAAAATCTCTGCAACGGTAACTACTTCCTCATCGGCGCATCATAGCAGGGTTGACCAATAGGATGAAAGTACTTCCAATGGACAATCATCAAGGCGCAAAATATGCGCATAAGGTCTAAAATGGCTTTGTTACCATACATTTTTAAGTATTATTAATTGTTTGATCAATTGAACCTAACATATTTACATTTGGAATATAATATAATAATGTATGTGTTTTTCATAGCCTATACAGTCGTTGAGCAGGAGGCTTAGGCTACATTGTCGTTTCTCAAGGTATTAAAGCCAATGTTAGACATTTCTGTCTATTACGCTCTCTACTATATCAATAGGCCTACTGATCTCCCTTCAGCCAATACCACTAGGCCTATGCAGCTGTTGTCTCTGAATCCCTTCAATGCCATTCATAAATGCATTACATTGAAATATTGGGATACATTGCAGTATTTTTTTTTCAACAATTCAAAACTAATAACGTTAGTCCTGAGATTTATTCAATGAACCAATTTCACCACGTGTTGATGTTCTGCTCTATACAACCTCATCACCATCCATATAGACCAAACCAGCATCATAAATCAGTAGGCTACATTAATAAATTCAGATTGTGTAAGTAGGCGGCCTGGCCTAAATTTGTGTCGCCGGCTACAATGTTGCGAGGAACAATCAGGCCGTAGTGACATATAGACCGGCACATCCGTATCACCCCTCCCACGCCCACACGAGCGCGCCCAGACACACACGCGCGCTTCAACCGTTCTTATTATACTTCAGTGGCTCCAACATACTAGGAATTTCTGCTCAGCACCCATGGCTCCCCATTAGATGCTCAAAGCGGCTGTTGTCAGAACGAATTATATCTGCACTACTGCTGCTTACTTCTGACCTTGCCTGCCTCTGGTAGGGTTTTGAATATTTGATTCAGTATTCATGTGCTCTATCCCCAATGGCTACATCCGATGGAAATGGAATAGATGTCTGTCTTCTGCATAGAGGCAGATCTCAAAGTGACCCAAACCTACTCACAGAGTCCGGCATCGATCTAGTGCACAGCACAGGTAAGATACATGTTTTTTTTTGTCTGGATATTCAAACGTTATAGACTAATGTATTGGCGTTTTATTATTTTCATCGTTTTGGCGATAGGCTACAGTAGTCTCCTAAAGCCATCCCCAATTGCTAAATGGGATTTGAGGACCATATCAGAATAATAAGCACTCCACGCTTCCATTTGACAGAAAACACAATAAAAAAGATTCGCAGACAATTGGTAGGAAAATATCATGACGCGTTTGCCATTTTCCTCCAGTTCTATTTAAATGAATGGATGCTCTCCCAAAATAAGCTGTTTGTTCGTGAAATGCTATGTGGTTTTGCAGTAAATGTGAAGATTTTAAATTAACTTGAGCCTATAATGCGAAGCCTATTGTACACAAACCCATAATATTTCAGACATCATTGCATCAATTTAAATACATGTATATATAGGCCCAATAAGATTGGACGCAAAGATGACATAGGCTACAGTGAAGAAAGCTCATTGTGTGGTCCATCATTTTAGGCGAAATGTCTAGACACATTTTTGCGTCGCTAGGTTATATTAGGATTCAATGTTACATTGAGCGCACAGACACTGACATTGAGCAGACACATTTATAATGATTATTTGAGCAATTTCGTTCAGCACAAGCCTCGGTTTCGGTGGTAGCATATATTGGACCTTCATTCAATGGACCCTTGCCTATCCCGACTCGGCCACTGCGCTTGGCAGCATCAATTGGATCCCATGTTGAGGTTGAGCTGATCAAACAGTCCTATGATCAATGACCCAGCGTTCCACGTGATGTATAGGATCAAAGACTTCGACGAAGTACAAGTTAACAGGTAGCCTAGTGGTTAGAGCGTTGGGACAGTAACTGAAAGGTTGCTAGATCAAATCCCCAAGCTGACAAGGTACAAATCTGTCGTTTAGGCTGTCATTGTAAATAAGAATTTGTTCTTAACTGACTTGCTGAGTTGAATAAAGGTTAAAAAAAGACCACTACAGTGCCTTTAAAAAGTATTCATACTCCTTGACCTATTCCAAATTTAGTTGTGTTACAGCTTGAATTCAAAATGGGTTAAAGTGATTATTTTCCCCATCCAATACCCCATAATGACAAAGTGAAAACAACATGTTATTTGAAATGTTTGCAAATGTATTGAAAATGAATTACAGAAATATCTCATTTACATAAGTATTCACACCCCTGAGTCAATACTTTGTAGAAGCGCCTTTGGCAGTGATTACAGTTGTGAGTCTTTCTGGGTAAGTCTCCAAGAGCTTTTCACACCTGGATTGTGCAACATCTGCCCCAATTTTTTCACAATTCTTCAAGCTCTGTCAAATTGGTTGTTGATCATTGCTAGATAACCATTTTCAGGTCTTGCCATAGATTTTGAAGTAGATTTAAGTCAAAAACTGTAACTCGACCACTCAGGAACGTTAGTAAGCAACTCCAGTGTAGATTTGGCCCTTGTGTTTTAGGTTATTGTCCTGAAGCATTGAAGCAGTGGCTATGATAACCGTGTCTTATACTTGAATGTGCCTACACATGTAGCCTGCACCCATTCACAGGGCACTGCTAATGGACTATAGCGTAAATACAGTTCTGTGGCATTCAAGAGAGCAATAGCGGTGTCTGGTGACCCAAAGTACACATTGTCCGTCCTCAGTGTATCGTCACTGTGTGAGCGTCGCGGCTCACAGTCTTTGCCAAAGGATTACTAAGCCTTTTACACAGTGTCCTTTGCAGCTGCAGAGAGAGAGAGAGAGAGAGTGTGTGAGTATATTAGTTGTAGAACGTTCAAGGCTATTTTACCCTCCATCCTTGTTGGGGCAATGCACTGTACCACTAAGTTTGTATTATTTCAAGGGCTGATTTGTATTTAAAGTACTATGGGTTATATGAAATATTAGTCTGAGGTGTTGTTGCCAGGACAGGATGTTACACTTTGGGGGGGTTTGCACCCCGCTTAAAGACCTTTAGGGAAAACACTGCAGGGTCTTATATTCCAGTTGGAATGTGTATGTAACACTAGCCATTGTTGTGAACAAACCTATGTTTGACACGGTAATGCAGGGCTCTACACTAACTTTTTCAGTTAGTGGCACCAGCAAATGATTTGGTCGCACCAATTTTTTAAATAATTTATAATGACCTGGCCTGTGGCCCATAATATAACCGTATTCCATACAGAACAAGGCTAATATTGAATAGCCATATTTGAAATAAGCAACATTGGATGTTCTAAGTCCTCAACAATGCTTAAACCACATCTGGGGACAATTCTTGGGGTCTGGGTAAAATCTGAGAAATGTTGATTTTTTTCTGTAGTTGGTAACTCAGGTAAGCACCAGCGTAAGTTGTGTTTGGCTAGCAGTGTCGCGCAGTTGTGATGGGAGTTTTCAAAACAAATGACCACTGGTGCAATGACCATTAATGCAAATGATCATGATTCTGCCAGGTAGGCATAGGCTACTTTGTAGTTCCCTTTTATTTGCCTTTCCATCTACCGGCAGATGTTTAGGCTATCATTAACTTGGCTAATGGCTACACACACTGCACAACACAGGGTTCGACATTCAGGTAAATTTGTCAGCAGTCCGGGCCAGTGTCAACTGAAAGCTATTGGCCCGAATTAAAAAAATACTGACAATAGCAGATAATTTTATCTTTCATTTGCGGGTTGAGCAAGTAGCATATACAGGGTTCGTACAGACATTGGCAAGTCAAATTCAAGGATTTTCAAGGACTTTTTCAAGCGCATGTATAGTCTTTCCCCATCATGATATTTTAAACTGTTGTGACTCAGATTATTTTGTGTACATGCTCAATTAGCCAAGCGTTCTTTATTATAAAGAACAGCATTTTGATTGCTGATGTAAAAGGTTTGAGTTACGCTCAAGCATCATAACCCTCCCCTTCACTCTGAATGTAGACAAGGGAAGTTTATCAGAAGCCTTGACAATATGCAAGACTTCAGAATAGTACAGTTAGATAAACATCTACAAACTATCTACTGTGGACTATCCAAATAAAGTTATACCATAAAACTATTTACACAAACACATGCACGCACACACATCACCACACTCACACCATACAAATCTGCTCAAATGCTCATTAAGCAAGTTAAGGTAGACCTCAGCATTTGAACATCTTGGCCATGTACTGTTATAATCTTCACCCGGCATAGCCAGAAGAGGACTGGCCACCCCTCAGAGACTGGTTCCTCTCTAGGTTTCTTCCTAGATTCCTGCTTTTCTAGGGAGTTTTTCCTAGCCACTGTGGTTCAATATCTGCATTGCTTGCTGTTTGGGTTTTTAGGCTGGGTTTCTGTATAGCACTTTATGACATCGGCTGATGTAAAAAGGGCTTTATAAATAAATGTGATTGATTGATTCAGCCAACAAATGACAGTAGGAGGAGGATGCTCAACAACAAAGATAGGAATCCACAAAAGGCCTACCCACGCAGGAAAAACTTCCAGTAGTGGACTTATTCTTGATTTTAAAAAAAGGTGTTGAAGCCCTAAAAAAATGACACAAGCAGAGATTTACTTCATCTTCGAAGGCTCGAAGGCTTTGTTCCACAAGATGGACAGAATTGGGTCGTATTTACTAAACGTAAGAACATTGTCATAAACAGGGAGGTACTATCTGAAGTTGTCCAATAAGAAACACTATTTTTATTTCGGTTTCCGTTGCACAACATTTTGGTACAATGTGCCCTAATGAATACAACCAATACTGTTCATAGAGCTGCCTATGTGCCTCCTCTTCCCCGACCTGACTGAGTTCACACTTCATGCACCTCTCCTCTGCCTCCTGCTCCTGAGCACCAGGGCACCAAATAAAGGAGACACGGGGCCGTAAGTATCAAGAGTCTCAGGTCCCCCCTGTCCATGTAATCCTATTCTTTGTGATCTAAAAGACAAAACCAATCCTAAATCAGCACTCCTACTGCTCTTTTAGCAGAAAAGCTGGTATCAGTAGGAAGTGGCATTAGGAAAATGCCTCAGATCTGAGGCCCATGGTGAGGACCTCACTGGACAAGATGGGACAGCAGCAGTGAGAAAATGTCTTTCAGTTGGAAAGGAATCCTGACACCAGCCTGGACCTGTCGCTAGGAGTAGTAAACTAGAAGTAGTCATGATGTGCTCAGTGCTGTCAGTCAAGTCATGCAGACAATGGACTGGAAGTTACAGCAACGCTAGAAGCCTAGCACGTCTGTCTTTTCAACTGCGCTTGAAGGTGCTTTCAATTACTATCGTCCTGAGTAACCGGCTTGAGACTTATAGGCATTTGTCAATAACCCCAGTCATCTGTGGCACTTGAAATACTGTCATATATTAGCTTCATTCAGGTCATTTCCATGTTTCCACCACATGCTGAGCATATTTTTTGTTAAAAATATGGTTGGTAGGGCTGGAATGTGGTAGGCCTATTATGAACACGAGTTGAATGAACCAATAATTTGACTTAGCTACCCTCTCATTTGACATGTCTGTGAAAGAGACTTCCTACAACTTAATAATAATATGAATTAAAGTTACTTTAAAACATGCATTGCAATCAAAGTTCGATCAGATTGAAGCATATTATAAAGTCTCACGTTTTGAGCTTTGTGCTCATTCTTGTCATATACAGTGCATTCGGAAAGTATTCAGACCCTTTAGACTTTTTCCATATTTTGTTTACGTAACAGCCTTATTCTAAAGTTGATTAAATAAAAATTTTCCTCATCAATAATGATAAAGAAAAAAAAGGTTTTTAGAAATGTTTGCAAATGTATGAAAAATAAAAAAACACAAATACCTTATTTACATAAGTATTCAGACCCTTTGCTATGAGACTAGAAATTGACCTCAGGTGCATCCTGTTTCCGTTGATCATCCTTGAAATGTTTCTACAACTTGATTGGAGTCCACATGTGGTAAATTCAATTGATTGGACATGATTTGTATAGGCACACATCTGTCTATATAAGGTCCCACAGTTGACAGTTAGGGCTGTTGCGGTGACCGTATTACCGCCACGCCGGCGGTTACGAGTCATGAAGGCAGTCAGATTCCATGTGACCGTTTAGTCACGGTAATTAGACTTCTCCAAGCTCTGATGCTGCTAACTGCCTGGTTCTCAGCACTCCATTGTCCCTCTAATCACTCTGACATAAATGCAAATGTATTTGAGAAACTAAAACACTTCATGAGAGCCCATGATCTCATGTTGCGCAACATTTCTATAGGCTATGCAATTGCGGGAGAAAACAGAGTGATGGCCTCTACAAAAAAAGAAATGGATCCCATCACTTGTGAATTAAATTTTATCACTTGTGAATGATGCCCAGCATACGAAAATGCTAATAGTGTTTTCCCACTAATGGAACATTGGCGCTTATAGCGCATTGTGCATTGTTGCTCTTATAATGTGAAGAAACAGCCTGATAGTTATTAACATTTTAAGCTAAACATTCTGATCTGTTGCGTCAGACACATTTTTTATGCTAGTGGTTGTATTAATTCAAGATCTATTGCCTCCCACAACTGTCCCAGACTATGTTTGGAATATTTATTTATCACACAGAATAGAATAGGTTGACTTTTCTACTATGTGGGATAGTAGATTGACATAGGCTAGTGCTTTTGCTATTCGTTAGGCCTACTCATCTTGTTGGCTGACGAAAAGTAAATGTGGACAGTTCTTCCAATGTCTTTATAATGGATATGCACCTCGGAATTGGATAAGTACAAACGCAGTTGTGTCCACAATGTGTCTTTCTTCACTTGTAGCCTGTAAGAAAGACCCGATCATGTGATGGAGAGCCATGTGAGTGAGAGGTGCTTAGGAGTACGCAGCACTCAGGGAGAAAGGCACAATGCAGCCACTGGCCACAAAAGGCATGGATTTTTTTGTTGTGCATTACAGCCACAAAGGGGATGCCACTGTGAAATTTGAGTCATTATCAAGTGATTGTCAAATTGTGAATGAGAGACTGATGAAGTGTGTACAGCTTGTGTACTGCCTGCACAAAAAACAAAGCAGGGCTCATGCCTTTCATGCAACTTTTTTCAAATCATCTTTAGAGTCGCATCATACAATATATTACGTCAAAACATATAGTTTTGTAGAAAACCTAAAGTTACAATAATGACTCTAAATGAAGCATATAGGAGTACCTATTTCTTTGTTAACCCCTCAACACAGAATAGCCGCCCGCATGTACTCTCAAATCGTTTGGAGAAAATGCTTATATTTTATTCAGCTTTGTTCAACTGTATACTTCATACTATAAAATAATATCAAATAATGGCACGTAATTCTAAGCAAATCTTGTCTGATAAATTAGCTAGTATAGCCCACAGCCATTTGGCATAGCCAGATCAGAACCTAACATAAGGACCACTCAGTGTGCTAATCTGTTATAGACTACATTTTCTTCATATCATGCTTCTTTAGACCTGTCTAAAGTAAATAATGGTTTTATTGTGAAGGCTGTATTACATGGATTTATTAGACTTTTAAAATGTAGATGTTCCAAAGGTCTGCATCAGTGGCTTGTAAGCTATGTGTGGAATCCAGGAGATGATAAATGTGTTTGGTAAGTAACGGTCAATTGCTTGACAATCACCGGCTCACAAAATTTCTTGACCTCCACATTGACATTGACAGTGCATGTCAGAGCAAAAACCAAGCCATGAGGTCGAAAGAATTGTCCGTAGAGCTCAGAGACAGGACTGTGTCGAGGCACAGATCTGGGAAAGGGAGGTGACTGATTGGGGCCTGTGGAATGTTGTCCCATTCCTCTTCAATGACTGTGCGAAGTTGCTGGATATTAGTGGGAACTGGAACATACTGTCATGCACGTCGATCCAGAGCATCCACATGTTCAATGGGTGACGTGTCCAGTGAGTATACAGGCCATGGAAGAAGTGGGACATTTTCAGCTTCCAGGAATTGTGTATAGATCCTTGCAAAATGGGGCTGTGCATTATCATGCTGAAACATTAGGTGATGGCAGCAGATGAATGGCATGACAATGGGCCTCAGGATCTCGTCATGGTATCTCTGTGCATTCAAATAAAATGCAATTGTGTTCATTGTCCGTAGCTTATGCCTGCCTGTACTATAACCCCACCTCCACCATGGGGCACTCTGTTCACAATGTTGACATCAGCAAACCGCTCACCCACACATGGTTGTGAGGCCGGTTGGACGTACTGCAAAATTCTCTAAAATGATGTTGGGGGCAGTTTGAATTAAATTCTCTGGCAACATATCTGGTGGACATTTCTGCAGTCAGCATACCAATTGCACACTCCCTCAACATTCTTTGACATCTTTGGCATTGGGTTGTGTGACAAAACTGCACATTTTAGAGTGGCCTTTATTGTCCCCAGCACAAGGTGCACATGTGTAATGATCAGCTTCTTGATATGCCACACCTGTCAGGTGGATGTATTATCTTGGCAAAGGAGAAATGGTCACTATCAGGGATGTAAACAAATGTGTGCACAAAATGTGAGAGAAATAAGCTTCTTGTGAGTGTGGAAAATGTCTGGGATCTTTTATTTCAGCTCATGAAACATGTAGACCAAAACTTTACATGTTGCTTTTATATTTGTGTTTAGTGTATTTATACATACACAGTGACTTCAGAAAGTATTCATACCCCTTGGCTTATTCCAAAAAAATGTGTTGCAGCAATAAATTCAAAATGGATTAAATAGATTTTCTTTCTCAACCATCTACACACAATACCCTAAAATGACAAAGTGAAAACAGGTTTAGACATTTTTCCAAATATATTGCAAATGAAATACAGAACTATCTAATTTATCCTAAGTATTCACACCCCTGAGTCAATACTTTGTAGAAGCACTTTTGGTGGCGATTACAGCTTTGAGTCATCATGGGTATGTCTGTATTAGCTTTGAGTCATCATGGGTATGTCTGTATTAGCTTTGAGTCATCATGGGTATGTCTGTATTAGGTTTGCACATCTGGATTTCTGGGGATTTTCTCCCATTATTCTTTGTAGATTTTCTCAAGCTCTGTTATGTTAGATGGGGAACAGCAATCTTCAAGTCATTCCACAGATTTTCAATGGGATTCAAGTCTGGGGTTTGGCTGGGTGTAAACGAGTGTGCTGAGAGTCGGGAAGCAAGTTCAGGGAGTGAGTGTTTTAATAAATAAAATAAACAATGAACATGAAACACAAATGCACCGAGATGAAAACACAGTCAATAACACCTGAGGAAAGAACCAAGGGGAGTGACAGATATAGGGAAGATAATGATGGAGGTGATGGAGTCCAGGTGATTGTCATGAGGCGCAGGTGCGCGAGACAATGGTGACAGGTGTGCGGGATAATCAGCAGCCTCAAGGACTTTCACATTCTTGTTCTGAAGCCATTCCAGCATTGCTTTGGCTATATGCTTGGTGTGATTGTCCTGTTGGAACGTAAATCTTTCCCCCAGGCTAAGGTTGTTTGCACTCTGAAGCAGGTTATCATCAAGGATTTCCCTGTATTTGGCTCCATTCATTGTTCCCTCTACCTTTACCAGTCTCCCAGTTCCTGCCTGGTTTTCTCCAGATATATACTTTGAATCCAGATCAAAGAGTTACATTTTTTGCATCATTAGACAACATAATCTTTTGCCTTATGATCTTAAAGTCTTTCACTTGCCTTTTTGCAAAGTTCAGATGTGCTGTCATGTGCTTTTTTGTCCAGGAGTGGCTTCCGTCTGGCCGCTCTCCCAAAAATCCCAGATTGGTGAAGTGCTGTAGAGACTGTTGGCAGGTTCTTCCATCTCAGTCAAGGAACTCTGTTGTTCTGTCAGAGTGGTCATTAGGTTCTTGGACACCTCCCTGACCAAGGTCCTTCTTGCGCAGTTGCTCAGTTTGGTCGGACGGCCAGCTCTAGGCAGAGTCTGTGTAGTTCTATATTTTTACCATTTCCCAATAATGGAGACCACTGCTCTTGGAAACTTTCAACACTGTAGAAATTGTTTTATACCCTTCCCCAGATATATGCCTCATTACAATTCTACAGACAGTTCCTTGAACTTAATGGTATGGTTTCTGCTCTGACATGCACTGTCAACTGTAGGACCTTATATAGACAGGTGTGTTTCTTTATAAATCATGTCCAAAACATGTTTTCACATTGTAATTATGGGGTATTATGTGTAGATGGGTGAGAAAACAGTTATGGTTTTGAATTCAGGCTGTAACACAACAAAATGTGGAATAAGTCAAGGGTTATGAATACTTTCTGAAGTCACTGTATTTTACACAGTATTAGTGACATTCTACATTTTCATGAGGTGATAGGCCTACCACTGTTTTCTGTCAGTATCATTCATACCATCTCACCTCACATGCAACTAGTTCATTTCAGGCTTGATCGAAGGCCTACTTGGGTTTCTGTGTTTGTTCTTGCTCTAGCTGTGAGTCTGTATTTACTATTTTACATGTTTTACTATTTATATCTGATCTGCAAACCACATTTAAACAGATATTCACACCTCAAGTTTCCAGCCCCTCAGTTTAAATTTCTCTCTGATCACCTCCCCACATCTACATTTTTCACTCATTCCTTCGCTCTCTCTCTCTGGCTGTCTATCTCACCTGCTGCTTCAGTGTGTCACAGTAACCCTGGTCTTGAAGCCTACCTCTGCACCTAGATCTGCTGGGCGTCCCACACTCTCGCTGCATGCAATGTCAGGGTAATTAACGAGTCAGAAGCAGAATCAACTTGGACTCGGGTAGACATAACATAGTAAATGTAAATCTGTGACACGCCAAATAGTATGATGGGCTACGTTTTGTATGGTACCTATGTATTAATTTGTGGATGTCCAGCATCCATTCCGTATGATATGTTACAAATTCCAATTTGTTGTGACCTTAACTAGGTGGCTAATGTTAGCTAGGCTAGGGGTTAGGAGTTAAAGTTAGGGTTAAGGGGTTAAGGTTAGGGGAAGTGTTAGCTAACATTCTAAGTAGTTGAAAAATAACTAAAAAGTAGTAAGTAATTTCAAAGTTGCTAATTAGCTAAAATGCTAAAGTTGTCCATAATGACATTTGAACACGCAACCTTTGGGTTGCTAGCCATTCACGTTGTACACCTACCCATCCACCCGACCAACCACCCTACTTTAGTTTTTGTCTAAGTAACCTTCTGTCAGATGTATTATTATTTTATTTTACCCCTTTTTCTCCCCAATTGGTAGTTACAGTCTTGTCTCATCACTGCAACTCCCGTACAGTTGGGAGAGGAGAAGGTCGAGAGCCGTGCTTCCCCCGAAACACAACCCAACCAAACCGCACTGCTTTTTGACACAGTGCCCACTTAACTTGGAAGCCAGCACCAATGTGGTGGAGGAAACACTGTGCACCTGGCGACCATGTCAGTGTGCACTGCGCAGGAGTGGCTAGTGCGCGATGGGACAAGGACATCATTGCTGGACAAACCCTCCCCTAACCCGGACGACGCTGGACCAATTTTGCACCGCCCCATGGGTCTCCCGGTCGCGGCTGGCTGCGACAGAGCCTGGACTCAAACCCAGAATCTCTAGTGGCACAGCTAGCACTGCGATGCAGTGCCTTAGACCACTGCGCCACTCGGGAGGCCTTACCTTCTGTCTGATGTAACCATAGCTAATGTAACATATCATACTAATTTGAGTGTCCCGGATTTAAGTTTACTATGTTATATCATGAGACCAAGCTGGCAGGATATGAGTCATCACTTCGTTGCTAACTGGCTGCTAAAAAGATCACGGCCACTACAGGGTGGGAGGGAGGCCCTTCTCCGAGCTTCTCTTCCCACCTCATTTAGATACTGTATAACGATTGTTGGGTCATCAATAATGGACTTTGGGTGAACTAGCCCTTTAAACCCATTTCTATTATGGAACTAGAGCTGTAATTCACAATGCTGTCAGCTCACGACTCATTCATCTCAGCCTGCCAAGATTGGGATGCCAGTTAAGGCCACCTGTTTGTTGCGGCAAGATGCTCTGTTCATTTTCCTCTTGAGCCACTCATGTTCTCCATAGAGGACAACAGAAGCACTTTTAGCTTGAGAATTTATCACAGAAGAACTCCTAAGAAATACCACAAAAACCTGCATACAAATATTAGTTTATATATTGTTTATTTATCCAAGTAATCCCATGCAGGTTCAAAAACAGTTATTGAGAGATGTGGGCCACGACTTGTACACTTGATCCATGAACATGCATTTCATCAGTTGGTTGTAAATGTAGCTGCTACTTTCAAAGTGAGTGACTGTGTCTCTTCAGCTCTACACTTGGTAAATGAGAGTGAGTGCACGGGAGCATCTGTTATACTGTCCCCACTGACACCAACTCGCTATGTTCTTACCATTCAACCTGTACTGTAGCATCACTGCATGTGGTACTGCAATATTGTAAATACAAGAACTGCAAGTGAAGTGAATGGGACAAACTGTTAGTGTATGCCTTGTCGAGCACTGCTCACTGTGGGGTCGCTGTATTTCCCCACGAATGAAAATGGAACACAGCAGCAACAAGCCGCATGGTTATACTTATTCCCTGAGGTAGTCAATGTGTGAACTGTGTGTGTGTGGTGTGTATGTGCTTTGCGTGCATGTGTCTATACGCATACATGTACTTACGAGCATGTGTGTGTGTTGATGTGTTGGAGAACAGGCACGCCTGCCTGAGCTTGTGCAACACCGAAAAATCACAGATGGAATCAGACTGAGTGGGAAAGCAGTCAGCAGTCAGCCCTTTGAGACCGTGGTGGAACTAGGACCCAAGCAAAGCATAGGCCTCAGTGTTAAGGGAGAAAATAAAGGAGCTAAAGACAGGAATTTAGGAGGCCAAGCTACACTAGAGTAGAGCAATAAGAGGAAAGCTCTAGTTTTGGCCCTTGTACAACAGAGGACGAGACAGCCTCTGCCTGTGTGAAAAGCCAGAGAGATACTGTAGTATTGCCCTCCTGGGCCTGCCTGCTATCTGGCCAACATTACAGGGATAGACTGTGTGAATCGGCTGTAAATACACTTGTTGTAAAAGTTACATGAGCTCTTATGGATAGTTTCTGTATTTATCAACATCAATCAACAACTTCTCACCTTTTTTGAGGCTACATACCAATACCATGCTCTGGTATCCTTCTATTGTGTTTTCCCTTGTATCCTTTCGTTAGTAATTTTCCAATCAGAAACAAAAACCTTGGTTTGGTGAAAGCCATATGGTGCAATTAAATCCCACTATCCAGCTGGGTAGGAGGTTGCTTTCAACTATCCAGTCCTTTCTAATCAAGGGGAGCAAGGAACATAATCATTGTAGACTAAGGGGCCCCACTCACCCTTTGTTTTGGCTGGTATTACAACCAATCCTAACTCCCACTTTAGTCAAATGTTCACTTATAGTATCCCATTGAAATTGATGCGTTACTTAGTGAAAATTCAACTTAAGTGGAAGTTAGGATTCTCCCCACCATCTATAGTCTGGGTTTCCCACTCTGACGATGTGGCCGATTCTGTCAGAGATAGATGATCAAGGGAGAGGTAATTCCCAGTCCCTTACTCAAATAAACACTGTCTGGGCTGGGAACACAAGGGAATAGAAAGAAGGAGAGAAGGAGGGGGGAGGGGTGGACTGAAAAAGAACAATGAGCCCAAGGCGGACGAGGTAGAAGAGCTAGTCTTCTCAGCCACTCAATGGGTGCCATCATCGAATCATTACCGAGTGAGAGTAGAGGAAGCCCTTTCAGTGTAACTGTTAGCTTGATAAGCACTTACAGTAGAGCAGTATTGAACACAACAATCCTCACAGGCCCTCTCTAGAGATGGTAAATTAAATACATAGCTGTATTAGATGACAGTGATAGAAGGAATTTGGTTGTAAGGGAAATTAATTGATCTATTCATTGTCTCGCCGGACTGTTTTGAGTGTGTGGTAGGATGCATGGCATTTGTGTATGTCTGTGAGAGAGAGATGTATAACACTATTGTATGGATGGTGGGCATTCTGTATGTTTACATGGCAGCATTGGGGATTTCAGCACCATGGAGAGCAAAACACTTGCATTGCAGTGGAACTCCTAGGCCTGTATTCACAAACCTTATGAGAGAGAGAGGTATCAATTACAGTGTTACCTGGGTTACCTCTCTATATGCACACACACAATGGATCAGCTACTTATTCTTACTGGTTTATTTTCCCGACACACCCAGTACATGTCTTATGGCAGATATGACACATCTCTCTCTCTCACCCCCCCCCCCCCCCCCCAACCCTAATTGTGACCATAAACCTAACCCCTAAGCCTAAAATAGCCCTTCTCCTTATGGGGACCGGCAAAATGTCCCCACTTGTCAGAATTGTCCTTGTTTTACTATCCTTGTGAGGACATCTGGTCCCCACAAGGATAGTAAAACCAAATCACACACACACAGAATTGCTGTTGACACACTAATGTACACTTGCTGTCTGTGAAAGCTAACGCTTTACTACTGTCTGCTGTATTCAGTATCCAACTGAATTTGCCATGTGTTTGTGTATTTGTTGAGTCAGCGCATTGGGATCCAGCATCAGAATATTTTTTTACACATTATTCCCAGACATACTGCAGCCCATAACAAGGTTATTGTACTTGCAATAGTAGTCTGACTTAGTTTATCAATATAATGGTCAACTTATTTCTGAATCTATTCCTTATTCGTGGATATACATGACTGTAAAACCAGTATGAATCAGAGTCAAACCATTCCATGTACAGTGCCTTGCGAAAGTATTCGGCCCCCTTGAACTTTGCGACCTTTTGCCACATTTCAGGCTTCAAACATAAATATATAAAACTGTAATTTTTGTGAAGAATCAACAACAAGTGGGACACAATCATGAAGTGGAACGACATTTATTGGATATTTCAAACTTTTTTAACAAATCAAAAACTGAAAAATTGGGCGTGATTTTTTTTTTGAAAACTCCTAACGCATGCACATACACTCTCACACTTATGCACACAAGTATGCACGCACACACACACACTCATGTTTTATATAAATCTTTCAGGCATTTCCCTAAATCAGCAGAATAACTGCAATATATATGCACACACCTACCTGATCCTGCTAGTCTCTACAACTATCAAGTAGACAAAAACCACCACCATTCACTATAGAAAGGGGTCCCAAAATACCTGAAACTACTTTTTGCTGCAATCTAGAGCCAAAGATCTGTATATGTTTCTGCATAGTTATCTAAGCATACCTCTTCACCTGTTCAATTGTAATTTTAACTAATAATGATGCACATTTATTCTTTAGAACTTTTATGCCTTAGGAGTTTAGTACAACTGCCACACTGGTATATAGTATCATAACCCAATAATTAAAGCAAGTTTAGTATTCTCTAAAGTTTAGCAACCTTTCCAGCAGGCATGCCAGCTACGATAGTCAGACAAGATACTTTAACTTCATTCATAGCCTGAAATGGCTTGGTAGCTAGTTATGAGATAGGTTCCAAATCTACCAATCTAGCTAGATAAAGCCAACTTCATAAAATTGCTAGATGGCTAGTATTACATTTATCATTACATTATATTATAATTTATTCATAAAGTAGGAATCAATAGGCTACATAGATTGATCAAATTCAAATTCATTTTAAAACGTACCTCCTGCGACTCCTGCCCATCACCGGCAGCTAAAATAAAATCCAAAACTGTGTGTGTGTGTCACTCTACACTCTCTCTCCCCTCCACTGACGACACTGTTTGCACTCACTAGAGTAGCCAACATTCTGTCTAGCATATCTTTGTTCCTTGGTGCACCTTGGAAGGAAACACTTACTAGGAAGATTAAGAGAGGGTGGTACCCTTTGCCTGGTCCAGTTAGTGTGCCCCTCTTGCAAATTACCGCTGGAAAAACATGGGCTTAAAACGCTTCAAATGTTTAGTAGTTCATTTAACATCTGACAAATTAAAAAACAGGGGGAAAAAACAGGGGGAAGATGCCTGTCTAGTTTTTTTATCCCCAATTTCGTGATATCCAGTTGGTAGTTACAGTCTTGTCCCATCGCTGCAATTCCCGCACCATTGTGTCGGAGGAAACACAGTACGCATGTCGATGTGTCAGTGTGCATGTGCCCTGCCCGCCACAGGAGTCGCTAGAGCGTGATGGGACAAGGACATCCCGGCCAGCCAAACCCTCCCCTAACTCGGATGACGCTGGGCCAATTGTTTGTCGCCTCATGGGTCTCCCGGTCTCGGCCGGGATCGAACCTGGATCTGTAGTGCCTCAAGCACTGCACCACTCAGGAGGCCGTCTCTGTCTACTCTGATAACTGTTGGAAACCAAAGACGTGTGTGCTCTTTTTCTGGCTAAAATGACACGTCTATTCTCAGTGCCTGAGCCTATTATGTGGGTGACAGGAGTTGGGCAAGAGAGACACTTTTAGCAGGACTGGCTACAGTACATCCCACTGTGTAGTGTACTTGCGTGTGTCAAAATCAAAACCAACTTAGCTCTTAACCTAAGCAGCATACAAACCAAGGTACTAACCAAAGGGCCAAAACAGGCCTCTTTGAAAAGTTAAACAAGACTTGATCCTAAGTGTTTTGTAGTGAGGCTGCATGCAGTCTATTTGAGTACTCCCCCACCTGTCCCCAATCTTAACTGAAACATATGGTAGGAAACAAGGCCCTCGGGCACTTCCTATTGGCTGCTCTCCTTGTTGACATTGCTTCTCTCCTTTAAAGCCAGTAGCCAACACATTTGACAATACCACACATAGACTGGTTTCTCAGACTCAGAGTAAATCTACTTTGTATTTGTATTTATTATGGATCCCCATTAGCAGCTGCCAAGGCAGTAGCTACTCTTCCTGGGGTCCAAACACATTAAGGCACTTGCATTACATATAAAACAAAAGATAAAATAGTACATCATATAACATTATTACACCACTACATATCTACAATACAAAATGTACAATACCACCATAAAACAATATCACAATGTACATGTGTGTAGAGTGCGTGTGTTTGTACCTTTGTGTGTGTCTCTTCACAATCCCCACTGTTCCACAAGGTGTATTTTTACCTGTTTTTTAAAAATCTGATTCTACTGCTTGCATCAGTTACCTGATGTGGAACAGAGTACCATGTAGTCATGGCTGTTCTGAGCCAATTGTAAATTTCCTAAGTCCCTCTTTGTGGCACATGACGACACTACTGAACAGTAGTCCAGGTGCGATAAAACTAGGGCCTGTAGGACCTGCCTTGTTGAAAGTGTTGTTAAGAAGGCAGAGCAGTGCTTTATTATGGACAGACTTCTCCCCTCTTAGCTACTGTTGTATCAGTATGTTTTGACCATGACAGTTTACATTCCAGGGTTACTCCAAGCAGTTTAGTCACCTCAACTTTCTCAATTTCCACACTATTCATTACAAGATTTAGTTGTGGTTTAGGGTGTAGTGAATGATTTGTCCCAAATGCAATGTTTTTAGTTTTGGAAACATTTAGGACTACCTTATTCCTTGCCACCCATTCTGAAACTAACTGCATCTCTTTGTTAAGTGTTGCAGTCATTTCAGTCGCTGTAGTAGCTGACATGTATAGTGTTGAGTCATCTGTGTACATAAACATTCTGTCTTGACTCAAAGCCAGTGGCATGTCATTAGTAAAGATTGAAAAAAGTAAGGGTCTAAAGAGCTACCCTGGGGAATTCCTGATTCTACCTGGATTATGTTGGATTGGCTTCCATTAAAGAACACCCTCTGTGTTCTGTTAGACAAGTAACTCTTTATCCACAATATTGCAGGGGGTGTAAAGTCATAACACATACGTTTTTCCAGCAGCAGACTATGATTGATAAAGTCAAAAGCCACACTGAAGTCAAACAAAACAGCCCCCACGATATATGTATCAATTTCTCTCAGCCAATCATCAGTAATTTGTGTAAGTGCTGTGCTTGTTGAATGTCCTTCCCTATAAGCGTGCTGAAAGTCTGTTGTCAACTTGTTTACTGTAAAATAGCATTGTATCTGGTCAAACCTTTTTTTGCAGAAGTTTACTAAGGGTTGGTAACAGGCTGATTGGTCGGCTATTTGAGCCAGTAAAGGGGGCTTTACTATTCTTGGGTAGCGGAATGACTTTTGCTTCCCTCCAGGCCTGAGGGCACACACTTTCTAGTAGGCTTAAATTTAAGATATGCGTAACGGTTGTCTGTGGTGGAAAAAGGTGAGGACCAATACGCAGCGTGGTAAGTTTTCATATTCTTTAATAGAACTCAGAACACTAAAATACAAAACCAACAAGAGAACGAAATGAAACCGAAACTGTTCTGTCTGGTACAGATACGAAACAGAAAATAATCACCCACAAATCAAGGGTGAAAACAGGCTGCCTAAATATGGTTCTCAATCAGGGACAACGATTGACAGCTGCCTCTGATTGAGAACCATACCAGGCCAAACACAGAAATACCAACTCATAGAAAAACAAACATAGACAACACACCCAACTCACGCCCTGACCATACTAAAACAAAGACATAACAAAAGAACTAAGGTCAGAACGTGACAATATGGCAAATAGGAGCGGCAATACTGTCCGCTAATTATCCTCAGTAATTTTCCATCCAGGTTGTCAGACCCTGGTGGCTTGTCATTTTTGATAGACAACAATAATTTTTTCACCTCTTCCACACTCACTTTACGGAATTCAAAAGTACAATGCTTGTCTTTCAGAATTTGGTCAGATATAATTGGATGTGTAGTGTCAGTGTTTGTTGCTGACATGTCATGCCTAAGTTTGCTAATCTTGCCAACGAATAAATCATTAAAGTACTTGGCAATATCAGTGGGTTTTGTGATGAATTAGCTTTTTTTCATTTAAGGTGCTCCAAAGCTTTTTACTATCATTCTTTATATTTTTATTTTTATTTTATTATTATTATATATATATATATATATATATATATAGTTTCTTTGCCAATCGGTCGTGCTGCCAGGTTTATTTGCCATACCTTTCTCAACCATAAAATGTTTCAATTCCTCATCACTTGCACAGTCTTCACATTTTGCTGCCTTAAAATAACATCTTAAATGGGATTCAATTAGATTTTTTCACTATCTATCTCGACAACCTACTCCACATTTTCAAAGTGAAAGACAAATTATAGAACATTTTCCAAATTACTTAGAAATACAGAATGAGGATGTATTGATTGCATATGTCTTCACACCCCAGAATTAATCCTTGGTGGAAGCAATTTTGACATGTTGCCCTGAGAGTTGTGCAAAGTTGGTAGAATATTATTCAAAACAATTCACAGCTCTAATGGCTGCCAAAGATGTTTCCACCAAGTATTAACTCTGGGGTGTGAAGACATCAAGACATTCTCATTTTTTCTTCTAATTCATCTGGAAAATGTTCTATGGCTTTCTTTCACTCGGGGAAAAAAAGTAGGTTGTGTAGAACTGTAGGAAAAATAATTGAATCCCTTTTTAGATTAAATGTTTAGGCAGCAAAATATGAAGACTGTGCAAGGGGTGTGTAGACTTTCACTAGGCACTGTATATATATAAATATATATATATATATATATATATGTATATATATAAATATATATATATATATATATATATATATATATATATATATATATATAAAAAATAGCAGCCCAAATCTGGTCTTGGTCAACCCTATTTGACCTGTTAGTGGAATTATCAGATAATTCAGATTTTTGGCATCTGAAAAAGATGCAATTATACAATGTTATCATTCAAGGCAGTACTATGCAATAACTGAGATATAAGGGACCAGTTGCTAGCATGGACTCTTCATAAAGACTGGGTCACTCTGAACTCTGCACCTCCCTTTGTGTAATGGTGGTGCAGGTGCTCGCTAGTCTCTCTCAGATCAGGGGTCTTAAATCAATGTGTGGCTGCTCACTAGGAAGCATAGACACAAGCATCCTCTCACTCTCTTCTGGTAGTTAGCTGTGTGCTCAGACTGTGACAGGCCCGTAGGCCATGGCCAGATGGCAGCACAGTTGCAATGCCAGGGGGGTAAGTGAGGAGGTTAGCTGGCATGGCATAGCATGGCAGTGGGTAAGGAAGTGGCCTGTTGAAGGGCACATTGTTAGTCCTCCGAGTGAAGAGGGTGAGGGGGGTGGGAGGAATGGATTTGAACAGAGCTGACCTGAGAAGACCCTGAATCCCAAATCAATCCCTAGCCCCTACCCTCTATACACTTGGATAGATATGAGACGATTGGATAGGTGAAAGCGATATGGCAACAAGTCCACCTGGCCTATCAGAGGGCATGATGGAGCAATTTACATGTAAATATCTAGATCCTGAGCTTTGAATTGATTTCTGAAGGTTGGTGGATCCATTCGTTTTCACTATGTAGGATTTGAGACATGTCACTCTACAAGCCATGTGTACTGTATATGGTGTGTGTGACCTCCATCAACTGTGATATTGCACCATGAAGTGTCCTTCAACAATGCCCTTGAAACACGCTCATAAGGCATATGTTTGGCCTACTTATGTCATTGCACCTATGAACAGCCTTTCAACTCTACCTTTTAGGACAACAGCCTTTTAGTTACAATCTTGTCTGTCATGCATTCTGTCTGTCATGCATTCTGTCAGTCATGCATTCTGTCTGTCATGCATTCTGTCAGTCATGCATTCTGTCAGTCATGCACTCTGTCAGTCATGCACTCTGTCAGTCATGCATTCTGTCAGTCATGCATTCTGTCAGTCATGCATTTTGTCAGTCATGCATTCTGTCAGTCATGCATTCTGTCAGTCATGCATTCTGTCAGTCATGCATTCTGTCTGTCATGCATTCTGCCAGTCATGCATTCTGTCAGTCATGCACTCTGTCAGTCATGCACTCTGTCAGTCATGCATTCTGTCAGTCATGCACTCTGTCAGTCATGCATTCTGTCAGTCATGCATTCTGTCAGTCATGCATTCTGTCAGTCATGCATTCTGTCAGTCATGCATTCTGTCAGTCATGTTTTATGACAGTTTACTTTTGTCATTAGAGAGACAGCTGGAAATGAATTGCAATTATTTGTTAGAGCTGGCAGTATCTCACTCAGTGTAACGTATTACTGAGATATGTCAGGGAAAGGCAAGCTAAGTAGCACCAAACACAGAGCAGGGTCGTGTTCATTAACGCACACAACGTAACACATTTTATTAATGATCTGCATTGGAAAACCAGCATTTATTATTGGACAAGTCTAACTAGTCCATCCTTGTTTCAATCTGTTTTCTTCCGTTTGGTAGGAACATGACCCTGGTCTTTAAGTGTGTGAACAGTGAGGGAGTTCATCTTGGCCAGTCAGCAGGGCACAATTGTTGTGACTATAATCACACAATTTGAAGAACTCTTAGTTACCACAGCTTCCACACTAAACAGGGTATGCATTACAAAATATTAAGATGCAAACGAAGTTGTATTTTTTTTTCATCGTTTTATTGTGACCGTACAACAGTAACCTCACAACACTGTCAATCATGCTTGAAAATATATCTGAGCGTCACACATATCTCTGTTGATTGTGCACTTTACCGTGATTCAAAGAGACACTGGAGTCACAGGAAAACAGAGTGTATTGACATCAGATGTGCAGCAGTGATACCACATATTATTTTAGGAGGGTTAGATGTAGCTCAAATCTTTTTCATGTTGAATTTTGAATCTGTCCTGTCATATGTACATGAGTGGCAAACCATAATGGCAGTTAAAATTACATTTGCTTTGTTCTCCTTTACTTTCACAGTAAAATACTAGCTGTGGAGCTATACAGAGCAGGTTTTCTCTGTAAAAATATTCCGGTTTTGAATTCACTGACAGCATGGTTAAACGGGGTGGGGTCCCCCTTGACATGCAGTACCACTGTAGTTCTGAGTTTAGTACACTAGGATTCTTTATTGAATCCTCATTATTATTAAGTAACATTGCAATGAATATGGATTTCTGCTATATTCTTCATATTTAAAACATCCTTCTTAAAGTTTATAGTAGGCTAGCACGTGTGAAAACTAGAATACTGTATGCAGAGTCTACTATGAAAATCATTGGACTCTCATGAACACTTCTTATGCTGCAATCATAAAATCTCCCTTTTTTCCACACACAATGTATTTAGCCTAAATGTGATAGGTTGGGTATGTCTTCCAGACTTTTAGCACTTGTAGGCTAAACACTCGTAACAGCTGGAAGACTAATACATACTGTGGATTATGTACATTACTGCAAAGAAATGGGGTGCTTCCTAAACACGATACATGGATTTAATTCATCCAAATGTACATTAGCATATTAATTGAAATTGTATTGTTCACCACATGTGAATTACTGGGCTCTGATTGGCTACTGGAGATTCTCCTTCCTGATGGAAATTTTACACACTTTTTTATATATCCCCATCCGGTGAAGAAACAAATTCTGAGCTTTCTCCAAATTCAATGTTATCTGTTACTCCATTTTTTAAACAGGTTTCCCTCTATGGAAAATGTAGAAATACTTGATATACATTATGAATTACTGGGCTCTGATTGGCTACTGGAGATTCTCCTTCCGTATGGCAACAGCCTAGAATCCCCCCTCAACTCTCCTCTCCTCCCTCCCACCTAGCCCCCCCCCCTCCCCTTTTCTACTCACTGACCTCCTCCATGCTGCCTACCCCTTTCCCTGCATGCAGTTGGGCTGCTCTGCCTCCAAGGAGGCTCCTCTCCACCGACTGACTGCAGCATCTGGATGTTGTCGCCATGGCAACAGCAATGCCCCCCCTCCTCCTTTCTCTAATCTCGCTGTGCTCGCTGCCGCACGTCTTCAGGCTTGACCTGGATTCCGTTGTGTGCTGGTTGACAGTTAGCCGGCCAGACGTGCGTGCCGGTCAACTGACTCGTTTCTCCATTATTTGGGGTCAAACTCCAGAGCCCGCTTCTCCCCCACATCCCATCCCATCCCATGCATTTGGAGAGAGAGAGAGAGAGAGAGAGAGAGAGAGAGAGAGAGAGAGAGAGAGAGAGAGAGAGAGAGAGAGAGAGAGAGAGAGAGAGAGAGAGAGAGAGAGAGAGAGAGAGAGAGAGAGAGAGAGAGAGAGAGAGAGAGAGAGAGAGAGAGAGAGAGAGAGAGAGAGAGAGAGAGAGAGAGAGAGAGAGAGAGAGAGAGAGAGAGAGAGAGAGAGAGAGAGAGAGAGAGAGAGAGAGAGAGAGAGAGAGAGAGAGAGAGAGAGAGAGAGAGAGAGAGAGAGAGAGAGAGAGAGAGAGAGAGAGAGAGAGAGAGAGAGAGAGGAGCGAACGAGGCATGTTGCACACGGCATCCGGGCTCTGTCCACCCTCCCTCTCCTCCACTGTACTCCAACAACACTCAGTTCCTCAGTGAAGTGAGGTTTTCCCGTCCTTTTCCCCCTGTTTTGTTGAAAGCCTCTGTAGCCTGTACTGACTACAGAAACCAAAATGTCTGCCTCCTGCCTGTTCCTGTTGTCATGGGTTTAGTCACACTAATGTTTATCGCTTTGATTCTTTCTGGTCTGTTTATTGTATATTTCCTATGTATGTACCCTGTTTCTTTGCAATTGAATATGAACACAACACATCAGTAAGACTATGTGTACATCAGTGCAGCTGTTGTGTGGGCCTGTGGCCTTGTGGCCAAAAGTAGGTTTAATTTGCATAATGAATATAGGGTGAACATTGACACATGACATGATTTGCATAATTGACTGCTAACTAATATCCATCCTCCCTGTCTGCTACACACCTCTCTGGTTGCAGTGGAGGTGATGGACCATCAGAGGGTGCTGCATACTGGCTGCCTGGTGTCGGGGGTCCACACCCCGCCCATCCGCCGCAACAGCAAGCTGGCCAGCCTTGGGCGCATCTTCAAACCCTGGAAGTGGAGGAAAAAGAAAAACGAGAAGCTGAAGCAGAGCTCCACAGGTGTGTGTGTGTGTGTGTGTGTGTGTGTGTGTGTGTGTGTGTGTGTGTGTGTGTGTGTGTGTGTGTGAGAGAGAGAGAGAGAGATGGAAACTACACAAACATGCACACATGCAGGCGTAGTAGATTAGGAGTAAAAGGACTTGAGTAATTCCCCAAATCTTTAAAATGGCTTCCTCTATCTCAACTTACCATGACCCCAAATAGGACTCTCCATTTCTGTCAGATCAGGGATCATGAAAGAAAGGACACAAAAAAGGAAGCCATTTCAGAATAGGGTCGTTCCATTTGAAATGAATCACTTTTTGACCGCACCCATATTGCATACCCCACCATACCATGAGACATCCATGTCTTCATCAATGAAGAATATTAACGGTTTGATATCATATAAAAGCTTACTACAATCAGGTTAGTCAAACTATTTTATCATTTATTTTTTAACCTTTAACATTAATTTTCTTAGCGTGTAAGCTCTGATGGATTTAATTGTCACATATGCTGTAGCTTAGACCCAAATTTTCATCATCTGAGGTGTTTGTGTTGTGCACGTCATCGGTTGAGACAGCTGCATACCCTTGAATACAGGGTGCGTGTCATTTCAATCACTTCAGGCCACTACAGTTTAGCTGGTACACCATTGACATTTTAAACTACCACAAGATGTCTGCTGGTCTATCCCCCGCCCGAATGTCAACTTAAATGCAAATGTATATTCTATTATCTATATTTCTATGATTTCAATAGGTTTCCTACGGAAGATGGACAGTATAATTTAAAACAAATTATATTCCCTTTCAAGTTAACATTCTCTGATTCTCTATTCAAGAGTATAATAAGTCTCAACCGATTGCAGGCACAACACAAACACCACAGGTGATGCAAATTAGGGTCTAAACTACAACGTATGCACGAACAAAAATGGGTGGGTGTATAGCACGAACGTCAAGCTTGAATCTCATCACGTATAACTTTAGTATTTTAGCTACCACTTCCCTAACCTTAACCCTTTTAGCTAACCCTAACCCTTAAACTTAACCCTAGCCCCTAGTCTAGCTAGCTAACGTTAGCCACCTCGCTAGAATTCGTAACAAATCATGCATTTTGCAAATTCGTAACACAGTGTACATGTTTTGCTAATTCGTAACATATAATACAAATTGTAATTCATCACATATCATATGAAATGGGTGGTGGCCATACACAAATTAATACATACAGTATTTTTTTATTTATCCTTTATTTAACTAGGCAAGTCAGTTAAGAACAAATTCTTATTTACAATGATGCCCTCCTGGGGAACAGTGGGTCAACTGTCTTGTTCAGGAGCAGAACATATGTTTTTTACCTTGTCAGCTCAGGGATTTGATCCAGCAACCTTTTGGTTACTGGCCCAACACTCTAACCACTAGGCTACCTAACATATTATCCTAATTGGAGTGTAAATTGATTTTCCCCCTCATCAATCTACACACAATACCCCATAATGACAAAGCGAACACAGCTTTATAGAAATGTTAGCAAATTTATAAAAACTCAAATATTACATTTACATAAGTATTCAGACCCTTTACTCAGTACTTTGTTGAAGCACCTTTGGCAGCGATTACAGCATTGAATCTTCATGGGTATGATGCTACACGCTTGGCACACCTGTATTTGGGGAGTTTCTCCCATTGTTCTCTGCAGATCCTCTCAAGCTCTGTCGGGTTGGATGGGGAGCATTGCTGCACAGCTATTTTCAGGTCTTTCCAGAGATGTTTCATCGGGTTCAAGTCTGGGCTGTGGCCGGGCCTCTCAAGGACATTCAGAGACTTGTCCCGAAGCCACTCCTGCGTTGTCTTGGCTGTGTGATTAGGGTCGTTGTCGTTTATTTTTATTTTTACAGGGACAGTGCACATTAATCAACATTTCAGTAAAAGTGCCGGTTTTAGCCAACCGGCTAATTTTCAACCGCAGTCCCTGGGCAGGTTATTAAAAACAATTACAATATAAACAATAGCAACATAGAACAAGCAAGACATAGCAACATAGGACAAGCAAGACATAGCATACAGACAGAGCAACATAGGACAAGCAAGACATAGCATACAGACAGAGCAGCATAGGACAAGCAAGACATAGCATACAGACATAGCAACATAGGACAAGCAAGACATAGCATACAGACAGAGCAACATAGGACAAGCAAGACATAGCATACAGACAGAGCAACATAGGACAAGCAAGACATAGCATACAGACAGAGCAGCATAGGACAAGCAAGACATAGCATACAGACAGAGCAACATAGGACAAGCAAGACATAGCAACATAGGACAAGCAAGACATAGCAACATAGGACAAGCAAGACATAGCATACAGACAGAGCAACATAGGACAAGCAAGACATAGCAACATAGGACAAGCAAGACATAGCATACAGACAGAGCAACATAGGACAAGCAAGACATAGCAACATAGGACAAGCAAGACATAGCATACAGACAGAGCAACATAGGACAAGCAAGACATAGCAACATAGGACAAGCAAGACATAGCAACATAGAACAAGCAAGACATAGCAACATAGGACAAGCAAGACATAGCAACATAGGACAAGCAAGACATAGCATACAGACAGAGCAACATAGGACAAGCAAGACGTAGCATACAGACAGAGCAGCATAAAACAAAAAGCAGCAAGACAAAATTCATAAACGCAACAAAGTGTTTCCACACCTCACAAGCTACAGACAACAGACAACATGGAGAGCGGCAACACACAGCTAGGGACCATGTTCACAAATCTGATTGACCTTTAGCCATGTCTTCAAGCATTTTGTGAAAGTGTGATATGTGGTGCAGTCATGTGTGTCTGATGGCAGTGTATTCCAGACATGGGAAGCTCTCACAGAGCATGCAGATTTACTAAAGGTGCTTTTCCTTAGGGGAACTATACAGTCACCTCTCATGGCAGACCTTGTGGATCTGCTGCCATATGTCTGGGTTTTCTGTTTAACAAAAATATTGAGTGGAGGGGGAGCCAGGCCATTGAGGATCTTGAATACAAGACATGCGTCGGTGTATTGCACAAGATTTTCCCAACTCAAGAGCTCATGCTTTCTAAGGATGTGACAATGATGATGGCTATTGGGCTTCCTATCAAGCACTTTGAGAGCCTGTTTGTAGACAGACTGAATAGGTTTTAATGTTGTACAGCAAGCTTGGGCCCAACTAGTCAAGCAGTATGTTAAGTGGGGGAGTATCATAGATTTGAAGTACAGTTTTGCTACCTCTGTAGTCAAACAATTTCGTATAAATCGGAAATGAGCTAGGTTGAATTTGGTTATTTGAATGACCTTTTTCACATGCTTTTTAAAAGAGAGGTTGGAATCAAGTATGATGCCAAGGTACTTAAAATCGGATACCACCTGGAGCTTCTCCCCTGACACATAGACATCTGGCTCAGTAGCATCTGTTGCCCTCTTTGTGAAGAACATGCAAACAGTTTTTTTCACATTGAGATGCAAACACGAGTCACTGAGCCACTTTGTAACCTGGACCATTACAGTAGTGAGTTCTTGTGCAGCTTGTTGTTTGCTCTTTGCATGCACATATATCACTGTATCATCTGCATACATTTGAACTTCAGACCCAGTACAGACAGAAGGCAGATCATTAATGTACAGGCTGAACAGGAGGGGCCCCAGTATTGACCCTTGGGGCACGCCCACATCATAGCTACGAGTGGGCGACAGCTCATTGCTCACTCTGACACACTGAGTTCTGCCTTCAAGGTATGATTTCATCCATCTCAAGGCATCAGGGGAAAAGTTGAACTTGGACAATTTTGTGATGAGAATCTCATGGTTAACAGTATCAAAAGCCTTCCTTAGGTCCAGAAACACAGCCCCAACAGCACCCCCTTTGTCCATCTTGGACTTCACATTTTCCAGAAGAAAGCAGTTGGCTGTTTCTGTGGAGTGTTTCGCTCTGAAGCCAAACTGCATGGAGTGTAATGTGAAGGGGCTGTTGTTGAGGTGGGCAATCAGTTGTTCTGCCACACACTTTTCAACAACCCTTGACACCACAGGTAATATACTAATGGGCCTGTAGTTACTCACGTTAGCAGGGTCGCCTGATTTAAAGATGGCCGTTATTATGGCCGACTTCCATACCCTTGGAAACACACCGAGACCAATAGATGTGTTGGTGACCTTAGTAATGGGGCCAATGAGTGACTCTTTGTAGTTTTTAAGAAAGGTAGAGTCCATCCCAAACACATCTTTGGCTTTAGAGTTCTTTAGTGAGCTAATCACCTTGTTCACCTTTGACTCAGAAACCTCCCTTATGATGAAGACAGGTTGAGTGTCATTCACTAGCACTGAGCCCAAGAAACAAGTGGAGGGGTTCTGTGTCAGTACCCTGACAGAGTCAATAAAGTAGGAATTGAAGGCTATTGCTATTTCGACTGCATCCTGTGTTAGATTGTTATTCACCATGATTTCTAGTCTTTTTGCAGTGTTACTATGGTCTTTCCCTGTTAACTTTTTTAGATTCTCCCATTCTCCCAATTTAGCATTTCCCTTTGCTTCACCAATTATGTTAATAAAAAAGTTTGCCTTGGCTTGTCTGATTTCTTTCATCACCTTATTTCTCAACATGGTAAACCTTGGATGGTGAACCTTTACCCCAGTCTGAGGTCCTGAGCGCTCTGGAGCAGGTTTTCATCAAGGATCTCTCTGTACTTTCCTACATTCATCTTGGCCTAAATCCTGACTAGTCTCCCAGTCCCTGCCTCTGAAAACGTCCCCACAGCATGATGCTGCCACCACCATGCTTCACTGTAGGGATGGTGCCAGGTTTCCTCTAGACATGACGTTTGGTATTCAGGCCAAAGAGTTCAATCTTGGTTTCATTAGAGCAGATAATCTTGTTTCTCCTGGTCTGAGACTCCTTAAGATGACTTTTGGCAAACTCCAAGAGGGCTGTTATGTGCCTTTTACTGAGGAGTAGCCTCTGTCTGGCCACTCTACCATAAAGGCCTGATAGGAGTGCTGCAGAGATGGTTGTCCTTCTGGAATGTTCTCCCATCACAGAGGAACTCTGGAGCTGTCAGAGTGACTATAAGGTTCTTGGTGACCTCCCTGACCAAGGTCCTTCTCCCCTGATTGTTCAGTTTGGCCGGGCGGTCCAGTTCTAGGAAGAGTCTTGGTGGTTCCAAGCTTCTTCCATTTAAGAATTATGGAGGCCACTTTGTTCTTGGGGACCTTAAATGCTGCAGCAATGTTTTGGAACCCTTCCCCAGATCTGTGCCTTGACACAATCCTGTTTCGCAGCTCTATAGACAATTCCTTCAACCTCATGGCTTGGTTTTTGCTTTGACGTGCACTGTCAACTGTGTGACCTTATATAGACAGGTGTGTGCCTTTCCAAATCATGTCAAATCAATTGAATTTACCACAGGTGCACTCCAATCAAGTTGTAGAAACATCTCAAGGATGGCCAATGGAAACAGGATGCACCTGAGCTCAATTTCGAGTCTCATAGCATAGGGTCTGAATATTTATGTACATAAGGTATTTTTGTTTTGTCATTATGGGGTATTGTGTGTGATTGCTGAGTTTTTATTTTATTTTTACTTTTTTGAGTAAGGCTGTAACTTAACAAAATTTGGAAAAAGTCAAGGTGTCTGAATAATTTCAGAAGGCACTGTATGTATGGAAAGTTTTGTTTAAATCTAAAGGGGTGTGGTCAAAAAGTGATTGAAATCAAACCCAATATGAAAATAATGTAATGTAGTCATGCTATGGAGACCATGAGCGTGAAATAGAAGGTACAACTTGTAGAATACTGCAGACTAAGCCCTGTATGTTGTCTCCCTGCAGATGTGGCATTGTCCAGTGGGTGCATCTCTCCCGAGCCCGGCTCCCCCTTGCAGGGCTCCTCAGACGGGACAGGCATGTTGGGGAGTTTTGGGGGGTCTCTCAGCGCCACTCTCACGGTCAGCAGTGTGGAGTACCTGGGCCCAGAGGAGGAACTCCCCCCGCCAGGTAGGACAGCCCAACAACCCTACAAAGAAAACTAAGACCCAATCCTAAATCCTATGGGTTATTATGCACTTATGGAGATCTGAGAGGATTTGATTGGTATATATGATGAAACTTCCACCTCCTAGCCTGTCATAGGGCAAGGTGGAGCTACAGTCCTCAGTATTTTCACAGCGAAGCATTTTTTATTTATTTGGGCCATATACTCCAGCATTCTGGATTCTAAATCAAATTATGAATATGAGCTGAATGTACTGAACTTAGCCTTTTATGTTTTGTACTCCTTTAGAAGAAGATTCATTATTTGACACAGGATAGGAGAGCCGTGAAGTCTACCATCAACCGTATTGCTTTAGCCAGTGACACATTTCAGAGTAATCAAACTTACAGAGGGCCATGGAATATTATATTTGATAATAGTTTATAGGCATGTCAAAGGGACTATATAGACTTTCAAAATATATCTTCTAACCACTATTTTATTTTTTCTTTATAATTGTGAACAATTATTAATAAACTTTTGACAGTATTTACAATAGGAAAAACTCAAGATACATGATCTATGATATGGAGAGATCACCATTTTATTATTCATGTTCTTATACTGTACAAATTATTCAAAGTAGGTTACGTTTAGCCATATGATACTCACAAGAGCCACTAGGGGGCAACAGATAATGTATAAACAACCAGAATGGTACTTACAATAGCATGGTTCATTCACTGACAACAACTATCTCACTGTAAATGGTGGCACCTGATTAAACTTTGATTCAACTCAATTAAACAAATGTCTTTCAGCGGCTGCGCCTCCAGAGGATTGTGAGCCAGAGGAGGAGAGCAGTCAGAAAACAGAAGAGGAGGGAGAAGAGGAGGCGCAGCCTAGTGCCGATGCCTCCGACGAGGTCCAGGAGGGCATAGAGGAGACGGAGGAGAGACTAGAAGAGGAAATACCTAGAGGAACCACGCCACCTCCAGTAGCGGCCAAACCGGTGATGCCACAGCTGAGCAGTAGCGAGGGTGAGTAGACGAGTGTAGTGTATCAGGGTAGGGGTCAATTCGAATCGAGCTCATTAAGATTCCAATTTTTCCTAATTGAAAAGCATTGAGAAAAATTGGATTTGATTGAAATGGAATTAACCCGGTTGGAGTATATAATTAGGAAGGGAGCATCATGCCAAAACACATCGGCCTGCAAATACATACACATGTACTGCACTGCACACTCAGACAAGGATAGTGTGAACCCCACATGTACAAGCACATAAACACCCAAAAACATGTGACGGAGACCATCCATGTACGGCCGACCAGGATTCAATCTCACATCACCAATGACACAAAACTACAAAAGCTAGCATGCTTCCTTCCTACCATTACCTTACCAATAGTTTTGTTTGGCTGAGGGTAATACTACTTTGTCATGGCATGATGGGTACTACTAGCACACACAGCTAACTAGCTGACATCTGCTACCTATACTGTACACAACACACCAAAGGATCACACATCTGTGCATGAAGAGGATGGACCACATATACCACGAGAGTAAGAGTTTTTAAAATTCACATTGAGCATGCGATTATGGTGGATAGTCAGATAAATATAATAGTTAAATTAAAGCGTTTACATGCTTTGCAAGGAGGCCGATTTCCCTAATAATCCTGTTTACATGGATACATCTGCAATCAGGCTACCTGATGGCACTCTGATAAATGCAAAACATCGGCAATCAAAACAAACGTTCTACAACATGGTCCATGTTATTTCTGGGAAGCATGTTTGATTCTGAAAACGACTTCTAAGACCCATACATTCAGTTGTTCCGAACTCGGCTTGCTCGGCTGGTGCTGGCACATGCAAAGATCAAATACAGTAGATACCTGACCTTTGTCTTTCTTTGCCCCTCAGACCCATCCCCTGTGTCCTCACACTTGGCCAACTCTTTCCTGCCTAAGGAGCCCTCCAGGGTTCCCGAGAGCCTGGCCCCCATGGTGTCCCTACGAGGGCCCCACTCCAACCCCTCAGGGTCTCCTCACCTCACCAATATTATGCACCCTCCAATGCCCCCTAGCTGTATCATGGAAGAACTACAACGAGCCTTTGCCTCAAAGGCGAATCGGCAAGAAAGGTGAGGGGCACAACTCATTCACAGCAAACAGCCATATAATCTCTCCATCATGTGACAGGGCATTCATGTTGTCTCTAATGTTTGGTAAAACTTAATGCCTGTGGGTAGAATTCTTTAACTTGTTATAAGCAATAATGAGCCTTTATAATGTCTTAAAATAAAGTTTATTATAATATGTTAGGTCTCTGTATCAACAGTTCCACTGACTCAAAATGGCTGGTATTTAGTCAGGCTCATTATCAGACGATGATAAGACATTATAAACACTGTCACACATGCGACTAGACATTCTCATATCTTACAATGCATTATAACTGAATCATAAGGCATTATACCTACTGGTGTTGAGTAAAGCGTTATTTAATGTTCAACCCCACATCTAACCTCAACATCATTCCTTTCAGTGATGTTGCAGCCAATTAGCTTACTACTGCCATGTTGCATTTTCACTATCCCATAATTGAAGAACCCAGTGTTCACTCCTATGGTATCTTCACCACATGCTCACCCATCCATGTTAACTCCTACCTGTTACCTTTCAAATTGACCCAATGCTACCTCCCATAAGACCTGCACTGCCTTGCTCACCCATCCATTAACCCCCCCTGTTCTGTTAACCCCCACGTTCCCTCCTCCCTCCCGTGTCCCCTCAGTGTGCATGGGCCTGCTGAGCCGTGCTCGCCCCCTTGGCGGCGATCTGACGGGCGGATCTCTCGCTCCTCCAGCTCGGAGAATCAGTCGGTGGCGGGTGGTGGCTTTGTCGACTGGCTCCACCAAGCGGAGAGGAAGATGGAGGCAGAGGAGAACAAGGAGAACGTGCGGCTGGACCAGTGCTTCTCCGACAGCTCGGGCCTCCCCCATGATCAGGACGACTGGAACGACTCTGTCATCTCCGGTGTGTCCATTCTTAAAGGAAAGATCGCATACAATGATATCCACCAAATGAACAACATAGATTAATGACATCCCCCTTGTTAAACTAATTCCCAAGCAATATACAGTTGAAGTCGGAAGTTTACATACACCTTAGCCAAATACATTTCAACTCAGTTTTCACAGTTCCTGACATTTAATCCTAGTAACATTCCCTGTCTTAGGTCAGTTAGGATCACCACATAATTTTAAGAATGTGAAATGTCAGAATAATAGTAGAGAGAATTATTTATTTCATCTTATATTTCTTTCATCACGTGGGTCAGAAATGTACATACACTCAATTAGGAGCATTACCTTTAAATTGTTTAACTTGAATCAAATGTTTTGGGTAGCCTTCCACTAGCTTCCCACAATAAGTTGGGTGAATTTTGGCCCATTCCTCCTGACAGAGCTGGTGTAACTGAGTCAGGTTTTTAGGCCTCCTTGCTCACACACGCTTTTTCAGTTCTGCCCACAGATTTTCTATAGGATTGAGGTCAGGGCTTTGTGATGGCCACTCCAATAGCTTGACTTTGTTGTCCTTAAGCCATTTTGCCACAACTTTGGAAGTATGCTTGGGGTCATTGTCCATTTGGAAGACGCATTTGCAACCAAGCTTTAACTTGACTGATTTCTTGAGATGTTGCTTCAATATATCCACGTAATTTTCCTCTCTCATGAAGCCATCTATTTCGTGAAGTGCACCAGTCCCTCCTGCAGCAAAGCACCCCCACAACATGATGTTGCCACCCCCATGCTTCACGGTTGGGATGGTGTTCTTCGGCTTGCAAGCCTCCCCCTTTTCCTCAAAACATAACGATGGTCATTATGGCCAAACAGTTCTACTTTTGTTTCATCAGACCAAAGGACATTTCCAAGTATGATCTTTGTCCCCATGTGCAGTTGCAATCCGTAGTCTGGCTTTTTTATGGCGGTTTTGGAGCAGTAAATAGAGTCCTATGTCAACATAACCTGAAAGGCCGCAAGCCTTTCAGGTTATGTTGACATAGGACTCTATTTACTGTGGATATAGATACTTGTACCTGTTTCCTCCAGCATCTTCACAAGGTCCTTTGCTGTTGTTCTGGGATTGATTTGCATTTTTCGCACCAAACTATGTTCATCTCTAGGAGACAGAACGCGTCTCCTTCATGAGTGGTATGACGGCTGCGTGGTCCCATGGTGTTTATACTTGCGTACTATTGTTTTTACAGATGAACGTGGTACCTTCAGGCATTTGGAAATTGCTCCCAAGGATGAACCAGACTTGTGGAGGTCTACAATTTGGTTTCTGAGATATTTGCTGATTTCATTTGATTTTCCCAATGATGTCAAACAAAGAGGCACAGAGTTTGAAGGAAGGCCTTGAAATACATCCACAGGTACACCTCAAATTGACTCAAATGATGTCAATTAGCCTATCAGAAGCTTCTAAATTCATGACATCATTTTTTGGAATCTTTCAAGCTGTTTAAAGGCACAGTCAACTTAGTGTATGCAAACAAGACCCCCTGGAATTGTGATACAGTGACTTATAAGTGAAATAATCTGTTTGTAAACAATTGTTGGAAAAATGACTTGTGTCATGCACAAAGTAGATGTCCTAACTGACTTGCCAAAACTATAGTATAACAAGAAATGTGTGGAGTGGTTGAAAAACGAGTTTTAAAGACTCCAACATAAGTGTATGTAAACTTCCGACTTCAACTGTATAACAATTCAAAAATCGACTTTAATTTTTTAACTTTCTAACTCCTGTGTTAAACTTTTTGGGGGAAAACAGACAGACACAAATGGCAGACACAATAATCTGACAAATGTAAAAAGCTTGTTTTTTTTGTTGGGCATTATGGACTAAACTTGAGAGGTCCACGTGATTTTAGGTTAGGTTTCTGTCCTGTGAGAGTGATCTTGAAGTGATCGCTGATGTCGTTTGTGTGTGTGTGTGTGCAGGTACACTACCTCGCAGGCTAAGGAAGGAGCTGTTGACGGTGAAGCTTCGGAATCGGCCCAGCAAGGAGGAGCTGGAAGACCGGAATATCTTCCCGGCACGGACCGAACAGGAGCGTCAGGATATACGCCAGCAGATCGAGATGAAACTCGCCAAGTAAGTAGTCATCTTCTCTCCTCACCCACTCCTTTCTCACTTCATCTTTCCATAACACCTCACATCGTCTCGTCACCCCTTTTTCTCAAAAGGCATTGGAGAAGAAGGTCCAAGGAAAGGGACCTTGGACCTTCTTGTCCAATATAGTTGGGAAGGAGGCAAGGAGCAAGGAATGCCAAAAAGGCCAATTGAGAAAAATCCCATCTAGATCACATCCTGTAGGCCGACCTCTATGACACCTCTTCCTCTTCAACATCTTTCCTACCCTAGAACTGGGGTACTACTAATTGAGAAGGTCCAGTGACCCAAATTCCCTAGATGGCAAAGGTACGGATGGATATTGTCCTTTATCAGCACTGTGGTACAGCGTAGTAACAAACATAGTCATCTAGGACTTAGGAAACATGTTGTTATATAAAATGTACATTAAATGACTAAGAATTTGAATGAATTACAATTTCTTTCAAATGTAAACATGCGCAAAATTGCATCAACATTGCTGAGGAACAAAACGTTTAAATAAAATAAAGTGCATGTTTTCTGAAGAACAACGTAAAAAAAAAAAAAGTTGAACAAAAATTATAATCTTAATGCACAGAACGTCACTGTGGGCCATGCAATATTCATGTATAAGTCACTCTGGGCCTTGTCCTGCATTAATGAGAGAAATGACACTTTCTGTCTCCTGCCAATGCTTTGAACTTAGGCACAAATGGTGTGAGAGCAACTCAGACACTGGTGCAGGTGTTCATTGGTGAGCCTGGTGAGGTACTTGTTTTTAATGAAGTTAATTGTGGAGACGGCTGATTAAACGCTGTATGTTGAGCCAAACATGGTCAGGATTTAGTGCCAGTTTCTTGAGAACATGGACATCAGCTGCAGGCATTATCTTTCCCAGAATGTGACAGGGTCCATCACTCCATTTATAGTGATTTACCCACCTGAAGATCTGTTTTGCTTCTTCTGACAATGAGCAGAAGCAGTTCTCTTCCAAAGTGAAATCATTAAAGCAAGCCTTGAAGTTATCCATCAGCTTCTGGAAGAAATCAACATGGTTGGGAACAGCTTTGTCTCCCTGCGTTTGCACCAGAAGATTGGGGAAGTGGACAAGTTCTCCCTGGAGATAATTCACCAGCATTACCAACATTACGACCAAGAATACGACTTTCCCGAATCGGATCCTTTGTTCGTACCCCCCAGGGCAATTTAACTGATTCCAGAGGCTGTCCCAAAACACTGCAGGCGGAAAAGAGGTACGCACAACACCCACTGCTTCCGAGTCTTTTACTCGCTAATGTTCAGTCTCTGGATAATAAAGTTGATCAGCGCAGGGCGAGGATTTCCTTCCAGAGAGATATCAGGGATTGTAACATACTCTGTTTCATAGAAACATGGCTCTCTCGGGATATACTGTCTGAGTCTGTACAGCCAGTTGTGTTCTCAGTTCATCGTGCAGACATTAATGAATATCTCTCTGGGAAGAAGATGGGTGGGGTTGCATGTTTCATGATTAACTACTCATTGTGATAACATACAAGAACTCAAGTCCTTTTGTTCACCCGACATAGAATACCTCACAATCAAATGCCGACCGTATTACCTCCCAAGAGAATTATCTTTGGTTATAGTCACAGCCGTGTATATTCCCCCTCAAGCCGATACCACGACGGCCCTCAAAGAACTTCACTGGACTTTATGCAAACTGGAAACCACATATCCTAAGGCTGCATTTATTGTAGCTGAGGATTTAAAAAAAAGTACATTTGAGAAAAACGTTACCAAGTTCTAACAACATCTTGTTCCCGGACAAGCTAAACACCTTCTTTGCCTGCTTTGAGGATAACACAGTGCCACCGACGTGGTCCATTCACGCAAAACTGAAAGTGTGAACCGGCACCAAGGGCTCTCCTTCTCCATGGGCAACGTGAGTAAGACATTTAAGCGTGTTAACCCTCGCAAGGCTGCCGGCCCAGACGGCATCCCTAGCTGCCAGAGCACGTGCAAACTAGCTGGCTAGAGTGTTTAAGGACATATTCAATCTCTCCCTATCCCAGTCTACTGTTCCCACATGCTTCAAGATGTCCAACATTGTTACTCTACCCAAGAAAGCAAAGGTAACTGAACTAATTTACTATCACCCCGTAGCACTCACTTCTTTCGTCATGAAGTGCTTTGAGAGACTAGTCAAGGATCATATCAACTCTACCTTACCTGACACCCTAGACCCACTTCAATTTGCTTATCGCCCCAAAAGATCCACAGACGATACAATTGCCATCACACTGCACACTGCACTTGTCAATCTGGATAAGAGGACTCTACCTATGTAAGAATGCTGTTCATTGATTATAGCTCAGCATTCAACACCATGGTACCCTCCAAGCTCGTCATTAAGCTCGAGTCTGTACTCTGAGTCTGAACCCTGCCCTGTGAAACTGGGTCCTGGACTTCCTGATGGGCCTCCCCCAGGTGGTGAAGGTAGGAAACAACACTTCCACTTCGCTGATCCTCCCCACAAGGATGCGTGCTCAGCCCCCTCCTGTACTCCCTGTTCACCAATGACTGCCTGGCCACGCACGCCTCCAACACAATCATCAAGTTTGCAGACGACACAACAGTAGTAGGCCGGATTACGAACAATGACGAGACAGCCTACAGGGAGGAGGTGAGGGCGCTGGGAGTGTGGTGCCAGGAAAATAACATCTCACCCAACGTCAACAAAACAAAGGAGCTGATCGTGGACTTCAGGAAACAGCAAATGGAGCACCCCCTTATCCACATCGACGGGACCGCAGTGGAGAACGTGGAGAGCTTCAAGTTCCTCGGCGTACACATCACAGACAAACTGAAATTGTCCACACAGACAGTGTGGTGAAGAAGGCGACTCTTCAACCTCAGGAGGCTGAATAAATTTGGCTTGGCACCTATAACCCTCACAAGATTTTACAGATGCGCAATAGAGAGCATCCTGTCGGGCTGTATCACCGCCTGGTACGGCAACTGCACCACCCTCAACCGCAGGGCTCTCCAGAGGGTGGTGCGGCCTTCCCAATGCATCACCGGGGTCAAACTACCTGCCCTCCAGGATACAGCTGCACTTAGATCTTCTGCACAGATTCTGTCAGACCTGGGCCCTGACAGTAAATCTCAGTAAGACATAAATAATGGTGTTCCAAAAAAGGTCCAGCTGCCAGGACCACGCATACAAATTCCATCTAGACACCATTGCCCTAGAGCACACAAAAAACGATACATACATTGGCCTAAACATCAGCGCCACAGGTAACTACGACAAAGCTGTGAACGATCTGAGACAAGGCAAGAAGGGCATTCAATGGCATCAAAAGGAACATACAATTCGACATACCAATTAGGATCTGGCAAAAAAAGATATATATATTTTTATTTCACCAGGTAAGCTAGTTGAGAACAAGTTCTCATTTACAACTGCGACCTGGCCAAGATAAAGCAAAGCAGTGCGACACAAACAACAACACAGTGTTACACATGGAATAAACAAGCGTACAGTCAATAACACAATAGGAAAAAGAAAGTCTATATACAGTGTGTGCAAATGGCATGAGGAGGTAAGGCAATAAATAGGCCATAGGTAGCAAAGTAATTACAATTTAGCAGATTAACACTGTAGTGATAGATGAGCAGATGATGATTAGCAGATGATGGTGTGTAAGTAATGATACTGGCGTGCAAAAGAGCAGCAAAGTAAATAAAAACAATATGGGGATGAGGTAGGTAGATTGGGTGGGCTATTTACAGATGGACTTATGTACAGCTGCAGCGACCGGTTAGCTGCTCAAATAGCTGATGTTGTTAAAGTTAGTGAGGGAAATGTAAGTCTCCAGCTTCAGCGATTCGTTCAAGTCACTGGCAGCAGAGAACTGGAAGGAAAGGCAGCCAAAGGAGGTGGTGGCTTTGGGGATGACCAGTGAGATATACCTGCTGGAGCGCGTGCTACGGATGGGTGTTGTTATCGTGACCAGTGAGCTGAGATAAGGCTACCTAGCATAGACTTATTGATGACCTGGAGCCAGTGGGTCTGGCGACGAATATGTAGCGAGGGCTAGCCGACTAGAGCATACAGGTCGCAGTGGTGGGTGGTATAAGGCGCTTTGGTAACAAAGCGGATGGCACTGTGATAGACTACATCCAATTAGCTGAGTGGAGTATTGGAAGCTATTTTGTATATGACATCGCCGAAGTCGAGGATCAGTAGGATAGTCAGTTTTACTAGGGTAAGTTTGGCGGCGTGAGTGAAGGAGGCTTTGTTGCGATATAGGAAGCCGATTCTAGATTTGATTTTGGATTGGAGATGTTTGATATGAGTCTGGAAAGAGAGTTTACAGTCTATTGCCATTTATGGTTGTGAGGTCTGGAGTCAACTCACCAACCAAGAATTCACAAAATGAGAAAAACACAAAATTGATACTCTGCATTCAGAATTCTGCAAAAATATCCACAGTGTACAACGTAAAACACCAAATAATGCATGAAGAGCAGAATTAGGCCAATACCCGCCAGTTATCAAAATCCAGAAAAGAGACGTTAAATTCTACAAAGAGATTAACCGGGAGAAGAGCCCCCTAAGCAAGCTGGTCCTGGGGCTCTGCCACTGTGTACTCTCTATTTAGGGCCAAATAGAATTATGTTACTTGACACATTGAAAAGAATTTACAAAAAAACAGAGCAAACTAGAATGCTATTTGGCCCTAAACAGAGAGTACACAGTGGCAGAATACCTGACCACTGTGACTGACCCAAAATTAAGGAAATCCTTGACTATGTACAGACTCAGTGAGCATAGCCTTGCTATTGAGAAAGGCCACTGAAGACAGACCTGGCTCTCAAGAGAAGACAGGCTATGTGCACACTGCCCACAAAATGAGGTGGAAATTGAGCTGCCAAATGTATGACCATATTAGAGACACATACTTCCGTCAGATTACACAGACCCACAGAGAATTTGAAAACAAATCCAATTTAGATAAACTCCCATTTCTATTGGGTGAAATACCAGTGTGCAATCACAGCAGCAAGATTTGTGACCTGTTGCCACAAGAAAAGGACAACCAGTGAAGAACAAACACCATTGTAAATACAACCTATATTTGTGTTTATTTATTTTCCCTTTGTACTTTAATTAGCACATCATTATAACACTGTATATAGACATAATATGACATTTGAAATGTCTTTATTCTTTTGGAACTTTTGTCAGTGTAATGTTTACTGTTAAATGTTTTATTGTTTATTTCACTTTTGTTTATTATCTGTTTCACTTGCTTTGGCAATGTAAACATGTTTCCCATAAAGCCCCTTAAATTAAAACAGATTTAAATCTCTCCCCCTTTTTGTCAACTTCCCTTTGATGACCTCATGGATATCCTCTCCCGTGTGTGTGCTTCCAGATGTGTTAAGCCCAACAGCTCCTCACAGAATTCCTTCTTTGTTTCGTTATAAAATTTGACAAACACCAGAAACTGGACATTATCAGTGTTAACTGTTGATTCATCCACAGCTAATGAAATGCATGGTGCATTCTGAATGGCCTCATCAACTTGTGAAGTTAAAACTTCAGCTAATATTTCAGTTCTCCTCGTTGCTGTGGAATCTGACAGTGGGATCTGTTTGATCTTTCCCCGAGGTCATATTTTTGTTTACCTTAAAGCAAGGTGTCAGCAACTTCACACATGTGCATTCTTTTACCATCTCAGCGTCTGAATTATTTTTCCTTTTCCCCAAACCCAAACTATCCTCAGTGAACACCCCATTGCATGTTGTTGGGCTGTAAGGGAATTGACAAGGACTTTAGTGGACTTCTCATATTGGGATTTGAGTTGTTTGTTCTCACCTCCGTGTTCAGTCTGATCGAATTTATTATGCCTGGTGCCATAATCGCGTTTAACATTGGCACTTTTCACGAGAGCTATGGACTCACTGCATATCAGGCACATTGGTTTTGTGCTTAGTTGTGGGGAGAATGAATACTGTCCCGTCCTTTGAATATACGGTTTTCAGTCAACTTTTTTCAGCCATATTAAGAACGATAAAGGTAACTAAGCTCCTGTCTGTGATATTTACAGTTGAACCGCGGTTAAATCTTTCTGTTTATTTCCGCCTGCTTGTCCCAAGGTTCCGCAGAGGATATTTGGATTAATGTGATTGGGTAAAACGTGGCCTCTTGTATTTGCATATAACCACTTGATTGGATTAGACGGGGCACTAGTAGAGACGGGTGTTGCTTCGGGAGAAAGAGAGAGAGAGAGTGAGAAAAAGAGGTTGCTGAGTTAGAGGCCCACTGCGTTGATTTAAAAAAAGCTGTCTAGAAACAATGGATTGACTTTTATATGACAAAATGCAATGTTGTCCGGTTCTTTGTGTCCGGGTCTGGACCACGGTCCGCCAGTTGAGTTGGGCGGCCCTAGAATGTATGTAAGCAGACCTGGGTTCAAATACTATTTGAAATCTTTAAAATGCCTGCCATATGGGTAGGGTTTGCAGGTCTGGATCTATTCTACTGGTAATCACAAATAAAGTATTTGAAAAATGATTTAAAATAGTTCTTGAACCCAGGTCTGGATGTAAGACATTAACCTGAAGGCTCTTTCGGGACATAAGACCACACCATTGATATTGATTGCATATGAATGTCAATATAAATACAGTAAATTCCAGAGTGACTTAGGGTTAAGTGCCTTGCTCATGGGCACATTGACAGATTTTTCACCTATGAATGTCCATGAGTGGAGAGTCTGAACGGTGAACAATGAGTGTTAGGAAGGGATGAAAATGTAATAGTGGTAATAGGTAGTGGTTATGTAATGTTGAACAGTGGAGGGTTTAGAGCGGAGGTGAGAAAGACGATCTGATCTAGGAGGATTACCTCCTTGGCTTGCATTGACTTGATTTGCGTCCGTCAGTCAATCTGACATTGTTTTGTACATACTTTGGAATTGATGCTTGGACTCGGCCAATCCTGATCCCGGATCAGTCGCTCTATTGTGTTGGATTAATTTTACAGCGGCCAGGTGCTAAACCAGCTGATTGAACTAATCAAGGTCTTGACCAAACCAATCCCTAGTGGAGGAAGAGAGATTTCATCACCAATACGAGTAAGATCCTGCAAACTCGAAATATGGTTCATTTGTGGACCTGAGTCATACAATTAGAATGTGGTTCACTATGGTGGTGAAATACCCAGATTCCTTCTCAAGAGCAAAACATCTTTGATTTCAAGAATGTTCCTGGAGCGTTAAAGATAAGAAATCAGGAATCCTGAATTTCCTGTTTTCTTTTGCCTCATTTGTGTTTGTGTACTGATTTGGTTTACTGTATGTGCCAACCACACACAAGACATTCCCTCACAGGAAGTTATTAGAATTCGAACTTCCAGTAACAGTCTTAGCTATGTACAGGCCAGCGGGACACTATGGATGTGGATACATCACACTTCTCTAAACAAAAGCATTTAGAGAATGTTCTCGTACTGTATGGTTTCTTATTTGTGGAAAAACAAAACATTTTGGTACGAGGACAGAATGTGAAGGAATTTAAGAACTATAACTGCTGTGTTGCTCATCACCATTTTGTCAAGCTAGAGGTACACCATCATGTTATGTAACCAGCCATGTAACAACTCACAGTTGAGTGCTACTCATCTTCAAGAAAAATATTTAACAGTCAGACCCATGGAAACGATCAACCTCAGGCTATTCTTAGTTCCCGTCGGACCACAGGGTCCTCAAAGTGTAATATTGTCACTGGACAACAAAAACAATTCACTACCAGCTGCAAACAAACACCTTATGTAAAAGGTCAGAGCAAAGCAGCATGACTCCGGCTTGCGTAAGAGCCCCAGGCCCCAGGCAGTGTGCTCTGTGAAGACAGGGGGTTCCTCTAGCATGGGAGTGAGATGTGGAGCTGTCTGGGGAGAAGAAGGTCACATTGAGAGCACCATTGTAGGCTAGTCACACAAAAGACCACCAATCTGCGCATAAAGCAATTTTTATTTTTCATTTAAATGGATGTATTCGATGCACACAATGCAATTGCAAGTTGTATTTGGAACTTCTGTCGAATAATATGCTTTCCTGTCTATTTTAAATATAAATATTATGCTCACTGCTCAATGGTCATGTGCACTGCCATTTGCTTCTGCAAAATTCTGTCTTGTGTGTGTAAAGAACTGTCACCAAATCCTGGTCTTGGAGAACAACCGTGTGTCCTGTAGGCAATGTGTACTGAATTAGGACCATTGAGATGAACTGTTGAACAAAATTTAGGGGACCGCTATACATCTAACATTTCTCCCCCTAAATGTCTTAGTTTTGACTGTTGAATTAAGCCTGGTTATTACGTGATTGTTTGGTTGAAACTGAAACCTGCATACACAGTGGGCTTCCAGGACCAAGACTTGGAGTCCTGAGGGATCACTGTGGAAGATAACTCACAGGAGCAATGTGGTGAAAGCTCCACCACTACATTGCTCCTACCTATCCAGACTACTGAAATCAGCAAAAATTGAAAGGTAAGGGGAAGGGGCAGGCATAGTAGGATTATCCTACTATATTGCAATTTGTGCTCCCATTTTCTAGCCACTGTTACCTCCAGACAAAATAGAGACCACATATGAAAAGGTCCACTGTAAATGGTAAACGTTCCGATTCCCACACCAGTGTAGACATTTTGTTGAGATCCTGAGCTGCTTATTCCTTCTTTACGTGGTGCCATTAGTGCGTACAGTGCATACGGAAAGTATTCAGACCCCTTGGACTTTTTCCACATTTTGTCACGTTACAGCCTTTTTCTAAAATTCATTCAATTGTTTTTTACCCTCATCATCCTTCACACAATAATACCCCATAATGACAAAGCAAAAACAGGTTTTTCTTAAATAACTTAAATATTACATTTGTGTAAGTATTCAGACCCTTTTCTCAGTACTTTGTTGAAGCACCTTTGACAGAGATTATAGCATCGAGTCTTATTGGGTATGACGCTACAAGCTTGGCACACCTGTATTTGGGGAGTTCCTCCCTATCTTCTCTGCAGATCCTCTCAAGCTCTGTCAGGTTGGATGGGGAGCATCGATGCACAGCTATTTTCTGGTCACTCCAGACATGTTCAATCAGGTTCAAGTCCGGGCTCTGGATGGGCCACTCAAGGACATTCAGAGACTTGTTCTGAAGCCACTCCTGCATTGTCTTGGCTGTGTGCATAGGGTCGTTGTCCTCTTGGAATCTGAACCCTTGCCACAGTCTGAGGTCCTGAGCAGTCTTTCTTAAAGGATTTCTCTGTACTTTGCTCCGTTTATCTTTTCCTTGACCCTGACTAGTCTCCCAGTCCCTGCCCCTGAAAAACATCCCCAAAGCATGATGCTGCCACCACTTCACCGTAGGGATAGTGTCAGGTTTCTTACAGACGTGATGGTTGGCATTCAGGCCAAAGAGTACAGTCTTGCTTTCATCAGACCAGAGAATATTGTTTCTTATTGTCTGATAGTCCTTTATGTGCCTTTTGGCAAACTCCAAGTGGGCTGTCATGTGCCTTTTACTGAGGAGTGGCTTCCGTCTGGCCACTCTACCATAAAGGTCCGATTGGTGGAGTGCTGCGGAGATGGTTGTCCTTTTGGAATGTTCTCCCATCACAGAGGAACTCTGGAGCTGTCAGAGTGACTATTGGGTTCTTAGTCAACTCCCTGATCAAGGCCCTTCTCCCCGATTGCTCTGTTTGGCCGGGCGGCCAGCTTCTTCCAACTTCTTCCGAACTTCTTCCATTTAAGAATGATGGAGGCCTTCCCCAGGTATGTGCCTTGACACAATCCTGTCTCTGAGCTTTACGGACAATTGCTTCAACATCATGGCTTGGTTTTTGCTCTGACATATACTGTCAACTGTGGACCTTATATAGACAGATGTGTGCCTTTCCAAATCATATCCAATCAATTGCATTTCCCACAGGTAGAAACATCTCAAGGATGATCAATGGAAACAGGATGCACCTGAGCTCAATTTTGAGTCTCATAGCAAAGGGTCTGAATAGTTATGTAAATAAGGTATTTCTTTATTTTTATAAATTTGACCTGTTTTTGTGTACATTGATGAGGGGCAACAAAAATTTGATCAATTTTAGAATAAGGCTGTAACCTAAAAAAAATAGGAAAAAGGGAAGGGGTCTAAATGCTTTTCAAATAGGTTCCCGTTTGCCGTGCATGCTCCATATTTTGGTTACACTGCGCTTTTTCAGAGAGGGGAAAGCCCAACTATATTTAGCCCTAAAGATGGTGGAGAAGAGGGAAGCTTAATGGAGGAGTAAAGCCTATTTCCCAAGGGTACTCTTAATGAATGACAAAATAGTCTATAACTCCGGGCTCAGATCTCCCAAGATGACTGCTAGCTTAGATTGAATCGTCTTTTTCTGAGCCTCTTTCCACGTCGGAGAAACCGACAGCCAGATAAAAAGCAGAAAAAAAGATGCTATCCTAGCTTCTCACTGGGATAATGACACCTTGCCTGTCCGTTGTCTCAGAGTGATATGACCTTTCCATCTATAGCACTCTGCTCTCTGCCTGCCACTTCTGCTGTGGTGGTGCTTCGCCGGTGCTATTTTTAGCTTGGAGACTATTGAATAATACATCACGGTGCACTCCTATCTCTCCGCCTCCCCACTCCTCCTCAAATGTGTGTTATTGAGGAGTTATGTGAGGAGAAATGGTGGGGGAAGGGCAATACAGTTACAGTAGGCCAGAATGCAGGAGATGGGGTTTTTCCATTTTAAAGAAGAGCGGAATTTCGAACTCATTCTTTTTTTTATGACAGGATAGGAGCTGAAGAAGGGAGACAGAAATGTGTAGAGTTCATGCCTCAATAGAACCGGGATCCCCACTCCAGGGGAAGTGTATGGTTTCGGGGGCAAGAGCATTACCCGCTCGACCAGACTCCGGGCCAGCAAGAGGTGTGTTTTGTGGAGAGCTGGTTTATTGTGACAGCTCTCTGCAGTCTGGCTGCCTTCTTTCGGCTGCCAATTTGTGGCTGAAGGAGAAACGGAAGCGAATGCCTATTGCAACCACCCACTCAAGGCTGTCTATCCTTTTCTCTCCATGCACAAGCAATGCTTTAAATATTTACATATATAGACAATTTGAGTAATACCCATCTAGCACATAACATTCTGAGAACCATGTTTCTTAGAGCTTGGTGGAGCGTGGTTGTCCTATGGTTATTTTGCATACAACATTCCCACAACTTTCTTGGAAAGGTGCAAGATAGTTGCTTGGCTTTGGAACATTCCCAGCACATTTAAGGAATTTGATTTTAAAAAAATCTGAGAACATTCTAAGAATGTCATTAAAAACATAATCATTCTGTTCTCAGCATCAACTAAATGCTTTCTTTCTTCTATCTTGTTAAGTGTGTTCAGGTGTGTTGGCCACTGCCTACTAATTGGCCACACCTGATTTTAATGAGTGCTTGTTTCCTTTGAACTGGGGTCTGTTTGAATAGCCTGAAATTAACAACTTTGTATGAGTTTAAAAAACATGTTAAACTAGCTCCATCCTGGTGGCGCAGTGGACTTATTCCATGGCTAAAAAACAGAAGATCATAAGTTCAAATCTCCGTGCCGTGCTGTGCCACTATAAAAAAAATGTCTTTGCATGATTAATGACTAAGCAAATTAATTTCCATGTGTCCTATCTGTGCTTGAAGTTCAAAACAATTAACCGAAGCTAGCAGTGTTAAGTCTTATTGAAACGTTTTGCAAACTAAAATGTTCTCAGAAAGTTAATTAATAACCTATCATTTCTGTTCTCAGAATGTAAATTAAACCTCCCAGGAAAAATTTCAGGGAACCTTGCAAACTAAAATGTTACGTTCCCGGAACAGACAAAATTCACTTCCGTTCTCAGAATGTTTAAAAAACTTTCAGTTTTACCGGTCGGGAAACATATTGCTTCGTTCCCAGAACCAATGGTAACCAAAATAACTTCCAAGGGACCAAATGAGCTAGCTGGGAATAGGCCGGGATTCAATCCAAGGGGTGTTATAAAGCATTACACAATAACAGACTTTTTAAGGTAATTTACTTTTGAGCCGATATGCGTTTACCATGTTTGGGAAAAATGCCTTTAAAAGGCGCATTGTTGGCTGAATAGCCATTTCAGGACATTGGGTACCTATACACCTGCAATACACTGCATTATCATCCCATGTTCTACAGTATGTTCAAGAAAAGTAGATGTTCTGAACTGTACTGTATCTTAGACAGCTGTCCTTGGGTCAGAATTAAATGTATATAGGGTAGGAAACATCAAAACATCTAATGAGCGCTTTAGTCTCTCGACTTTCCGTCTCCAAATACCCTAAATTAAGATATTACTTTTTTGCCAAGAATAGCCAATGTTCTGCACATACACACAGCTGTTATTAGGCCTACACCTGTAGTAAGGGTTCCCTGGGAAGAATCCATTGTCTTCCACGAGAAACTGTCGCTAAGCCACACAGCGGCCAGGTCAACGTCATGGTGATATAGCGTCCATTGGGGCTTTGAGAGTGACTCCATTTCATTTGTTGAAAATGTTATGCCTTCATCACACACTCTCACTGGAGAGACAGATGTAGGATACACAGTGAGCTCCAAAAGTATTGGGACAGTGACAATGGTGTTGTTTTTTTGGCTCTGTACTCCAGCTCTTTAGATTTGAAATGATACGATGACTATGGGGTTAAAGTGCAGACTGTCAGCTTTAATTTGAGTGTATTGTCATCGATATTGGGTGAACCGTTTAGAAATTCCATACTTTTTGCACATGGTACCCTAAAATGGGGGAACTAAAAGTATTGGGACAAACTCACTTGTGTGTATTAAAGTAGAAAAAATTAAGTAGCTGGTCCAATATTCATAGCACACAATGACTACATCAAGCTTGTGACTCTACAACTTTGTTGGATGCATTTGTGTTTCAGATTATTTTGTGCCCAATAGAAATTCATTGTAAATAATGTAGTGTCATCTTGGAGTAATTTTTATTTTAAATAAGAATAAAATATGTTTCTAAACACTTATAGATTCATGTGGATGCCCCCCTGATTACCCATAATCCTGAATGAATCGTGAATAATGATGAGCGAGATACAACATTTAAAATGAGAACAGAGACTTACACAGACGCACAAATATCATACACCCAAGACATGCTAACCTCTCACCATTACAATAACAGGGGAGGTTAGCATTGTTTGGGGGAGTATGATATTTGTGTGTCTATAACTTACTCACTCATCGTTATTCACGATTCATTTAGGATTATCTGTAATCATGGTTCAAATCACAGTTGAAATCCCCAAAAAATGGTCACTGTCCCAATACTTTTGGAGCTCACTGTAGTTGGTGGCTAGTTCTTTTTTTTTGTGGAGGACAGACTATTATACTGCCATGTTCACAAATATGATGGTACAGAGCGGCATAGGCAAGATACAGTAGATGGTATTGAGTGCAGTATATACATATGAGATGAGTATGTAAACAAAGTGGCATAGTTAAAGTGGCTAGTGATACATGTATTACATAAGGATGCAGTAGATGATATAGAGTACAGTATATACGTATACATATGAGATGAATAATGTAGGGTATGTAAACATTATATTAGGTAGCATTGTTTAAAGTGGCTAGTGATATATTTTACATCATTTCCCATCAATTCCCATTATTAAAGTGGCTGGAGTTGAGTCAGTGTGTTGGCAGCAGCCACTCAATGTTAGTGGTGGCTGTTTAACAGTCTGATGGCCTTGAGATAGAAGCTGTTTTTCAGTCTCTCGGTCCCAGCTTTGATGCACCTGTACTGACCTTGCCTTCTGGATGATAGCGGGGTGAACAGGCAGTGGCTCGGGTGGTTGTTGTCCTTGATGATCTTTATGGCCTTCCTGTGAAATCGGGTGGTGTAGGTGTCCTGGAGGACAGGTAGTTTGCCCCCGGTGATGCGTTGTGCAGACCTCACTACCCTCTGGAGAGCCTTACGGTTGTGGGCGGAGCAGTTGCCGTACCAGGCGGTGATACAGCCCGACAGGATGCTCTCGATTGTGCATCTGTAGAAGTTTGTGAGTGCTTTTGGTGACAAGCCGAATTTCTTTAGCCTCCTGAGGTTGAAGAGGAGCTGCTGCGCCTTCTTCACGATGCTGTCTGTGTGGGTGGACCAATTCAGTTTGTCTGTGATGTGTACGCTGAGGAACTTAAAACTTACTACCCTCTCCACTACTGTTCCATCGATGTGGATAGGGGGGTGTTCCCTCTGCTGTTTCCTGAAGTCCACAATCATCTTAGTTTTGTTGACGTTGAGTGTGAGGTTATTTTCCTGACACCACACTCCGAGGGCCCTCACCTCCTCCCTGTAGGCCGTCTCGTCGTTGTTGGTAATCAAGCATCTCTGGAAATACTAAAATAACATGGCCTGGTATTAATATTCCTTGGAAAACGAATTGATCAGACAAATAAGTTAATGAATTATTCAACAGTATTGCTAGTAGCAAGTCTGTATTGACATTGATTCTTATAAATGTATAAATGCTGTATAAATGTCCGAACCTAGCACAGCTGTCTAAAATATCATAAGCCAAACTCTCAACTCTGTTTCTTGTTTTTGTTGTCATTTCAGTCAACGGTGTATAGTTTCAAAATATGCTAACTGTCATGTTGATCTCATGGATTCCTATGTATTTGAGTGGTTCCCCAGCTCCACCCGTCAGCTTATCAAACAAAATGGCAAGGTTAGGCTGTTGAAATTATACGTCTCTGTTCTCATTTAAATTTTTTATTTAACCTTTATTTAAATAGGCAAGTCAGTTAAGAACAAGTTCTTATTTACAATGATGGCCTACCAAAAGGCCTCCTGCAGGGACGGGGGCTGGGATTAAAAAATATATATAAAATAAAAAATATAGGACAAAACACAACAAGAGAGACAACTCAACACTACATGAAGAGAGACCTAAAGTCAACAACATAGCAAGGAAGTAACACATGAAAACACAGCATGGTAGCAACACAACATGACAACAACATGGTAGCAACACAACAAGGTAGCAGCACAAAACATGGTACAAACATTATTAGGCACAAACAAAGGGAAAGAAGGTAGAGACAACAATACATCACGCAAAGCAGCCACAACTGTCAGTAAGGGTGTCCATGATTGAGTCTTTGAATTAAAAGATTGAGATAAAACTGTCCAGTTTGAGTGTTTGTTGCAGCTCGTTCCAGTCGCTGCAGCGAACTGAAATGAGGAGCGACCCAGTGATGTGTGTGCTTTGGGGACCTTTAACAGAGTGTGACTGGCAGAACGCGTGTTGTATGTGGAGGATGAGGGCTGCAGTGGATATCTCAGATAGGGGGTAGTGAGGCCTAAGAGGGTTTTATAAATAAGCATCAACCAGTGGGTCTTGCGATGGGTATACAGAGATGACCAGTGTACAGAGGAGTATAGAGTGCAGTGATGTTCGCTATAAGGAGCATTGGTAGAAAATCTGATGGCCAAATGTTAAAGAACATCTAGCCGCTCGAGAGCACCCTTACCTGCCGATCTATAAATGATGTCTCCGTAATCTAGCATGGGTAGGATGGTTATCTGAATCAGGGTTAGTTTAGCAGCTGGAGTGAAAGGGGAGTGATTACGATAGAGGAAATCAAGTCTAGATTTAACTTTAGCCTGCAGCTTTGATATGTCCTGAGAGAAGGACAGTGTACCGTCTAGCCATACTCCCAAGTACTTATATGAGGTGACTACCTCAAGCTTTAAACCCTCAGAGGTAGTAATCACACCTGTAGGGAGAGGGGCATTCTTCTTACCAAACCACATGACCTTTGTTTTGGAGGTGTTCAGAACAAGGTTAAGGGTAGAGAAAGCTTGTTGGACACTAAAGAAAGCATTTTTTTTTTTGATTGTTTAACACAAAATCCGGGTAGGGGCCAGCTGAGTATAAGACTGTATCATCTCCATATAAATGGATGAGAGAACTTCCTACTGCCTGAGCTATGTTGTTGGTGTAAATTGAGAAGAGCGTGGGGCCTAGGATCGAGCGTTGGGGTACTCCCTTGTTAACAGGTAGTGGCTGAGACAGCAGATGTTTTGACTTTATACACTGCACTCTTTGAGAGAGGTAGTTAGCAAACCAGGCCAAAGACCCCTCAGAGACACCAATACTCACAAGAATGGAATGGTCTACCGTATCAAAAGCTTTGGCCAAGTCAATTAAAATAGCAGCACAGAGGTGCTGACCTGTTGCACCCTCAACAACCACTGTAATTATTATTATCTGACCCTACTGGTCATCTATGAACATTTGAACATCTTGGCCATGTTCTATTATAATCTCCACCCGGCATAGCCAGAAGAAGACTGGCCACCCCTCATAGCCTGGTTCCTCTCTAGGTTTCTTCCTAGGTTCTGGCCTTTCTACATCTGCATTGCTTTCTGTTTGTGGTTTTAGGCTAAGTTTCTGTACAGTACTATGTGACATCAGCTGATGTAAGAACAGCTTATAAATACATTTGATTGATTGACATTGCTTAGAATTAAGGGCACTGGTGACATCATTGAGGACCTTTAAGGTTGCAGTGACAAATCCATAACCTGAGCGGAAACCAGATTGCATACCAGAGGGAATACTATAGACATCAAGAAAGCCAGCCAGTTGATTATTGACAAGTTTTTCCAACATTTTTGAAAACAGGGCAAAATAGAAATAGGCCTATAACAGTTAGGATCAGCTTGATCTCCCCCTTTAAATAACGGGCGGACCGTGGCTGCCTTCCAAGCAATGTGAACCTCCCCAGAAAGGATAGACAGGTTAAAAAGGTTGGAGTATCACGTTTCAGGTAAGACCCAAATGCAGACTATGTCGTAGTAATAATGTTTATTACAGCAACCAGGGGCAGGCAAACGACAGGTCAAGGCAGGCAGGGGTAGATCACCCAGAGTCGTGGGGCAAAGGTACAGGACGGCATGCAGGCTCAGGGTCAGGGCAGGCAGAAAGGTCAAAAAACGGGAAAACTAGAAAGCGAACTGGCAACAGAAACAGAGAACACAGGTATAAATAAACAGGAGATAAGGGGGAAGATGGGCGACACCTGAAGCCCCCCTTCAGGAGACAATCACAAAGACAGGTTAAACAGATCAGGGTGTGACACAGAGATAGGCTTGGCGATGATAGGGGCAGGAACCTTAAAGAAGAAAGGATCTAAACCATCTGATCCAGATGTTTTTTTGAGGTCAAGTTTCAGGATCTCCTTTAGCACCTCGGACTCAGTGACCGCCTGCAGGGAGAAACTTTGTAGCGGAGCAGGGGAAAAAGAGGGAGAAGGGTCGGGGCTAGTCGCATTAGAAATGGTGGGAGATGAGGAAATGTTGGATGGGCAAGGAGGCATGTCTGAGTCAATTAAGAATCCTGACTCAGCCTCCCGGGTGGCGCAGTGGTTAAGGGCACCCGGCAGCGCAAGCTGTGCCACCAGAGACTCTGGGTTCGCGCCCAGTAACCAGCCGCGACCGGGAGGTCCGTGGGGCGACGCTCGTTAATTGGCCTAGCGTCGTCCGGGTTAGGGAGGGTTTGGCCGGTAGGGATATCCTTGTCTCATCGCGCACCAGCGACTCCTGTGGCGAGCCGGGCGCCGAGCCTTTCACCAAATGCAATTCTTGAGGTGGAGTAACTCTGCAAGATCACGGTAGAATCAGTTTTTAATTCAAATTTTCTTTATAGGGGTGTGTTTGTTAGCAATACCACTGAAAATATATTTTTAAAAAAGGTCCACACCTCTTAGACAGAGGAGATCAAGCTGATTCTATACCATTTTACAATTGAAGCCATTGTATTCGTTATGCTGTTCAATGTCATCATCCAACTCTTATGATCAAACCCAAACAAACAGTACAATGATTACTAAATGTAATAACATTGATTTCGTTTAGTCGTCTTGTCGTAATAGTAGTATTATTAAATACATTGTCTTGAATACAAGCATGATTTCTCTGTATTTGCATTTCATTGTATGCATTTGGTACGTATATACGTTGCCTATAACTGTTAGGGCTCCAGCAAATTGATCACCTCTTCAGAGGGAAAGAGCAGCAGTGTGGGAGGGCAATGGGCACTACTGCCACAATACCCAGCTGTGGCACGTCAGTGGCGAGTTCAGCGCGTGCGACTTCAAGGTGTGTGACCTGACTTTGGTCCTCACTCAGAGCTCTGGAATTGAGGTTTGAAGTTGGTCGGGGGCGAGACATGCTGTGAGGTTGTGTGGTGCACTCTGTCTCGCTACCTTTATCTTTTGGGCGGTGAGTTTGCCACATGCACTGAGGGCTGAGCCCTATCTATTATTGATATCAAAGTCTTTGAAATGCTCACATGCACAGGTGACTCTAAAGTCACGGGCATTTGGTTTTTGTGGACTGTTTGAAGCTTTGATGATGAGGTTTAAGCAAACATGAATTAGTCATTATTTTGAGTTGCTTATTTGTATGACCCGGGGACCATCTTATTAGTATCCCATCATTTTTATTACATTTTAAGAAAAAACGTATATACAGTTTTGTAATCAGTTTGAGATAGGCCTATAGATGTGTTGTAGCTAGCTACCCATATCAGGAGTATATACATTTAGATAGGTGAGTCAAGATAATAAATAAAGGCTAATTGTAACCTATTTTACAATTCGAAACAAAAGCATTTGAACAATAGAAGCAACTTTGTGAAACTGAGAAATGTTGTCTGAGTGATCGTGGATAACTTGAGTGGGAATCTCGTATGCACCTCCTCCCGATAGCAAATATACATTTATTCGGGAAAGGGGAGGTTCGCCTGAGTAGCGCATCACGACTCAGTTCAAGAAGGGTGCTGCCTGTTTGTGTGGAGTAGACTGCAATGGATGACAGTGAAGCGCGCAGCTGCACATGCAACAGCAGACGACAGTAGACCTAGTGTTTGCTCTTCGTCTCTCTGATAATTCACGATTTGAGACAATAAGTTAAGAGAGCCAGAGGTTTCAACAGCGGTAAAACGTGAAATACAAAGAAATCGCGCGTCTGTGGGTATTCCAGATGTGGGGGGCGCCTCTAGTAAAGCATCATAGTCGAGGTTTAGACGCGAGATGGAAAAACAAGGTGTTCCCCAATAGAACGACTACATTGAGGAGAATGATAGGCGAACTTGGTTTAAAAGTCTACTTATTTGATGTTGACCTAGCTTGAATCGAAAATGGTTCAGAACGTGGTTCTGGTATTTTTTCGCAGGAGACTCAGCCAGAGGCCGAACGTTGAGGAGTTGGAAAGCCGGAATATTCTGAAACGTGAGTTGTAAAACTGCCTTTTTATTTACATTTCTGCACTTTTTATCTTTCTTTTCATTGAGTAATGTGAAATTCATGCGCAGGTCCTAAATGACTCTACCAAGGTGGACAATACATACATTTATTATGATACACACATTCACTCGTGCAAAATTCAGGAGAGGGAAAGGATGAGCACACATTGTTTTCCAACATACATACTGTAACATGACTTGATGTTGAGAAATTCGTTTAGAAAACTGACCAACAGCACATATTATTTTGGGCAGGCTCAAAAGCGTTGTGTTTTTCTTACATAAGCGTTTTAATTTCGAGATTCTATGGGAATTTGGATCTGACCCTGAGTGAAACAAGATTTACATTTAGACCAAGAATTATGTTTAAATGGTTCAAATATACATATATATCCCCATAGATGAGACTTTATTTGTAATATCTGAAGCGGTGTCTACAGTCAAACACAGTGGGACACTGGTATTGATTTCATAATCATTCACTCATAGATAAGGTTTAGGGTCAAACCGTGACATCACTGACATGTGGATTAGGGGGACAACTGATGAAAATCAGTTGAAACCTCAAGTGTTCTTATCAGTGTCGTTGTCTATCACTAATTGTATTATTCTCATTGGTTTAAAGAGAGAAATGACCAGACCGAACAAGAGGAGAGGAGGGAAATCAAACAGCGGCTCAACAGAAAGGTATGTTACACTTTTTTATTACACTACTTAGTTACTATGTATTATTGTTATTATTGGCAATGTAATAATACACTAACAGTAAGGTACACTATGCAGACATCCCATTACTCCTGACTGAAGTACTTGTTCTATTTTTATACTTTATTTCATGCTATACACTATTTATTTCATGCTATACACTAGTTGTATCTTTGTTTTTGGAAGTGCTCTGGAGAAGAACATAATAAGACATACAAATATTTGTCCCCAAAAATCTTGTATAAGCCTACTATGGCAACATCGTTACTTTTATGAGAGCAGCATTATGATGCCAAAACCACAGATGAATACAGGAATTTCAGACCATTGTGTATTTCAGCTCAATCAGCGGCCCACAGTCGACGAACTACGGGACCGAAAGATTCTCATCCGCTTCAGCGATTATGTCGAGGTGGCCAAAGCTCAAGATTATGACAGGAGAGCAGACAAGCCCTGGACCAGGCTTTCGGCAGCTGACAAGGTGTGTGTGTGTGTGAGAATGTCAACCATGTCAAAAACAAGGATCCTTCGACTGCATCTCCCATATTTCACATTCCACACAAAATTAATGATTCCCCACCCAAATGGTAAATTGACTGGCACATACCCTTTTTGAGCATTTTGTGATGTACATGTCCTATTTATTGCCCTGGCTACCTCCCCCATAGAGCCAGAATGTCTCGCTGTTTTCTAGCTAGCTTCAGCTTTTTTTCTCACTCCATATCTCAGACTATGTCCTTGTGGCTAAGACCTTGTTGTTGTCATCTTTCTTTTGTTTACTACGCTCTCCGTGCTGAGTTTTGCAGACTGTGGGTCGATGCATGCGAGGGTCGATGGGTGCGTGGTAAGCCTCTGCTTAAGGATGCTCTCTAGTCTAACGCTCGTTTTCTTCCTCTGCAGGCGGCTATCCGAAAAGAGCTGAACGAGTTCAAAAGCACTGAGATGGAGGTGCATGCCTCCAGCAAGCACCTTACGAGGTCAGTGTGTGTTCTGTGCTTGCTTCTATTCTTGGCTTGCGGCTGACTCTATTTTTAACTCCTCTTGCATGTCTAGAAAAGGTCCACAGAGCTAAAGATAGATGCGTAAAAGGGGAGGAGGGGAGTCCTTGCTTACCTTCCCCGCGGCCTGATATTGGCAAGAGAAATTACAAATGCTGTCTGTCCCCAATTAAGTGTGTGTGGTAAACGAATATCCTCCGGTCGATTTGTACCAATGATCTAGGGAGACAGCAACCCCACTCCCCCGGTGCACATAGCCGTGCTAAAAATAGCCTCACAAGATTGATGAATAGCTGTAATAATAAGTGGAGGGATAACAAAGGCACCTTCTGCGCTCATGACTCTTCCTCCCCCTCACTCTTCCCCCTTCCTTTCCTTCTGTAGGTTCCACAGGCCATGAATACGAAGGGGAGATACTTCTATGAAGAAATACTGCTGAGCCTAGAATTTTCGGTTGCTGCGTCGGCAGCGGTTAGAAAACTGCCGGAGCACTTAAAGCCATTCTTCCAGAGCCCGGTCCTTTGTCTGCAGGGTGTCCTCGATTCCTCCAGCACGCCCCTGGCCTTCATCGATAGGAGGGGTGGACGGATGGTGATGTTTGGGTGTGTGGCAGTGAATCCCACTGTGGGAGCTGCCTGGAGGCAGAATACTAAAGACGGAACCCCGGACTCCGTCTGTCTGTCTGCCCATCGGTTAAGATGGAGCCGAGGGAAGAACAATCTACTTCGGTCTGTGTGCGTGTGTTTTTTTTAACAGTCTCCTTTGAGATGGTGGCAAACCCGTACGAGGAAGATGACGGTTGTGCATGTGACCAGCTTCACCTTTTACATAAAAAATAAGTGTCACTGGGGGGGGGGGGGGGGACTGTGGTCGGTCAGGGGTAGATTTTGTACCAACTGTATATATGTCAATCTGAACCGGACTGTCAATGTCTTTACTGAAAATAGAAAACCTTTGTAAGCACTACTTGTCTTCAAAATACAAGGTCTTTAAAAACATGTTTTTGCCTCCTCTTATTTTTGGTAATCAGCATATTTTTTGAAAGTTTTAATAAATGGATTGCTAGGCAGCTGAACAGAGAGCAATAGTAATGTCGTACGCGTGGGGGGGGGGGGGGGGGGGTGGATAAAGGTCTGTGGTAAATAAGGTCTGTGATAAACACATGTTTAGGAGATATTATACATTTTGTTCTATGAGACAATCTTCATCAGCTAACACAACTTTTTGTGAACTTTTAAGCATTTATGTAATCAAAACAAGCTCATAACAGCTTCATAATTCATGAAAGTCATGATACTTGACTGATACTGTATTATCTCATAGAACAAAATGTCTAAGATATCCTAAGCCTGTATTAACCTCAGACCTTCTTTTTGGCATATATCCCAAAACCCCTATCTTTCCCCATGAATTTCCAACTAACTGGAGGTAGAAAATGCAAACTAATTTCAGTTTTTTAGGACTACAAGCTGGTGAGCTCTATATGTAAAAGCAAAGCCTCGATCCAGCCTTCCCCTTTGTGTTGCTCAGAAAGTAGTCGGGTACAGTGGTAAGCAGGGTGAATGTGAGATTCATGAGTCTGGCAATGTGAGATTATATAAAGCATAACAGTTACTCAGCAAAGGACACTCAAACTGATACTCAAATGGATATTTGTCCATTGGAATAACGTGAATAAGTTGAAGTACTATTTTCATATATCTCTGCCAAGTAAGGTAGTTTAGTTTATCTGAATTCACATTATAAAACATTTTAAAAGTGAAATGAACTTCAGGCTATGTTAACAGCAGGCATGCCATTAGAACAATTTTCACAGAAATGTATTATATTTTGAAAATACTACTCGCAGCGAGAGACGGTTAAAACCATAAAAAAGCTATTAACAGTGTCAAACTTCACTGCAATAATAAATACATTCATTCATAAATATACAAATTCTATATTAATATCATATAAATTAACATTTTATACTTTTTAAATAAGGCATGTATATTTATTTAAGTTATGCTCAATATATTTCATTGATCGCAATTAACGTAGAATGACGAGAAAACGTCATGGAACGCAAACACATCTTATAAATGTGCAGTGGTACTTGATTTGGGTTTAGAACCTTGATCCCTCAGGCAGGAAACTAGCCTGTAGTCCTCTCCTCACACTCAGTATGTCCTGTCTTGTTAAAGGGAGAGACACAAAACACAGCGCTCAAATACACTCGCAACACCTCAGGGGGTGCAGTCTCAGTCGGCGCTTGTAAAGTCAGCACTTTGAGTATGGCCTACAAAAGAGGGACCTCTTTAATGCTGCGTGAGTGGAAGGGGAATTATTATTATTTTGTCTCTAGCCTAGTCACGACTGTCATTTACACTCACCATTTTCTTGAAGAGTCTGTTCTGAACTGACTTCATGCCTTTCCTCATCAAGCATATCTGAAAACAGCAGGTGACAAAACGTTTTCTAAGGGTTTGAACTCTTCAGTGCCAGAGTAGATAGAAGAGGAAATGGGGATAAGCACAATGCCATATAGATCTGTCATTCTCATTGAAAGCAAGTCTAAGAAGCGGTAGATCTGTTCTATGTACACTATGTCTATGCTTCCCAGTCTTTTTGTTTTTGAGTCTTACTTTCAGTTTGGTAAATCAGCTTGAAACAGCTGAAAATACAATATTTTTGGATATGGGAAAGATATTTCACAGCGATTTAGATCGTAAAATGATTCTCTACACTACACTTGCTTGTTTTGTCACATAAACTGAAATTAGGCAAACTATTAGAATTTTAGCAACCAGGAAATGGCGGCGGGATTTCTGCATAGTGCATTTTTAAATCAAATCAAACTGTATTTAAAGTGCATTTAAAGTTTGATTTGATTTAGTCCTGTTCTTTAACTTAGATTGTTGGTTGAAATGGAGATGTGATTTAATTAAAGCCAGACTTAGTGGCACAGATGGAGCTGTCCAAGCAGAAGATGCATCTCTTTCAAAAGTTGATATTTGGTTGCGTTGTCAACCAAACACACTTCAATATTACTTTTGTAAGACGAAGAATAGCCAAATGTTAAGGCAATTCTTATGTAATCATAGAAAGTGTGCATGACGAGGGTCATAGGTCTGTGGAAATCTTCACAATTGCTATAATAATCTGCACATGCATGTAGCCTACTTTAATGTAATCTCAATTAACTGCAATCTAGGTCATTTGCTTGTGCTATTAGATCAAGCACAATGATAACACATTAAGTTGTTGAATAAATAAACAAAATATCTGACATTGTTATTCCATTTGAACTTTATGTGCTAAACCAAAAATCTGACATTGATTTTCCATTGGAATTTGGTTGAGCTTTGGTTGAAAGCATAGTGATAACACATTTGGAACTCAACAATTTCCTGGCTGTCTTTTTGAGTTAGTTAAAATAGGTTGGAATCTCATTGATCAGCGTATCTACCAAATATTACCCAATTCACAACGTTGAAATTATGTGGTGTGCCCAGTAGGTTGGCTGTTCCTCTTTCCCTATTCTCTGTACTTGTTTGATCTATGACCAACATAAGGGGGCTAAATTTCGGATGAAGTAGGAGGCTAAAGTTTGGATAAAATCCACACCTGAGAGGTGAAGATCCTCTCTTTGTACTCCAGGCTGTGACTCCAGGCTGTGGTCAAACGTGAGAGAGAAGGCCCTAATTCAATAATGGGAAATGAGACCAAATGTTATTTCTCATCACAGGAGAGATCAGGTATTTTTCTTATTCATTATGTTTTAAATGGGGGCTAAACTCTGTTTTCCTCCTAAGTTAGAAAAAAGGGAGATTTACATCTTGGGAGTGTGGTTTAACACATTTTGTTATGTTTGCTATATCCTACCCTGGCAGTTATTGTTGTTTGTTCCTCTTCACTCACTGTAGTTGAGTTACCCCAAACAGCCTGAGCCACTGTATTATCTATGACTTTGACCAAAGGAATGATACTTGTGTTTGTGATGCTAATGTTAGCTCACGAATGTGTAAATGTTTGAGTAGGACAGAAATTTCAGCCACACCCGTTGCTGACAGGTGTATAGAATTTAGCACACCGTCACGCAATCTCCATGGACAAACATTGGCAGTAAAATGGCCTTACTGAAGAGCTCAGTGACTTTCAACATGACACCATCATAGGACAAGTCAATTCGTCAAATTTCTGCCCTGCTAGAGCTGCCCCAGTCAACTGTAAGTGCTGTTATTGTGAAGTGAAAACGTCTAGGAGCAACAATGACTCAGTGGTAGGCCACACAAGCTCACAGAACGGGACCGCAGAGTAGTGAAGCACATAGTGTGTAAAAATTGTCTGTCCTCGGTTGCAACTACCGTCTCTGGAAACAACATCAGCAAAGGACCGTTCGTCGGGAGATTCATGAAATGGGTTTCCATGGCTGAGCAGACGCACACAAGCCTAAGATCACCATGCGCAATGCCAAGCGTGGAGCAGTGGAAACGCATTCTCTGGAGTCATGAATCATGCTTCACCATCTGGCAGTCCAACACACAAATCTGGGTTTGGCGGATACCAGGAGAACACTACCTAACCCAATGCATAGTGCCAACAGTAAAGTTTGGCGGAGGAGGAATAATGGTCTGTGGCTGTTTTTCATTGTTCAAGCTAGGCCCCTTAGTTCCAGTGAAGAGAAATCTTAGTGCTACTGCATACAATGACATTCTAGACGATTCTGTGCTTCCAACTTTGTGGCAACAGTTTGGGGAAGGCCCTTTCCTGATTCAGCATGACAATGTCCCTGTGCACAAAGGGAGAAATGGTTTGTCGAGACTGGTGTGGAAGAACTTGACTGGCCTGCACAGAGCCCTGACCTCAATCCCATCGAACACCTTTGGGCCTAATCGCCCAACATCAATGCCAGACCTCACTAATGCTCTTGTGGCTGAATGGAAGCAAATACCCTCAGAAATGTTCCAGAATCAAGTGGAAAGCCTTCCCAGAAGACTGGAGGCTGTTATAGCAGCAAAGGGGGTCCAACTCCATATTAATGCTCGTGATTTTGGAATGAGACGTTTGACGACCAGGTGTCCACATATGCTAAATGATCAAAAGTATGTTTCGTTCATTGTCTCATGTCAATCAAACAAGTCCCGAAGGACTGTGGTGTAATGACTCAATTGGGTAATTCTGCTGTCTGTAAAGAAATGGCCTGTAGGTTGATTCTGCAGCTACGATTGGAAAGCGTGGGGCATGCTCCCACCATTTGGGTGCTGCCAGACAGCTGTTCCGTGTTAGTGGGCATGATTGGAATCCAGATCCAACCCTCAAATATCGGCAACATCATTAATTTCCTAAATCTATCAAATCTCTGTTTTGGAAAATATTGTCTTTAATGACCAAAGTTGGTCAATTTCAGGACTAGAATGTATGTTTGTGACTACATTTACCATTGTTCTATCGCGAGAATGATTGTTGAGAAATCTCCACTTATTAATAGATTCACTGTTGCTATTGAAATCATTCCAAAGGGTAGGTTCAACAGAGCAAATTAAATGTAACCATATCAATCATATATCATCAATTATGCTATTTAGGCATATAGTATTTGGGAAGTCATAAACAGCCCAGGATTCAATTAAGCAATACTACCTGAGAAGCCATGTGTTGGTGGTGGTCTACCAGCCATGATAAAAAATGTCATAACATTTCCTATTTTTTTATTTAACCTTTATTTAAGGTTCTCATTTACAACTTCGACCTGAAATATGGACTTGAGCCCCCCCCCCCCCCCCCCCCAACTAGACAGCTAACACAATCACTTCAGACTGACCTGGAAAGAGCAGACAAACTGCGTTTCGTTTTACCAACATCAAATAATGATCGACATATTGTCATTAAAAACACTATTTTGATAAATATATTTGTACTATTTCATCCTTCCACAAGATATAGTCCAGACACAAATCTAGGGTTGCTAGAGACGCGAACCAGTCGTTCGTTCTAAATGTTCTATTGCCATACTGGCTGTTAACGTTCTTATCCCTTGCTTGCTAGCTAGCCAACTACGGCTAATTTACAGTCACGTCAAACAGTGCAGCCAGAATAACAGCAAAGTAGCTGCAGTTTTTAAAGCTGTTTTCTAGTGGCATTTATTTGGATACATCTATAACAATGAGCTAATGAGGCACAATTTCCCCTGGCATAGAAAATGTGCTGCCTCGTTAGGACACTGTTGTTCAGAGGAGCTAGCCAACAACACAGCTAATATGATCACTTCAAACTGAAGCTGGAAAGACTGCCAACTAGCTGCATTGCGTATTACCTGTTTTCTATTGACATTTATTTGTATATATCCATAAAAATGACTGAGAAAAGCTGCCTGTCTATCTTGTCCCAACACGTTCATTACTATGGGACAGTTGGAGATCAAATTGAAACAATGTTCCAAATTTCGGAGAGACAGACAGCAAGGTTTATACAATGCTCCGCTAATGAAAACAAAATGCTAGTCTAAAAGAAATGGGAGATAATGTCTAGATGCTTTTTATAGTGGAGATCAACTTAATAAATTGCCTGCTGGGCTGATGAGGCAGTGGATTGCACAGTGAGATGGAACAGAGTAAATAGGCATGTCATAGCTTTAACCGGTGGTAACTTGTTTTACCAATCAGCATCTAGGATTTGACCCACCCGTTGTAAAACTAAAAACAGACAATACATATAGGCCTAGGGTTTCAACACTTGGTTGATTAGAAATATATCAATATAATAGCTTCACCTTTACAGTTGAATGAGAAGTCATTGAAAATGTGCTCCTTTTGGGTGGATTACTCAATTCCAATTTGACTGACCTCAATTCGAATAGACCCTAACCCTGATAAATTTAATGAGCACACTTTCTAAGAACAATTTGAGATACTGTCGTTTTGTTCTGAACAGACATGTGGATAGGCATGCTATGACCACATCCTAAAGAAACAAGTGACTATCAGTTCTTTGGAGACAGATCCAGCATCAATGACAACTATTTTTGGTCACAGTTAATTTCCCCCAAGTTTTAAATGGTATTTTTGGGCACAGTTAATTTCCCCTAAGTTTTAAATGGTATTTTTGGTCACAGTTAATTTCCCCTAAGTTTTAAATGGTATTTTTGGTCACAGTTCATTTCCCCTAAGTTTGAAATGGTATTTTTGGTCACAGTTAATTTCCCCTAAGTTTTAAATGGTATTTTTGGTCACAGTTCATTTCCCCTAAGTTTGAAATGGTATTTTTGGTCACAGTTAATTTCCCCTAAGTTTTAAATGGTATTTTTGGTCACAGTTCATTTCCCCTAAGTTATAAATTGGGCAATGTGTTATATGGTCCTTTAGAAATGGAGCCGGTGATGACTAGAGGCTAGATTGCAATCTTTGCAGTGTGACCTTTCGAGCAGGTGGAACAACATTTCACACTTTTCCCACACATTTCACACTCCCCCAATATGGCGCACACACAAACACGCACGGGTACACATTCTCTCTCACCTTCTGGTCTCTTTCTCCTGGTATGAGCGGAAAGTAGTTGGTCTGCAGGCAGATCTCAATATATATACAGTACAGTACATGACTAAAAGTATGTAGGACACCTGATGGTCAAATATCTCATTCCAAAATCATGGGCATTAATATGGAGTTGGTCCCCTCTTTCCTGCTATAACAGCCTCCACCTTTCTGGGGAGGCTTTCCACTAGATGTTGGAACATTGCTGCGGGGTCTTGAAACAGGAATGGGCCTGAAACAGGAAAGGGCCTTCCCCAAACTGTTGCCACAAAGTTGGAAGCACAGAATCGTCTAGAATGTCATCGTATGCTATAGCGTTAAGATTTCCCTTCTGGAACTAAGGGGCCTAGCCCGAAACATGAAAACAGCCTAATACCATTTGTGGAAAAGGCCCATGGAGTTGGTGGAATCGCCATTTAATTCATGGCCACTTGAGCAACTGAGACAGAGATCTTTAATTAGGTCAGGTGGAAAAGTCTGACAGCTCTCAACTCATTAAAAAGAGGAACTAGCCACCAACAGACCTCGCTGCTTTCTCTCCCTCAACTACATCTAATGTGTGCTTCCACAAATCAACGTAAGCACACAGAATCAGTTCTCTTTCATCTGAACTATCTGTTGTGCTCAGAAGAGTGGGCCATCAAATATTGCTTATAGTAAATACCACAGAGCGCAGCTTGGAGCGCACGCTTCAAACCTATTGTGTTATATCAATGGACAATGATCACGGCCCTACAGATCATCACCGGACAATAAATCAATTTACATGTGGTTAAAATGTAACAAAATGACATGTACATATGAAGACAAACATGAAACTATGAAACATAATTATTATTTGCTAAATTGATTATCCTGAAAAAACTGATTGAGATTATAGATTGAATAATTGATCTATTTTATTTTACCGTTGTTTTGCCAGGTAAATTGACTGAGAACATGTTCTCATTTGCAGCAACAACCTGGGGAATAGTTACAGGGGAGAGGAGGGGGATGAATGAGCCAATTGTAAACTGGGGATTATTAGGTGACCGTGGATGGTTTGAGGGCCAGATTGGGAATTTAGCCAGGACAACACCCCTACTCTTACGATAAGTGCCATGGGATCTTTAATGACCCTCAGAGAGTCAGGACACCCATTTAACGTCCCATCCGAAAGACGGCACCCTACACAGGGCTGTGTCCCCAATCACTGCCCTGGGGCATTGGGATATTTTTTTTAGACCAGAGGAAAGAGTGCCTCCTCCTGGCCCTCCAACACCACTTCCAGCAGCATCTGGTCTCCCATCCAGGAACTGACCAGGACAAACCCTGCTTACCTTCAGAAGCAAGCCAGCAGTGGTATGCAGGGTGGTATGCTGCTGGCCAAATGTATTTGCATTATCATGATTATGATTATGATAAATGGTTATGATCCTAAACGACTCATGTTTCATACTCATCATCATCCAGCGATCATACACTGTTTACCAGGGGGCAAGGCTACCAACGTTAAGGCTAATCTGAAGATGGTCCTGGCTAAAGCTAAAACTGTCAAATGTAGAGAGTATATGGATATTGTTATCCACGTCAGAGGTTACCAAGCGCATCATAGCTTCAGCGTGTAAATCAGCTAGAAAGATGAGTCGGCATCGAGTAATTGTCTCTGGCTTCCTCCCAGTTAGGGGGAGTGATGAGCTCACAACTCAATCGCAACTCAATCGCTGGTTGAAAACTGCCCCTCCCAAAAGATAGAATTTTTAGATAATTGGCTCTCTTTCTGGGACTTACCAACAAACAGGACCAAGCCTGGCCTGTTGAGGAGTGACGGACTCCATCCAAGCTGGAGGGGTGCTCTCATCTTACGAACATAGACAGGGCTCCAACTCCCCTAGCTCCACAATGAGATAGGGTGCAGACCAGGCAGCAGGCTGTTAGCCAGCCTGCCAGCATAGTGGAGTCTGCCACTAAGCACAGTCATTGTAGTCAGTTCAGCTATCCCCATTAAGACCTTGTCTGTGCCTCGATCTAGGTTGGGCAAAACTAAACATGGCGGTGTTCGCTTTAGTAATCTCATTGGAATAAAGACGACCTCCATTCCTGCCATTATTGAAATATATTGGTATCTCACATCTGAAAATGGGGCTACTTAATGTTAGATCCCTCACTTCCAAGGCAGTTATAGTCAATTAACTAATCACTGATCATAATCTTGATGTGATTGGCCTGACTGAAACATGGCTTAAGCCTGATTAATTTACTGTATTAAATGAGGCCTCACCTCCTGGTTACACTAGTGACCATATCCCCTGCGCATCTCGCAAAGGAGGAGGTGTTGCTAACATTTACGGTAGCAAATTTCAATTTACAAAAAAAAGAACGTTTTAATCTTTTGAGCTTCTAGTCATGAAATCTATGCAGCCTACTCAATCACTTTTTATAGCTACTATTTACAGGCCTCCTGGGCCATATACAGCGTTCCTCACTGAGTTCCCTGAATTCCTATTGGACCATTTAGTCATGGCAAATAATATTAACATTTTTTGGTGACTTTAATATTCACATCGAAAAGTCCACAGAACCACTCCAAAAGGCTATCATCATCCTTTTCAGTGGGTTTTGTCCAACATGTCTCCGGACCTACTCACTGCCACAGTCATGCTCTGGACCTAGTTTTGTCCAGTGGAATAAATATTGTGGATCTTAATGTTTTTCCTCATGATCCTGGACTATCGGACCACCATTTTATTATGTTTGCAATGGCAAAAAATGATCTGCTCAGACCCCAACCAAGGATCATCAAAAGCCGTGCTATAAATTCTCGGACAACCCAACGATTCCTAGATGCCCTATCAGACTCCCTGCACCAACCCAAGGACATCAAAGTACAAAAATCAGTTGGAAAGTGTCTGTCTGATAATTTCATGAACTTCTTTGAGGAAAAGATCATGAACATTAGAAAGCAAATTACGGACTCCTCTTTAAATCTCCAAAGCTCAGTTGTCCTGAGTCTGCACAACTCTGCCAGGACCTAGGATCAAGGGAGAGACTCAAGTTTTTTAATACTATATCTCTTGACACATTGATGAAAATAATCATGGCCTCTAAAACTTCAAGCTGCATACTGGACCCTATTCCAACTAAACTACTGAAAGAGCTGCTTCCTGTGCTTGGTTCTCCTATGTTGAACATAATAAACGTCTCTCTATCCACCGTGTACCAAACTCACTAAAAGTGGCAGTAATAAAGCCTCTCTTGAAAAAGCCAAACCTTGACCCAGAATCTTTTTTAAACTATCGGCCTATATCGAATCTCCCATTCTTCTAAAAAAAAATGTAAAAGCTGTTGTGCAGCAACTCACTGCATTCTTGAAGACAAACAATGTATACGAAATGCTTTTAGACCCCATCACAGCACTGAGACTGCACTTGTGAAGGTGGTAAATTACCTTTTAATGTTGTCAGACTGAGGCTCTGCATCTGTCCTCATGCTCCTAGACCTTAGTGCTGCTTTTGATACCATCGATCACCACATTCTTTTGGAGAGATTGGAAACCCAAATTGGTCTACACGGACAAGTTCTGGCCTGGTTTAGATCTTATCTGTCGGAAGGATATCAGTTTGTCTCTGTGGATGGTTTGTCCTCTGACAAATAAACTGTAAATTTCGGTGTTCCTCAAGGCTCCGTTTTAGGACCACTATTGTTTTCACAATATATTTTACCTCTTGGTGATGTCATTCTGAACCCTGATCTCTCTTTTGACGAACATATCAAGACTGTTTCAAGGACAAAAACATTTCCATCTACGTAACATTGCAAATATCAGAAACGTTCTGTCCAAAAATGATGCAGAAGAATGTATCCATGCTTTTGTCACTTCTAGGTTAGACTACTGCAATGCTCTACTTTCCGGGTACTTGGATAAAGCACTAAATACATTTCAGTTAGTGCTAAACACGGCTGCTAGAATCGTGATTTGAACAACATTTCTTGATTCTATTACTCCAATGCTAGCCTCCCTACACTGGCTTCCTGTTAAGGCAAGGGCTGATTTCAAGGTTTTATTGCTAACCTACAAAGCATTACATGGGCTTGCTCCTACCGATCTTGCTGATTTGGTCCTGCCGTACATACCTACACGTACGCTATGCCTCCTTACTGTCCCTAGAATTTCTAAGCAAACATCTGGAGGCAGGGCTTTCTCCTATAGAGCTCCATTTGTATGGAATGGTCTGCCTATCCATGTGAGAGACGCCAACTCGGTCTCAACCTTTAAGTCCTTATTGAAGACTCATCTCTTCAGTAGGTCCTATGACTGAGTGTAGTCTGGCCCAGGAGTGTGAAGGTGAATGGAAAGGCACTCGAGAATCGAACCGCCCTTGCTGTCCACTGGGATTCTCTGCCTCAAACCCTATTGCAGGGGTTGAGTCACTGGAAAACTGGTACTCTTCCATACCATCCCTAGGAGGGGTGCGTCACTTGAGTGGGTTGTGCCGTGGGGGAGATCTTTGTGGGCTATACTCGGCCTTGTCTCAGGATGGTAAGTTGGTGGTTGAAGATATCCGTCTAGTAGTGTGCGGGCTGTGCTTTGGCAAAGTGGGTGGGGATATATCCTGCCTGTTTGGTCCTGTCCGGGGGTATCGTCAGACAGGGCCACAGTGTCTCCCGACACCTCCTATCTCAGCCTCCAGTATTTATGCTGCAATAGTTTGTGTCGGGGGGCTAATGTCAGTCTGTTATACCTGGAGTATTTTCCTGGTGTCCTGTGTGAATTTAAGTATGCTAAGTATGCTCTCTCTAATTCTCTCTCTTTCTTTTCTCTCTTTCTTTCTCTCTTTCTGTCTTTCTTTCTCTTGGAGGACCTGAGCCCTAGGACCATGCCTCAGGACTACCTGGCCTGATGACTCCTTGCTGTCCCCAGTCCACCTGGTCGTGCTGCTGCTCCAGTTTCAACTGTTCTGCCAGCGGCTATGGAACGCTGACCTGTTCACTGGACGTGCTACCTGTTCTAGACCTGCTGTTTTCAACTCTCTAGAAACAGCGGGAGCGGTATAGATACTCTGAATGATAAGGCTATGAAAAGCCAACTGACATTTACTCCTGAGGTGCTGACCTGTTGCACCCTCGACAACTGTGATTATTATTATTTGACTCTGCTAGTCATCTATGAACATTTGAACATCTTGGCCATGTTCTGTTATAATCTCCACCCGGCACAGCCAGAAGAGGACTGGCCACCCCTCATAGCCTGGTTCCTCTCTAGGTTTCTTCCTAGGTTCTGGCCTTTCTAGGGAGTTTTTCCTAGCCACCGTGCTTCTACACCTGCATTGCTTGCTGTTTCTGGTTTTAGGCTGGGTTTCTGTACAGCACTTTGTGACATCAGCTGATGTAAGAAGGGCTTATTAAATACATGTGATTAATTGATTGATTCTGTTTCCTTTGTTATGCAGCAAAGATTGACAGAGAAGACATACTGCTGGACAGTCTTCAGAGACTGCTTGGAGTGCAGCTCCATCTGCCTGGATCAACTCTGAAAAAGTAACCCATTGTCATACTGAAAAAGTAAAAGTTAAATTCACCCAGTAAAATACTAGAGTAAAAGTCAACGTATTTGGTTTTAAGTATACTTAAGTAAATATAATTGCTAGAATGTACTTTATCAAAAGATTAAAACATGTCACATTTTTTGTATTAAGCAAACCAGATGGCACATTTTTTTTATATTGACGGATAGCCAGGGGCACACTCCGACATAATTTACTGTTGTGTTCAGTAATATAGTGTCGTAGCTCAGTTCAGTATTGAATACTGTTGCTTTAAGAATGTATCAGGCATGTTGTGCGTGAACAGAGGCGTGAGGATTGGATGAGTGCATTTTGTACGAGTTGTTAACATGTTGATCTGAAGTAAAAACGTTTAGTTTAATTGCACAAGTAAAGTAAAGTACAGATATCCCAAAAAACGACTTAAGTTGTACTTTAAAGTATTTTTACTTAACTACTTTACGTCACTGCACTTAAGGTTTCTCAAAGAAAACAAAATCCTCATCACAAAGGCATATTGATTAAAGGGGAAGTTCAGGATTTTACAACTTGCTAGTTTATGGCTGAGGAAAAACTGCAATCCATGGTTTGGTTTTCAACCATCTTAAGCTACCATTAGCTAACAATGAAACGGAAGTGAATGGGACGTGTGCATGTTTTATTTAAATGGACAAATCATTGTAAAGTAACATCAAACCAAATATGAAGTTGATGTGGCATGTCAGTTTACTTTACTGTACGAGTCAATAAAACAGTGGGCACATTTTTTTTTAAGGATTAGTTGGGTAAAAACGACTGTTGGGTCCAATCATAGACATACAATTCCTAGAACAGTATTCCCCATTCAAGTCCTCAATGGGTCTGTGTGAAAAGTGGACTGGCAGCTACATTGAGTGTACTAATAGGAGTAATGGAGGAAGTAAACATTCTATTTTCTATGGGTCCAACCTGGAATTTCCTCTGGAGCTCAGAGCTGATCTGGCGACACATGTCGTGAGGGAGGCGAGGCAGCTCCCCCTCGGCTTCCACGTCCACATTGGCCTCCCAGCTGGACGATGTCACCATGTGGGACGACACCACCCCACTAAGGTCCCCCTCTGGAGACACGTCCATGACTAGGGACAACACAAATGCAGGCACATAGTCATGAACACCCACACAGGAGCATACAGTCATGAATGCACACAGTCACAAGGACATACAGGGGCAGCAACATCATGCCTTAAACCATCTTAAGACAGAGACTTCTTCATAGACTAACGTGTTTATAGCACTCCATCTCCCACATGTACTGGATGTGTAAGTGCATCCTACAAGCTTCAACCTGCTCAATGAGTTAAGATAAATATGGCAGTTGGTTTGACTAAATCATAACTATTATTACTTGTTCTGAAGAACCATGGGGGTAGGTGAATCTCTGTCGTAAAGGTTTTGTGGATTGCTGTACCCATTGAGATGCATAACATTTCAGTGTTATATTCAATTCCATGGCTGTACCTGTGTCATGAGCGCTCTTGCTGCTCTAGATGTGGTGCTATATTTTTGTGGTCGTCCGGAAGGGCCCGTCATTTGTTCCTCATCCCTTCTTCCCTTCGTCAGAGCTGCTTTGTTCCTCCCATGCCTGGGTCTGAGTGTGGAGGTTAGGCTTGACCACTGAGGTGGAGGGAAATCATTTTTATTAAATAGGTATTTTGGGAGCTGGTTTGTCAATTATGTGAACACATGTAAAAGTGTACGGATGTGTATCGAATATTGTTGAAAATAAATACAAACGTTGAAATGTCGTTCTCACTGGGTTTAAACAGTTCCCTGGGCCTCATCTTGACCGCCTGGCCCCCTTCTCCGTGTGGCTCGCTCTCCCTCCCCCTCCGCGTTAGTGGGCGAGGGGTGGCAGTTGTGGCACTTGAGCCCTGCGCAGGGACCTATGAGAGGGGGACCAAATGATTGAACCAGACCAGATGATGCTAGATGATGCTAGATGAAATAACTTGTCCCCATCATTATTACTGCCAATCTTTCTTTGTGGACACAGGTGTTAATAACAGCATTTTCTTTCAGGGGATTACAGCTGTGGTCTTTTGCCTGACCGGTGAAAGCTACATTGGTCCAGCTTGTGCCCTCACTCAGAGGATGGGGTTTTCTAGGGGGTAACAGTCATTTGATAACCCAGAAGTTTGTGGTCAAAATATTGCGTTATAGTGCACTCCTTTTGAGCAGAGTCCAATGGTCATAAATAGTGCACTACATAGGGAAAAGGGTGCCATTCCAGATGCAGCCCTATAGTTATTTAGTGGATATGAAGGGCTCGGCAGACGCTAAATTGGTGCCTACTACCCATAAGCCCAGAAACGCCATTGAAACAACTTTTCAGTCTCAGTCTCTGTGTCCAGGGAAACTGGCCCTTAGTATTCATACCTCCAGTGCAGTGGTCAGGGCTGCTGGGTTGACCACCTCCACTCGGGTCGATGACGTCACTGACCCAGACGAGAACTGGCTTAGTGTCACCACGGGAAACCAGCGACTCCTTGTCGAAGGAGGCAGGCCTGGGAGCCAAAATGAAAGGTGAATCGTTCTGTCTCCTGTAGAGGACTGCGACTGGAAGAAAGGGCGGAGCCGACTTCTGCAAGGCCGTGGAGGTCAGGAGGGGCGAGGAGGCGTGACTGGGCCAGGGATAGAATGGGGGCTGAATAGGGTTCAGCTGGGGCTGCAGAAGGAGGGGGAGATCGAGGGGCAAGAGAGAGAGCAAGAGCGAATATGGGAGGCCATTGAGGATATCTGGGCCAGTATGAATCAGATGTTGGATAAAACTTTTTAAAAGATATACAGTCGCTAAAAGCTGCCAACAAAAGTTAGTTAAAACCTCTTAAAGCTAGGGGGCACTATTTTTATGTTTGGAAAAATAATGTTCCCAAAGTAAACAGCCTATTTCTCAGGACCAGATGCTAGAATATGCATATAATTGCCTGCTTAGGATTGAAAACACTCAAAAGTTTCCAAAACTGCAAAAATATTGTCTGTGAGTATAATAGAACTGATATTGCAGGCGACAGCCTGAGAAAAATCAAATCAGGAAGTTACTCTTATTTTGAAACCCCTGTCTTTCTATGCATCCCCATTGCCCATTGAAAGGGATATCAACCAGATTCCTTTTTCTATGGCTTCCCTAATGTGTCTACAGCCACTAGACATAGTTTCAGGCTTTTATTTTGAAAAATTAGTGTGAACGACAACATTGTGTCAGTGGTCAGGTGGTGGCTCTCAGAGTGATTTGTGCGTAAATAAGACAAAGGCGGCCATTGTTCCTCTCGCTCCTACTGAAAAGCCAATTGTAACGGTTAATATATTATCGAATAGATATTTGATAAACACCTTGAGGATTGATTATTAAAAAAACGTTTCTGTCGATATTATGGATCTAATTTGGAGGTTTTTTCGGAGTTGTCGTGACCGCAATTTCCGGTGGATTTCTCAACAAAACGTGGACAAGAAACGGAGGTATTTTGGCTCTAAAAATCATCTTTATGGAACAAAAGGAACATTTTCTGTCTAACTGGGAGTCTCGTGAGTGAAAACAAACGAATCTCATCAAAGGTAAACAATTTAATTTGATTGCTTTCCTGATTTTCGTGACCAAGCTTGCTGCTGCTAGCTGGACATAATGTGGACATGTGTTTCACTATATTTCACTTGTGATTTCATGAATATGAATATTTTCTAGTAATATTTTTTGGCCGTTGCGCTATGCTAATTAGTGTAGTTGATGACAATTCTCCCGGATACCTCCGTTTGTTCTTCACGTTAGGTTGAGAAATCCTATCCTAATCCATGACAACGCCGAAAAAATTAGATCCATAATAACGACAGAAACATGGCAAACATTTTTTATAATCAATCCTCAAGGTGTTTTTCAAATATCTATTCGACAATATATCAACCGGGTCAGTTGGCTTCTTAGTAGGAGCGAGAGAAACAATGGCCGCATTTGTCTATTACGCGCATATCACTCTCAGAGCCACCAGCTGACCACTGACGCAATGTTGTCGCTCACGCTCATTTTTCAAAATAAAAGCCTGAAACTATGCCTTATGACACTAGACACATTAGGGAAGCCATAGAAAAAGGAATCTGGTTGATATCCCTTTCACTGCTCAATAGGGATGCATAGGAACGTAGAGGTTTCTAAATAAGAGTCACTTCCTGATTAGATTTTTCTCAGGCTTTTGCCTGCAATATCAGTTCTGTTATATATATTTTTACAGTTTTGGAAACTTTAGAGTGTTTTCTATCCTAAACTGTCAATTATATGCATATTCTATTATCTGGTCCTGAAAAATAGCTTGTTTACTTTGGGAATATTATTTTTCCCAAAATGAAAATAGTGCCCCCTAGTTTCAAGAGGTTTTAACAAGATGCTCACTAGCAGTAGTTAACATTAACATCAACATGAAATGTAACAATGTTGCATACGCTGAAGTTAACATAGCTTAGTCAAATACATCTTTGTCAGCAACAGATAATTACTGCAGTGGCCACTCTACAGTTCTCAAAACATTTCAATACTATTGTGCAACATGTAGGTGTAGGCTTCGTTCTACTAGTACCGGGGTAAGAACACTAGCGACCTCTCGGATGCGGTTATGTGTGGGTTAAAACACCTTATTTCACCTTTATTTAACCAGGTAGGCAAGTTGAGAACAAGTTCTCATTTACAATTGCGACCTGGCCAAGATAAAGCAAATCAGTTCGACACATACAACAACACAGAGTTACACATGGAGTAAAACAAACATACAGTGAAAGTAGTAGGAAAGTAAGTCTATATACAATGTGAGCAAACGAGGTGAGATAAGGAAGGTAAAGGCAAAAAAAAAGAAGGTGAAGTAAATACAATATAGCAAGTACAACACTGGAATGGTAGATTTGCAGTGGAAGAATGTGCAAAGTGGGGTGCAAAGGAGCAAAATAAATAAATAAATAAGCACCAGCTCTGACAGCTGGTGCTTAAAGCTAGTGAGGGAGATACGTGTTTCCAGTTTCAGAAATGTTTGTAGTTCGTTCCAGTCATTGGCAGCAGAGAACTGGAAGGAGAGGCGGCCAAATGAAGAATTGGTTTTGGGGGTGACCCAGTGGTCTAGGGCTGTGCCCCTAGAGGCTCTGTCGCAGCCGGTCGCGACCGGGAGGCCCATGGGGCGACGCACAATTGGCCTAGCGTCGTCCGGGTTAGGGGGGGTTTGGCCGGTAGGGATATCCTTGTCTCATCGCACACTAGCGACTCCTGTGGCGGGCCGGGCGCAGTGCGCGCTAACCAGGTCGCCAGGTGCACGGTGTAGTGGGCAGCTGGGAGGAGGTGTTCTTATTCTCCATGGACTTTACAGTGTCCCAGAACTTTTTTGAGTTTGTGTTGCAGGAAGCAAATTTATGCTTGAAAAAGCTAGCCTTAGCTTTTCTAACTGCCTGTTTATATTGGTTTCTAGCTTCCCTGAAAAGTTGCATATCACTGTTCTATGCTAATGCAGAAGGCCATAGGATGTTTTTGTGTTGGTTAAAGGCAGTCAGTTCTGAAGAGATCCAAGGGCTATATCTGTTCCTGGTTCTTGCTTAAGATTGTGAGGAAGGCATTTAAAAAAAATAACCAGGCATCCTCTAATGACGGGATGAGATCAATATCCTTCCAGGATACCCCGGCCAGGTCGATGAGAAAGGCCTGCTCGCTGAAGTGTTTCAGGGAGCGTTTAACAATGAGGAGTGGAGGTCGTTTGACCGCTGACCCATTACGGATGCAGGCAATAAGGTAGTGATCGCTGAGATCTTGGTTGAAAACAGCAGAGGTGTATTTAGAGTGCAAGTTGGTTAGGATGATATCTATGAGGGTGTTTACGGCTTTGGGGTGGTACCTGGTAGGTTCATTGATAATTTGTGTGATATTGAGGTCATCAAGCTTAGACTGTAGGATGGCTGGGGTGTTAAAACCTGTTGGGGCAAGGAGTTCCCCTCAGGGAACTCCACCCCCCCCCCCCCCCCCGTTCAGCTGAAAAGGTGGCGCAGGGAATTCAAAAATATTCTTTAGATATATTTAACTTTCACACATTAACAAGTTCAATACCTCAAATGAAAGATAAACATCTTGTTCCTCTGCCCATCATGTCAGATTTTGTAAATGTTTTACAGCGAAAACGCCACATATATTTATGTTAGACCACCACCAAAAACCAAAAACCAGCCATTTTTTCCAGCCAAAGATAAAATAACAAAAGCAGGATTAGAAATAAAATGAATCACTAACCTCTTGAAAATCTTCATCAGAAGACAGTCATATGACATGTTACACAGTACATTGATGTTTTGTTCGATAATATGCATTTTTATATCCACAAATCTCGGTTTACATTGATGCCATGTTCAGAAATTCCCCCAAAATATCCGGAGAAATTATAGAAAGCTACGCCAGATAACAGAAATACTCATCATAAACTTTGACTAAAGATACATGTTCTCCATATAATTAAAGATACACTGGTTCTTAATGCAACCGCTGTGTCAGATTTTTTTTTTACGTTACGGAAAAACTAACATTGCAATAATCTGAGACGGCGCTCAGACGTAACCGCCATGTTGGAGTCAACAGAAATACGAAATTACAACATAAATATTCCCTTACCTTTGATGATCTTTCATCAGAATGTAGTGCAAGGAGTCCTAGTTCCACAATAAATTGTTGTTTTGTTCCATAATGTCCAATACTAGTGTCCAAGTAGCTGCATTTGCTATCACTTTCAGCTCACATGCCCAAAAACTGACTGCTGGTCCAAGATAACTCGCACGAAAACTTCCAAAACATATATTCCAGGTCGAATAAACTGGTCAAACTAAGTAGAGAATCAATCTTCAGGATGAAGATATCATATATATCCAATAACGTTCCAACCGGATCATACGTTTTCATCTGGAGCCGAATGGAACAGCCGTAGCACCCACAGCAAAATGGCATTCTGTCGGGGACACTGACTCTTTTCCCTCCCATTAGGTCAAAGTTCACAGCAAATGCACCATTACACTTTCTACTGAATGACGACATCTAGTGGAAGGCGTAGGAAGTGCTTCCAGATCCATATCTTGTTGGGAAAGGAGGGGGCGATGACGACAAAGTTGCCCCAACTTTCAGAATTTCACTTCTTGTTTGGAAGATTGCCTGCCCTATGAGTTATGTTATACTCACAGACATAATTCAAACAGTTTTAGAAACTTCAGAGTGTTTTCTATCCAATAGTAATAATAGTTTGATGCAGTTCACTATGGGCACGCAATTCATCCAAAGTGAAAATACTGCCCCCTATCATCAACAAGTTTTAAGCATGTTCCAGTTTAGGTCGCTTAGCAGCACGGGTTCTGAAGATAGATGGGGAGCAATCAGTTCACATATGGTGTCCAGAGCACAGCTAGGGGCAGAGGTTGGTCTATAGCAGGTAGCAACAGTGAGAGACTTGTTTTTAGAGAGGTGGATTTTTAACAGTAGAAGTTCAAATTGTTTGGGTACAGACCTGGATAGTAGGACAGAACTCTGCAGGCTATCTTTGCAGTAGATTGCAACACTGCCCCCTTTGGCCGTTCTATCTTGTCTGAAAATGTTATAGTTAGGGATGAAGATTTCAGAATATTTGGTGGTCTTCCTAAGCTAGGATTCAGACATGGCTAGAACATCTGGGTTGGTAGAGTGTGCTAAAGCAGTGAATAAACAAACTTAGGGATAAGACTTCTAATGTTAACATGCATGATACCAAGGCTATTGCGGTTACAGAAGTCATCAAAAGAGAGCGCCTGGGGAATAGGAGTGGAACTAGGCACTAGTGCCTGGATTCACCTCTACATCACCAGAGGAACAGAGGAGGAGTAGGATAAGGGTACGGCTAATGAGCTATGAGAATTGGTCGTCTAGAACGTCCGGAACAGAGAGTAAAATACGTTTTCTGGGGGCGATAAAATAGCTTCAAGGTATAATGTACAGACAAAGGTATGGTAGGATGTGAATACAGTGGAGGAAAATCTAGGTATTGAGTGATGATGAGGGAGATATTGTCTCTAGAAACATCATTGAAACCAGGTGATGTCATCGCATGTGTGGGTGGTGGAACTGAAAGGTTGGATAAGGTATAATGAGCAGGGCTAGAGGCTCTCCAGTGAAATAAGCCAATAAACACTAACCAGAACAGCAATGGACAAGGCATATTGACATTAAGGTGAGGCATGCTTAGTCGAGTGATCATAAGGGTCCAGACAGCTAGCCGGGCCATCGGTAGCAAGCTAGCATAGGATGGAGGTCTGTTTTTAGCCACCTCGTGCGTTTCCGTCGGTAGATTAGTGGGGTTCCGTGTGGTAGAGGAGATCAATCCAATTGGCAAAATAGATATAGTTATAGTGACCCAAGAAAAATTGTCCGATAGACCTATTCAGATAGCAGCCGATAAGACAGCTAATGATTAGCGGGCCGCAGATGGGCGTTCAGGTAACGTCGAGACGGAGATGGGTGGGGATCCGCGTCCACAGTAAAACGGGTCCGGATAGGTGATTGTAGCCCAGGAGTGGCTGATGGAACTCTTCAGCTGGCTAGCTCCGGAATAATTGATGTTTGCCCATGGATAGCAGCTAGCTAGCTGCGAGATCCAGGTGTAAATGTCCAGAGCTTGCAGTTGAAATCCGGGAGATATGGAGAGAAAAATAGGTCTGGTATGTTCTGGTCTGAGTTGTGTTGTACAAAACTGGCTATAGCTTTTCGAGCTAAAGGATAGCTGATGACCACAAACCGTGGTTAGCTGAATACTAACGTTAGCCAGTAAACTTGCTAGCTTCTGGTTAGCTTCTGGTTAGCTTCTGGCTAGCTTCTATTGTGGATTTCAGAGGTAAATAATATACAGTATATATTTTTTTTAAATTGGTGAGGCAGGTTGCAGTTTTTGGAAAATAAAATATATAAAAGATATGCGAAGAAAGATGTAAATATATATATACACTGGACACGACAAGACAAGGACAAAGGACTGCTATGCCATCTTGGTAAGAGTATCTACTTGGGCCCTCAAAATCACATCTGGACCTCAAAGCTTCTTTTGTATTATTATTATTTATAATTTTCAGGATTGTTGAAGGTTTTTAGTGTGAACTTAAATGACTAAAACCAGATAAAGTATGTAGAAAAGGTAGACCTATATGTTTTTTTTTACAATCACCAAAATGACAGTCAGGGAGAACCTAAAATTCCCAAAATGATGCATTCAGGAGTATCTGTCATGGCATGAGGCCCCCATTGATTTTGTTATGTTTGGGTCACTCAGATAGCATAAGCCATGGAGAAATGTGTAGAATTGCTGGGAATTAGATTTAAAACAGTTATATTGTAACTGCCGTTGGTGGAAAAAGGTGAGGACCAAGGTGCAGCGTGGTACGTGTTCATTTTAATGGTAAAACTGAACACTATCAAACAAGCAACAGAAGAACAACCGAAACAGCTCCGTCAGGTGCAAAACACACTAAACAGAAAATAACTACCCACACCACACAGGTTGGAAAAGGCTACCTAAGTACGGTTCTCAATCAGAGACAACGATAGACAGTAGCCTCTGATTGAGAACCATACCAAACAAACACAGAAATCCTAAACATAGAAAATGACCATAGAATGCCTACCCTAGTCACACCCTAAATAGAGAATAAAAACCTCTATGGCCAGGGCGTGACAGTACCCCCCCCCCCCCAAAGGTGCGGGCTCCGGCCACAAAACCTGACTCTAAAGGGGAGGGTCCGGGTGGGCCTTCTTTACGGCGGCGGCTCTGGTGCGGGACGTGGACCCCGCTCCACCTTAGGCTTGGCCCACTTAGGTGGCGCCGGACAGGCGGGAGACTCTGGCGGGAGGAGACGGAGAGACAGCCTGGTCCTTGGAGGAGGCACAGGATAGACCGGGCCGTGGAGGCGCACTGGAGGTCTCGAACTAAGGGCCTGCACAACCCATTCTGGCTGGATTTTAGCCCGGAACGTGCGGGGCACAGCCACCGGACGCACTGGGCCGTGCAGACACACGGGAGACAGTGCGCAGTGCCGACCCAGGATATCCTGGCCCGAGGAGACGCACTGGAGGTCTGGAGAGCAGGGCTGGCACCATCCGTCCTGGCTTGATCCTCACCCTAGCCCGGCAGATGTGGGGAGCTGGGATGTAGCGCACCGGGCTAAGAACGCGTACTGGAGACACTGTGCGCTCCACCGCATAACACGGTGCCTGACCAGTACGATGCCCGCCATGGTAAGCACGTCTTGGAGAGCTGTAGCACCGAGCTGCCACAGGACGTGCAGGGCTAGGAAGGCGCACAGGAGGCCTGGTGCGTGGGGCTGGCACAGTCTTCACCAGACGGCTAGCACACACCTCAGGACGAGTATGGAGAGCTGATTCAGGTGTCATCAAATCCCAGACACGCTCTGTCGGGCGGATGTCATGCCTCATGCACCAACACAGCTTCGCTTCTGTCGCTCACCTCCAATTTCGCCCTGACCGGCTCTGGTTCAATCCTTGGCTCCTTACGATAAGCACGGGGAGTTGGTTCAGGTCTGAATCTTGCCACACTACCCGTGTGCCGTCCCAAAAAATATTGGGGGCTGCCTCTCGGGCCTCCTTGCCAGCCGTGCCAACTCCTCGTAGTGTTTCCGCTCCGCCTTAGCTGCCTCCAGTTCCTCCTGTGGACGGCTATACTCCCCAGCCTGTGCCCAGGGTCCCTTGCCTTCCAGTATCTCCTCCTATGTCCATTTCTCCAGATAGCACTGCTGCTCCTCACCACGCTGCTTGGTCCTTTGGTGGTGGGTAGTTCTGTAACGGCCGTTGGTGGAAGAAGGTGAGGACCAAGGTGCAGCGTGATAAGTGTTCATCATTTTAATGGTAAAACTGAACACTATCAAACACGCAACAAAAGAACAACCGAAACAGCTCCGTCAGGTGCAAACCACACTAAACAGAAAATAACTACCCCCACCACACAGGTGGGAAAAGGCTACCTAAGTATGGTTCTCAATCAGAGACAACGATAGACAGCTGCCTCTGATTGAGAATCACACCCGGCCTAACAAACACAGAAATCCAAAACATAGAAAATGACCATAGAAAGCCCACCCTAGTCACACCCTGGCCTAACCAAAATAGAGAATAAAAACCTCTCTATGGCCAGGGCGTGACATATATGTTGTCACTGTGGCCAAGAGGAGGCGTTCTTGGCTCTCTACATTTTTTGGGTCGGTGACTGAACCATTTGATTTAGAAGTTAGGGCTTGATTCAATCCGTAGTGCAGAAGAAATGTAAAGGCAATGTTTCCATGTCAGAGACTGCATTCATGGTAAATGCTGTCTGCAACCCCTACTACCAACCAAAAGAGAATTACATTGACATTTTAGTCATTTAGTATCCGCTCTCATCCAGAGCGATTTACAGTAGTGAGTGAATATATATTGCTAGGAGAAACATAAAGAGAACTCTTAGAGCCCATAGAGATACATTGCCTATATTATTTAATTGTTCTATTGATTCTGTGATGAGCCTAATCATGAGGAAACGTCAGATGTGTGAGGGAGGGAGGCAGGACATTGAGATCGGACAGCTCTTCTTTCTCTGATTGGCTAGCAATGTCAGGTTTCCTGTAGCTCTTGGCAGTGGTGGCGGCGGCTCTCTGGGGCCTCCTGCCTGCTCGACTGGTCCCCGCAGCCACTGGTGCTGCTGTTGCCACTCCGCAGTTCTCTTTCTGCTCCACACTGCTCTCCTTCACATTCGGTCTCTCCTGAAAGGCAACCATGACACTCTATGGCCGACTGGGGCAATGCTGACTGATGCAACCATAGAAATAGAATTCCACCCATTGACTTGAATGGGGAAGCCATTCATCAAAACGTTGATGAGTACACTTTGGATTCGAAGGGTTCATAAGACAAGGCTAGAGTGCCAGGGCTGCATTCCAATTCCCCCATTAGCCCTCACTGATTTAAAAGCATTGGATTGTCAGTCTCACCTTTTTTGGTTTGGCTTTCTCAGGTTTGGACGAGGGTCATCTAAAACACAGAGGAAGAGAGTTATTTCATCACAGCATTTGGCTTATGTTTTACTTCTCGTACACAGACTGATTCATCAAATCTATTTTATAAAGACCTTTTTATATCAGCAGTTGTCACAAAGTGCTTTACAGACACCCAGCCTAAAACCACAAAGAGAATGCAATTCAGACGCACAGCCAGGAAAAACTTGTAGACTACCTAGAAACAGGGGCGGAGCCAGAGGGGTGTCTGGGGTGGCACTGGACACCACTGACGTCTGATTGGCCAACTCGGGTGCCACCGCAAAATGTAATTCGCTACTGGCAGTTTGATGCTGATTGACATCTCATTTCACCACTTGTTGAAAGACACATTTATTTTGATTTTCTGCGGCACATTTTTCAAATTGAGGACGAGGAAGAGAGAATATTAACGTTGGTTGCGAGATACAGAAGAATAAGAAGAACATACAGAAGAAGAAGAGAGAATATTTCCACAGCTCCACAAGATCTTTTCGCAATTGGCGAAATAATCATATTTGAAGTAAGTTTTAAGGTTTAGCATTGGGTTTAGGTTTCCTGAACAACTTTTAAAATAAGTTGAGTCGCCGTGTAAGTTAAAACGTTAGACCTTTGGCTCCGACAGTTAATCAGATGAGAGAGATCGGTTCCCAATTTAGACTAACATTATGTTTACATCTGTGCTAGTAATACATGCATATACAGTGCAGTGTCGTAAGTTACAGTATACAAATGTTTAGCTGATGTGGGATAACTAGTAGGCTACAGCTCTCAGTGTTCATCAAGTTAACATTCAGCAACTTCAGTAACTCAGTTAGATAAATCCATTAACTCAGTTCGTACTTGAACTCAAAATGAACAATTGTTATTATCAATCTGTTAACGTTACTCAAACGATTTCCACAATTTGCAGATAGCTTTAATTTCTTACACCTTTACAATAGCAAACAGGCTATCTAAGTTACTTACTGCAGAGTAGGGCTAGCCAACTAGTAACTTAGGCTGGTAGTTGATTTTAAGGTATGGTTCTGATAATGGGGATTTGTAATTAAGGTTGAGATTGGACTAAAATGTGTGTAATTGGATAGACTGTCATAGACTCTTATTTTTGCATAGGGTCAATTCAACATGAAAAGAAAGGGAGAGATATCAGACTTCTTTTTAAAGAAGCACAAACAGGCAGATCAGGTGCATCACCACCGGACCCCAGAGCAGCTCCCTACCTGAGTCTAGTCAGAGTCACTGTGGTCAGACTTCACAAGGACCAAGTCTGCCACCACCAGGTCAGAGCATCTACCAGGCAGTCAGTCACATGCCCAGTTCAGAATTTAAGTTTAGCTTCAGATTGTAATAGATGGTTTTGTCAGATTAAGCCTCACTTTAAAATGTTGGTTGTTGATTCATGTGTCTTGTTGTTTTGATGTCTGTGGCATTTTTATTGTTATTATACACTAATGGTTCTTGTGTTCTTTTAATGTAATAGATGACACACAAGGGATGACACAGAGACCTCTGACTCTGAGCAGGACAGTGAGCCAGAGCTGCCAGGAGATGTCATCAAGCCCCTCCTAACTGCATCAAGCACCAGATGTGCTGTTCCAGAAGGACCCAATGGTAGGCCAGGCCTATACTTTAAACTACACATTTTAGTTAGCAGCTATTAGTATCTAATCTTGTTGATCCCTTAATTATACATTTCCATAGAGATATGACACATTATTTAACGTGTATTTCAGTAATTTCAAGATCCAGAGAAGAGGGTCCAGTACAGCCGTGTTTGAAAATATTTCCCAGAACTCAACATGGTACTAGGAAAAGGGCTTTCAACAGTTCCTGGTAAAAGGACAATTCATTGCTTGAATATTCTGTAAGTCAAGATTCAACTTATTGTTTCGCTTGTAGGCATTTTTCTCTGCACCAATACACCTAAATCTGCCTTCACATCACAGTCAGGTTCTTGTAACTGGAAAAAGGCGCTGTTTAAAGATTCTTGGTTTAAGCTCCATTCGAAGACGGAGCATCATATCAATGCTATTGGAATCAGCATAAAATGGTTATTGACGGCATCTCATCAATGTTAGATGTCATAAATGAGGACCGGAAAAAGAAAGTGGAGGAACTGTACTTACATTTAAACAATTGCAGATGTGCTCCTATTAACTGCCACTCAAAATATAGCACAGAGAGGTCATCGAGAGTCTGACTCTCACAACAAGGGTAATCTTTTGACAATCTTAGAAGAAATAGCAAAGCATGACCCTCTCATAGAGAAAAGGATGAATGCATGTGGCAATGCTAAGTACACAAGCCACCAAATCCAGAACAAAGTTCTTGAGGACTTAGCTGAGATGGTACAAAGTGAAATAATAAGAGAAGTAAAAGAAAGTGAAGTTTTTAGTGTAATTGCAAATGAAACCAAAGATTTAAATAAAAAATAACAAATGCCTTTAGTTGTAAGGTACTATTACAACGAGGCCATCCACGAAAGCTTTTTACACTTTCAGTCAGCTGAAAGCTTAGATGCAGCAGGTCTCATAAAAATGATAATTGATTGCCTTGAAAATCATGGTCTGGACTAATAAATAATCTTGTGGGACAAGGCTATGACGGTGCATCCGTCATGAGCGGAAAGCATTATGGTGTGTCTGCACGGATTAAAAACAGTGCAAGAGTTGCATTTTATCTGCACTGTAATGCACATTGAATTTGGTTACTGTCGATGCTGTAAAATCAGTGCCTGAGGAAGTAAACTGTTTTGCTCTCCTGCAGAAGCTTCATAACTTTGCATCTGGCTCGTACATTCATCTCAAGTGGCTTGTAGTTCAGAAAGAGCTGTATCCACAGCAGCAGCCCAGGGAACTACTGAGACTTACGGATGTAAGGTGAGCATGCAGATACACGGCATGCCATAATCTGAGGGACAGGCTTTCAGCAGCTCTGAGAGTGCTATCACACTTGAAAATAGTGATGATAGATCAGTGGAGGCAAGGGGCCTTTTTTCTCAGATTTATATTTCATAGGGCTTTTGGGTACCTTTTGTAAAGTGCTTGGTGATGCTAAATGTCTTTCTGACATGCTCCAATCAAGCTCTCTTGACCAAGCAAGGGATGTAGATCTAGTAGGTGCCCTTACAGACACATTACAGGACTACAGAAGGTAGGGTTACTATGGAGAACTATGGAAAGAGGTTGAAGAGATTGCAGAGCACTGCAAAATAAGTGTTCAAACAGTATGCAAATGACAGCGTGTAAAAGACAGCCTAAAACAAATTTAAGATTTCACGACTCATTGATAAACACTGTAGGACAGAAAAATAGTGACCAAAGTGATGGTGAGAGCTTCCAAAGAGCTATCTTTCATCAGGTGCTTGACAGTCTCACAGCTGAGCTGCAGAGGCATTTTTCAAAGAAGAATTGCGAGATAATGCAAGGGGCCCAGTCTCTCAACCCAAAGAGTACAACATTATTGAATAAGGAGCCTCTGTTTGCATTTGCTCAGACCTTTGAGTCAGATTGAGAGGACCTCAAACATGAGGGTCATCAAACCAAGCGGCTTCTTGATAGGAGAGAGAAAAGTGGACGGGACAGACCGTCTACTCTCCTTGACTTTGTTGTGTTTCTAGAACCTTGTAAAGAGGTCTTCCATGAGCTATTTCGACTTTGTAAGATTGCTGTTGTTACACCAGTCAGCAGTGCTTCTTTGCGAGAGAAGCTTCTCAGCTTTAAAACTGATTCAAACCCACCTTAGGACAACAATGGTTGATGACAGGTTAAGTCACCTCGGAATTCTCAGTGATGAGTCAAGGAGGGCACGCTCCCTCAACATGGATGGGTTTGTGAAACATTTAGCCAGTTCTTACCAGAACCGCAGAATGATGCTGTTTAAATCTACCTTGGATAATTTGGCACTTAAGCGGTCCTTCTGGTCATGATTAAAACCTTCACTGTATACTAGCAAGTATACTGACATTCTAAAATGCTAAATACCAAAGGGTATCATGTCACACATGTCACACAGATTTAATATGGTCTTGATTAGGCCAATTACCCCAAAAATCAAAAGAAAAACTCTAGTTCCGCCACTGCCTAGAACGCTTCCTGCGTTCTAGGCAGTGGCGGTACTAGAGGAAGAAACAGGCTCCAAGGGGTGACCACTGGCCAGTCAGTCCTCTTCTGGCTGTAATTCATACTATAGACCCAACTTGAGCCTTAATGTGCTGGCTTGGATATTCTCTAATCACACTGTCCTTAATTTTCCAGCATGGCTCCAGAAACTATGGCGGATGCCCAGTAAAGCTTGGCTAGGTTTGGCTCAGTAGTGTGGAAAGGTGAAGTGAGGTGTGAAGTGAGCACAAAAAGTTATACAGCTGCACCATTCAGAGCATCTTGACTGACTCCATCACCGCTTGGCATGGCAACTGCTTGGCATCCAACTGAAAGGTGCTACTGAGGGTAGTACGTACGGCCCAGTATATCACTGGGCCCGAGCTCCCTGCCATCCAGGACCTCTACACCAGGCAATGTCAGTGGAATGCCCCAAATAATTGTCTGAGACTCCAGCCATCCAAGTCATAGACTTGTTCAATCTGCTACTGCACAGCAAGTGGAAGCAATGCACCAAGTCTGGAACCTACAGGACCCTGCTCAACTTCTTCCCTCAAGCCATAAGGCCGCGAAATAGTTAAATATGCTGAGCAAAAATAAACATGTAAAGTGTTGGTCCCATGTTTCATGAGCGGAAATAAAAGATCACAGAAATGTTCCATATGCACAAAAAGCTTCTCAAATTCTGTGCACAAATTTGTTTACATCTCTGTCGGTGAGCATTTCTCCTTTGCCAAGATAATCCATGCACCTGACAGATATGGCATATCAAGAAGCATTAAACATTATGATCATTACACAGGTGCACCTTGTGGTGGGGACAATTAAAGGCCACTAAAATGTGCAGTTGTCACATAACACAATTCCACAGATATCTCAAGTTGAAGGAGCATGCAATTGGCATGCTGACTGCAACAATGCCCACAAGAGCTGTTGCCAGAGAATTGAATGTTCATTTCATTACCATAACCCGCCCCGTCATTTTAGAGAATTTGGCAGTAAGTCTAACCCGCCTCACAACCCGAAGACCACATGTAACCTCACCAGCCTAGGAAACGCCACATCCGGCTTCTTCACCAGCGGGACCATCTGAGATCAGCCACCCGGACAGCTGATAAAACTGTGGGTTTGCACAACAAACAAAGCATTTATGCACAAACCCTCAGAAACCGTCTCAGGGAAGCTTATCTGCGTGCTCGTCGTCCTCACCAGGGTCTAAACCTGACTGCAGTTCGGGCCAGTGTGATAGAAAAATTACATATTTACCTGATTCATTGGATATTTGAAGATTATATACTTAACTAAACAGGAAAACATTTCTGTTCTGTTAAATATCTTTGTGAACTGAGAGGAGCCTAAAAACATATAGCTGGCATTCCATAGATAAGTGGTGGGTGTCACCAAGATAGAGAGAGCCTGAAGGAACAAAGGCCTCAGTATTCCTAAATATCCTGGCATCTGGGAGACAACACCAGAGGCAGATGACCAGAGGCAGATGATCAGAGGATGAACCCAAAGTGGCTTATGGTGACCCCAATCTATATGGGAGGGGTTGAACCAGCCATGATGAAGCATTCTTGGTATCAGCTATATAAGAAACAGCATGGTCTGTAAAGGGTAGGCTTTCTGCCTAAGACTGTTGGGTTGATGGTTTCATTATTGCAATAATTAATTGATATTAAATAAAGATGACTGTTTGAAGAAATGACAAAGTCTCTCTCAGTACTGGATTTCCACAGAATTTTTGGCAATGAGGAGGATCTCTGAGAGGTGGCGGGCATGGGTGGATACCAGAGCTCGGACATAGTACTGAGAGAGATAGGCTTGGACAATCTATCAAGAAGTGATGAAATTATAAATAAAAAATACAAATTGTAAAAACATAAAAGCCTCTGTTGAGGGTACACTCAGAGTGAGGTCTTCCTTAAGAGTGCCAGAGCTGAGGTAACTAGCAGGACTGAGTTGAGTTGATAAGAGTGTTCTTAAGTGAGGTATCCTTGGGCATAATTGTTAATTAGCCAATGTCCAGATACGTGGTACTGAGTTCATCACAGTAGGACTGGTGAAGTTAATGTGGAGTGAAGGACTAGAGCACTGGTAATCTTGCGAGAGAACTCGGTTTGGTGAAGCTCATTGAACGAGGGACTAGAGTGCAGGTGACACCTTGCAAGGGCATCTGGCTTGGTGAAGTTCAAATTATAACATGTATGTAATTAAAAAAAATGTTGTTAAATGAGGTAAACAGGTATGCCCTGGGTTACTATTGTTAGGTGTTATTGTGAGTGTTTGATATTCCTGATACTTAGAAAATACAAGGTAAGATTGGATTTCTTGTGACTGTGGTCACATAGGTTGGATAGGAGACATGGGTACTCTGTAGGTAGTTTTGCACATTTGGATAGACATAAGAGAATCTATACCATAGTAATCGCAATAGGCGATATCCCGTTGTGGATACAACACCCCGTTGTGGGACCACTATTTAGGCAATATTTTGATAATGGTATGAGTCCCTGTTCATATAGACAGGGTTTAAAATCTAAAAACAGCATTAAACTGTTTTTCCTCTTGTCTGTCTCATTCCCTGTGATAGGAGAGTTGTGTAAGTGTGGAAATACGTTTTAATTTGAAGTTTGGATAATAAGAAATAAAAATGTGTACAATAAGGTGATTTAAATTTGGTTTCGAAATGGAGTGTTATCTTGCGGTTATCTTAGGGTTCTGTCCATCACTGCCCATCATAGAATATCACGGGGTGGTATTGAGTACGGGATGTTAATTAGAATGTAGCGGCAAGTATATAATTTCTGGAAGTCTGGAGAAGCGTTGAGGATTCGTGTGGAGCATTATTCCCATAGGGCAGCATCCGCTGGGATTAGTAGGGATAGAGAGCCGTTGGAAACACACATGGAGTGGTTAATTAATGTGAGTACCTAAGATTTCCTACGTTATACATGGATTCTGTGAAGATAAACACAGAAGAGAAATTGTGTGTGTGTATAATCGATTCCTAGAGATTTGATAAAGTAATACTGGGAATATAATGAGATGCAACTTAAACAACCCATACGTAGACGTATGTAGGTTCAGAGTGGTCTCTTTATGATAGTGATAAGGTTAAAAGCATCATGACTGTCTGAAATGCTTATGGGATTTTTTTCCATCAGGGTTATATTATACATTTAGAGAACTGCCCCTAAGGCCGGAATATGTATTTTTCGCAGTAAGTGATTCGGCTCATATATGAAAAAATCCAATCATGGATAACATTTGGCAGCGTTTCCCTGCTGACTGGAAAATTCCAAACTACTACAGAATTCAGGGATGCAATTGTGACCGAGCACAATGACATAAAAGAAGATCTAAAACCAATAAAATCAAGATTAATAGATGTGCTCAGTGTAACCGCACTAACTGTATTATTTGTGAAGTAATTTGAGTATGTGTTATGCTTATTGGTCTTAAGATATAAGGTCCTGTTTGAACTAATTATGACAAATTTGTTGGTTGCGCTAGCCTTATGAACCACATAGCATTTCATTGCATCGAGCTAGTATATTCACTATATTCTATTCAACTTCCCAACATTTGTCGACTGACATGACTATTCATGTCATTCTTAGCTTGGCTAAATGGTATAGTCATTGTGCGTTCTCAATGGACATTGTTAAATGGGGTACTTGGTAAATTCACTCTGGCCATTTGTTTGGATTTCAGAGCACTGGTTTGAATATACCAGAGTGCAGAATAACTGATTAATTTACGAATGCTCAATGTCAGGTAAATATGGCCGGTGCCAGTAAACATTAGGGAAATAACTTTGCCAGCAGCACAGTTAATCACCAACGCTTTGAATAACATGAGAAAAGCCTAACCAGCTCTGCTAGGGTGAGTAGAATGTTCATATTAAAGATGTGGTCTCTTGTTTGTGTCTGGAAGTAACGTTAGCTAGCAAGCTAGCCAACTTTAGCCAGTTAGCTTGGGTGCTTGACTGCTTTTGTGAGGCAAGAAAATAATTATATTTTGTGAGGTCAGAGAGCTTGGATCAACCTTGGTCCTTACCAGATTTTGGGGTTGAATAATCCTTGTGAGAATCAAGGACAGTGGATATTATGTACGATATTAAAATTGGCAGTAATATACAATATTGGTGTAAAAAGATGAAGAAACTCATATGCCAAACATCGCAACATTACTAAACTATTTGGTAGAGCAGGGTGAAAAGGCATCATATGGGAAAGTATAACCAGCAAAACAAGAGATAACATAGTAATTAAAGTGGCCTCCCTGTGAACAGAAGTTATGTTTGTTTTGACTATAATAAAAATAAAAAAAGTTTTTAGCTGGTATAGTAACGTTCGATGGAAAGACAGAGGTAGAGTATAGTAGAGATTGTAGAGGGCTTTCTGAGTTGAAGGAAACAGAGATGTAGTCTAGTGAAGGTAACAAAGGAAAGTAAGTCAATTGGAAAGTAATTGTTTGGACTGATTAATAATTGGCTGTTGTATTTTATATATTGGGTGCATTACAGGTTCATCTTAAAATAATAGTTGTTTAATAAGTGTGAAGCAAAAATCAAATCAAATCGAATCAAATTTTATTTGTCACATACACATGGGTAGCAGATGTTAATGCGAGTGTAGCGAAATGCTTGTGCTTCTAGTTCCGACAATGCAGTAATAACCAACAAGTAATCTAGCTAACAATTCCAAAACTACTACCTTATAGACACAAGTGTAAGGGGATAAAGAATATGTACATAAAGATATATGAATGAGTGATGGTACAGAGCTGCATAGGCAAGATACAGTAGATGGTATTGAGTGCAGTATATACATATGAGATGAGTATGTAAACAAAGTGGCATAGTTAAAGTGGCTAGTGATACATGTATTACATAAAGATGCAGTAGATGATATAGAGTACAGTATATACGTATACATATGAGATGAATAATGTAGGGTATGTAAACATTATATTAGGTAGCATTGTTTAAAGTGGCTAGTGATATATTTTACATCATTTCCCATCAATTCCCATTATTAAAGTGGCTGGAGTTGAGTCAGTGTGTTGGCAGCAGCCACTCAATGTTAGTGGTGGCTGTTTAACAGTCTGATGGCCTTGAGATAGAAGCTGTTTTTCAGTCTCTCGGTCCCAGCTTTGATGCACCTGTACTGACCTCGCCTTCTGGATGAAGTCCACAATCATCTCCTTAGTTTTGTTGACGTTTGAGTGTGAGGTTATTTTCCTGACATCACACTCCGAGGGCCCTCACCTCCTCCCTGTAGGCCGTCTCGTCGTTGTTGGTAATCAAGCCTACCACTGTTGTGTCGTCCGCAAACTTGATGATTGAGTTGGAGGCGTGCGTGGCCACGCAGTCGTGGGTGAACAGGGAGTACAGGAGAGGGCTCAGAACGCACCCTTGTGGGCCCCAGTGTTGAGGATCAGCGGGGTGGAAATGTTGTTGCCTACCCTCACCACCTGGGGGCGGCCCGTCAGGAAGTCCAGTACCCAGTTGCACAGGGCGGGGTCGAGACCCAGGGTCTCGAGCTTGATGACGAGCTTGGAGGGTACTATGGTGTTAAATGCCGAGCTGTAGTCGATGAACAGCATTCTCACATAGGTATTCCTCTTGTCCAGATGGGTTAGGGCAGTGTGCAGTGTGGTTGAGATTGTATCGTCTGTGGACCTATTTGGGCGGTAAGCAAATTGGAGTGGGTCTAGGGTGTCAGGTAGGGTGGAGGTGATATGGTCCTTGACTAGTCTCTCAAAGCACTTCATGATGACGGAAGTGAGTCCTACGGGGCGGTAGTCATTTAGCTCAGTTACCTTAGCTTTCTTGGGAACAGGAACAATGGTGGCCCTCTTGAAGCATGTGGGAACAACAGACTGGGATATGGATTGATTGATTATGTCTGTAAACACACCAGCCAGCTGGTCTGCGCATGCTCTGAGGGTGCGGCTGGGGATGCCGTCTGGGCCTGCAGCCTTGCGAGGGTTGACACGTTTAAATGTTTTCCTCGCGTCGACTGAAGTGAAGGAGAGTCCGCATGTTTTGGTTGCGGGCCGTGTCAATGGCACTGTATTGTCCTCAAAGCGGGCAAAAAAGTTATTTAGTCTGCCTGGGAGCAAGACATCCTGGTCCGTGACGGGGCTGGTTTTCTTTTTGTAATCCGTGATTGACTGTAGACCCTGCCACATACCTCTTGTGTCTGAGCCGTTGAATTGAGATTCTAATTTGTCTCTATACTGACGCTTAGCTTGTTTGATTGCCTTGCGGAGGGAATAGTTACACTGTTTGTATTCGGTCATGTTTCCGGTCACCTTGCCCTGATTAAAAGCAGTGGTCCGGGCTTTCAGTTTCACGCGAATGCTGCCATCAATCCACGGTTTCTGGTTTGGGAATGTTTTAATTGTTGCTATGGGAATGACATCTTCAACGCACGTTCTAATGAACTCGCTCACTGAATCAGCGTATTCGTCAATGTTGTTGTCTGACGCAATACGAAACATATCCCAGTCCACGTGATGGAAGCAGTCTTGGAGTGTGGAATCAGATTGGTCGGACCAGCGTTGAACAGACCTCAGCGCGGGAGCTTCTTGTTTTAGTTTCTGTCTGTAGGCAAGGGATCAACAAAATGAAGTCGTGGTCAGCTTTTCCGAAAGGAGGGCGGGGCAGGGCCTTATATTATTTGCGGAAGTTAGAATAGCAGTGATCCAAAGTTTTTCCAGCCCTGGTTGCGCAATCGATATGCTGATAAAATTTAGGGAGTCTTGTTAAAATCCCCAGCTACAATGAATGCAGCCTCCGGATAAATGGATTCCAGTTTGCAAAGAGTCAAATAAAGTTCGTTCAGAGCCATCGATGTGTCTGCTTGGGGGGGAATATATACGGCTGTGATTATAATCAAAGAGAATTCCCTTGGAAGATAATGCGGTCGACATTTGATTGTGAGGAATTCTAAATCAGGTGAACAGAATGACTTGAGTACCTGTATGTTGTTATGATCACACCACGTCACGTTAACCATGAAGCATACGCCCCCACCCCTCTTCTTACCAGAAAGATGTTTGTTTCTGTCTGCGAGATGCGTGGAGAAACCAGTTGGCTGCACCGACTCCGATAGCGTCTCTCCAGTGAGCCATGTTTCCGTGAAGCAAAGAACGTTACAGTCTCTGATGTCCCTCTGGAATGCTACCCTTGCTCGGATTTCATCAACCTTGTTGTCAAGAGACTGGACATTGGCGAGAAGAATGCTAGGGAGTGGTGCACGATGTGCCCGTCTCCGGAGTCTGACCAGAAGACCGCTCCGTTTCCCCCTTTTACGAAGTCATTTTTTGGGGTCGCCGGCTAGGGTCCATTCCGTTGTCCTGGGTGAAAGGCAGAACACAGGATCCGCTTCGCGAAAGTCATATTCTTGGTCGTACTGATGGTGAGTTGACGCTGCTCTTATGTTCAGTAGTTCTTCTCGACTGTATGTAATGAAACCTAAGATGACCTGCGGTACCAATGTAAGAAATAACACGTAAAAAAACAAAAAACTGCATAGTTTCCTAGGAACTCGAAGCGAGGCGGCCATCTCTGTCGGCACCGGAAGTAGAGAGAGAATATCCAGCAGAGGTTGCTATTAAAAATGTTTAATGGATTGGATTGATGGATTTTGGATAGATGTTTACACAGCTTGAGTGATATGTAGGAATGTATCGAATGATGTATGAAGAAGTGTATTGTTGGTTCTTCTGTTTTGTTTTAGATAAATCTCACCAGATTGGGTCTGCTGGATGATTGGGATAACTTCCTGATCCTATGATTGCGATGAGATTGACAGTGTGATAAGGGCTCATTTGAAACATTTTTTCAACCAAATGTTTTGTTATTCTCTTTGACATTTGTTTTAGAGATTTGCATTGGGAATATTGATAGTAGTAGTAATTTGTCATACAGTAATTTGTCATACATTTGTTTGGATTTCTTGAAATGCTTGTCTGGATTTCCTTAATCAGAGATGAGTTGTGGTTCTGATCTGTCCTTTTTCAAGGTTATGGTGGAGATGGTATCTAAATGCATGGAAGGGATAATTTGCCAAATGGTGTGGACCTTAAATCCACCTTTAACCGGCTGAAGAAATAGCGTTCCCTACGGCCTTGTCCTGCACAACTTCTATCGAGAGACCCGAGTCCGAGCCAGCAACTGGTGTACAGCATCCAGTTGAAGTTATCGACAGCCTTTTCTCTCATGCCTTTTCTCTCAGGAGTACAACAGAAGTCCACGTGGAGTGAGAATGGAGAGAGATTCGTTCCAAAACCTTTCTCATATTGCTGGTATACCGGTTGCCAAATGGACAAGACATAATAGGACTGGAAATCAGGTGAGAATCAGGTGGGAATCAGGTGAGACATTGAAATTGGGACATTGTCATGTGCCATCCACTTTGAACTGTGAAAAAAATGAAGAAACACCAGAAGATTGAGTGCTGGGAAAGGGAGGGGGTTGGTCAAACTGTGCCCGTAATTGATTTAGACTTGTCTGAAATAGTTATTGGGGGTATCAGGTTGATTGTGGAGGTTTACACACTTCTAAACGTATAGTAATTTATGCTAAGAATACATTGAGGTACTGATCTGTAACTTACAACCCTGATGAGAAGGTTAAATCTAGAGTTATAGGTTGAATATATTGTATGGTAATATAAATGTACATTCTGTCAGCGTTGATGTGGGTTAAGTTGAGGGTTTAATTTTGAGTGATAGAACCAATGTGAATCACTGACCAATGTCATTCTGGATTTTGGGTTGGATAATTAATTGGGTTTTGAATTATGATTAGAACTGAATGATAAAAAAATTAGTGATTGATTTGAGTAGGTTTTTAGTATGTTAAAAACCTACTCAGCAGCCCTCCTGTCCGGAGCTGCCAGAGCCGCCCTCCTGTCCGGAGCTGCCAGAGCCGCCCGTCAGTCCGGGGCTGCCAGAGCCGCCCGTCAGCCCGGAGCTGCCAGAGACGCCCGGCAGCCCGGAGCTGCCAGAGCCGCCCGTCAGTCCAGAGGAGGCGCCAGAGCCGCCCGTCAGTCCAGAGGAGGTGCCAGAGCCGCCCATCAGTCCAGAGGAGGTGCCAGAGCCGCCCGTCAGTCCAGAGGAAGCGCCAGAGCCGCCCGTCAGTCCAGAGGCGCCGCCAGAGTCGCCCTTCACTCCGGCGCCCCCAGAGTCTCCCGCCTGTCCGGCGCCGCTAGAGTCTCCCGCCTGTCCAGCGAGGGTCGCCACTCCAGAGGCGCCACCTAAGTGGGCCAAGACTAAGGTGGAGTGGGGTCTACGTCCTGCACCAGAGCCACCACCGCGGTGAAATGCCTACCCAGACCCTCCCCTATAGGTTCAGGTTTTGCGGCCGGAGTCCGCACCTTTGTCTCTATTTTGGTTTGGTCAGGGCGTGAGTTGGGGTGGGCATTCTATGTTTTGTTCTAGGTTTTGTACTTCTATGTGTTTGGCCTGGTTGCCAATCAGAGGCAGCTGTCAATCATTGTCTCTGATTGAGAACCATACTTAGGTAGCCTGTTCCCACCTGTGTTTGTGGATAGTTATTTTCTGTTTAGTGTGTTTTGCACCTGACGGAGAGGTTTCGGTTGTTCTTTTGTTACTTGGTGTATTTAGTGTTCAGCTGCCGCTTTGGTCCTCATATTCTTCCACCAACGGCCGTTACAAGTGGCCCATCCTCAAAAAGGGCTTTAGTTTTAAAAATACCCTACCCGAGATATAACAAAGCGCAATTATGTTTTTCCATATCTCTTATGTCTCCCATTTATGAAATGGATGGTTGTGTAAAAATATTTCACTGCAAAAGTGGTTAAATTGATAGATAGTGACACACCCCTCTCAAACTCAAAGTGCTAAATAATGCCTGGCTGTAGGGGGGGATGGGCCACATAAGCTCATGTTAACGATATTGCAAGCTCTGATATTGCTACAATGTGGAAGAGAAGTAGTTTAGTTGTCTGCCCAACATACACAAACAAACATTATTAGGATATATTAATGAGTACACAGAAATATCAGAAATATTTCAAATTAATTAATAGCTACTTTGTAGCTGATTAATTAACTGATTAACTTTTCACATCAAATTTGCTTTCCTTCAGTGCCTGACAAAAATACAGTGTTTCTTGATGTTGTGGCCATTGTAATCGGCTCTAATGAAAACAAGTGGACTTATACAATTATTTTTTATTTCAGTCACAGGTTCCCTTGTGGATTTGATATGTTCAACCTTTTTTTACTATTATTTTTATTTCACCTTCATTTAACCAGGTTAGCTAGTTGAGAACAAGTTCTCATCTACAACTTCGACCTGGCCAAGATAAAGCAGTGTGACACAAATAGCAACACAGAGTTACACATGGAATAAACAAGCGTACAGTCAATAACACAATATAAAAAAAAGAAAGTCTATATACAGTGTGTGCAAATGGCATGAGGAGGTAAGGCAATAAATAGGCCATAGTAGCGAAGTAATTACAATTGAGCAAATTAGATGATAGATGAGCAGATTATGATGTGCAAGTAGAAATACTGGTGTGAAAAAGAGCAGAAAAGTAAATAAAAACAATATGGGGATGAGGTAGGTAGATTGAATGAGCTATTTACAGATGTGCAATGTACAGCTGCAGCGATCGGTTAGCTGCTCAGATAGCTGATGCTTAAAGTTAGTGAGGGAAATATAAGTCTCCATCCAGCTTCAGCGATTTTTGCAATTCGTTCCAGTCACTGGCAGCAGAGAACTGTAAGGAAAGGCAGCCAAAGGAGGTGTTTGCTTTTTTGGGGATGACCAGCGAGATACACCTGCTGGAGCGTGTGCTACGGGTGGGTGTTGTTATCGTGATCAGTGAGCTGAGATAAGGCAGAACTTTACCTAGCATAGACTTATAGATGACCTGGAGCCAGTGGGTATGGCGACGAATATGTAGCGAGGGCTAGCAGACTAGAGCATACAGGTCGCAGTGGTGGGTGGTATAAGGGGCTTTGGTGACAAAACGGATGGCACTGTGATAAACTGCATCCAGTTTGCTGTGTAGTGTTGGAAATGACATCGCCGAAGTCAAGGATCGGTAGGATAGTCAGTTTTATGACTGTATGTTTGGCAGCATGAGTGAAGGATGCTTTGTCACGAAATAGGAAGCTGATTCTAGATTTAATTTTGGATTGGAGATGCTTAATGTGAGTCTGGAAGGAGAGTTTGCAGTTTAACCAAACACCTAGGTATTTGTAGTTGTCCACATATTCTAAGTCAGAACCGTCCAGAATAGTGATGCTGCGCGGCCGGCAAGTGTGGGTAACGATCGGTTGAAGAGCATGCATTTAGTTTTACTTGCATTTAAGTGCAGTTGGAGGCCACAGAAGGAGAGTTGTGTGGCATTGAAGCTTGTCTGGAGGTTAGTTAACACAGTGTCCAAAGAAGAGCCAGAAGTATACAGAATAGTGTTGTCTGCGTAGAGGTGGATCAGAGAAGCAGCAAGAGCGACATTATTGATGTATACAGAGAAAAGAGTCGGCCCGAGAATTGAACCCTGTGGCACCCCCATAGAGACTGCCAGAGGTCCAGACAACAGGCCCTCCGATTTGACACACTGAACTCTGTCTGAGAAGTAGTTGGTGAGGCAGGCGAGGCGGGGCAGTCATTTGAGAAACCAAGGCTGTTGAGTCTACCGATAAGAATGTGGTGATTGAGTCGAAAGCCTTGGCGAGGTCGATGAATATGGCTGCATAGTATTGTCTCTTATCGATGGCGGTTATGATATCGTTTAGGACCTTGAGCGTGGCTGAGGTGACCAGCTCAGAAACCAGATTGCAAAGCGGAGAAGGTACGGTGGGATTTGAAATGGTCGGTGATCTATTTGTTAACTTGGCTTTCGAAGACCTTAGAAAGGCAGAGTAGGATAGATTTAGGTCTGTAGTAGTTTGGGTCTAGAGTGTCTCCCCCTTTGAAGAGGGGGATGACCACGGCAGCTTTCCAATCTTTGCGGATCTCAGACGATACGAAAGAGAGATTGAACAGGCTGGTAATAGGGGTTGCAACACTTTCGGCAGATAATTTTAGAAAGAGAGGTTTGTCCAGTTTGTCAAGAATGGCTAATTTGTAGGGGTCCAGATTTTGCAGCTCTTTCAGAACATCAGCTATTTGGATTTGGGTAAAGGAGAAATGGGGGCTCGGGCAAGTTGCTGTGGGGGGTGCAGTGCTGTTGACCGGGGTAGGGGTAGCCAGGTGGAAAGCATGGCCAGCTGTAGAAAAATGATTATTGAAATGTTCAATTATCGCGGATTTATCGGTGGTGACAGTTATTCCTAGCATCAGTGCAGTGGGCAGCTGGGAGGAGGTGCTCTTATTCTCCATGGACTTTACAGTGTCCAATAACTTTTTGGAGTTTGTGCTACAGGATGAAAATTTCTGTTTGAAAAAGGTAGCCTTTGCTTTCCTAAAGGTGTATATTGGTTCCTAACTTCCCTGAAAAGTTGCATATATTTGAAGCTAATTCAGTACGCCACAGTTTTTGTGCATGTCTTTTTTATTTTATTTAAAAAATATGTTTACCCCTCTTTCTCCCCAATTTTGTGGTTCCAATTGTTAGTAGCTACTATCTTGTCTCATCGCTACAACTCCCGTACGGGCTCGCGAGAGACGAAGGTTGAAAGTCATGCTTCCTCCGATACACAACCCAACCAAGCCGCACTGCTTCTTAACACAGCGCGCATCCAACCCAGAAGCCAGCCGCACCAATGTGTCGGAGGAAACACCGTGCAACCTTGGTTAGCGTGCACTGCGCCCGGCCCGCCACAGGAGTTGCTGTTGCGCGATGAGACAAGGATATCCCTACCGGCCAAACCCTCCCTAACACGGACGACGCTAGGCCAATTGTGCGTCGCCCCACGGACCTCCTGGGCGCAAACCCAGAGTCTCTGGTGGCACAGCTGGCGCTGCAGTACAGCACCCTTAACCACTGCACCACCCGGGATGCCGTTTTTGTGCTTGTCAAGAGCCGTTAGGTCTGGAGTGAACCAGGGGTTATATCTGCTCCTGGTTCTACATTTTTTGAATGGGGCGTGCTTATTTAAGATGGTGAGGAAAGCACTTTTAAAGAATAACCAGGCATCCTCTACTGACGGAATGAGGTCAATGTCCTTCCAGGATACCAGGTCAAATGGAAAGGCCTGCTCGCTGAAGTGTTTTAGGGTGCGTTTTACAGTGATGAGCGGTGGTCGTTTGACCGCAGACCCATTACGGATGCAGGCAATGAGACAGTGATCGCTGAGATCCTGGTTAAAAACAGCAGAGGTGTATTTGGAAGGCAGGTTGGTTAGGATGATATCTATGAGGGTGCCCGTGTTTATGGATTTGGGGTTGTACCTGGTAGGTTCATTGATAATTTGAGTGAGATTGAGGGCATCAAGCTAAGATTGTAGGACGGCCGGGGTGTTAAGCATGTCCCCGTTTAGGTCACCTAACAGCATGAGCTCTGAAGAAAGATGGGGGGCAATCAATTCACATATGGTGTCCAGGGCACAGCTGGGGGCAGAAGGTGGTCTATAGCAAGTGGCAACGGTGAGAGACTTGTTTCTGGAAAGGTGGATTTTTTTAAGTAGGAGCTCAAACTGTTTGGGCACAGACCTGGATAGTAAGGCAATACTCTGCAGGCTATCTCTGCAGTAAATTGCAACTCCGCCCCAGTGGCAGTTCTATCTTTTCGGAAAATGTTATAGTTAGGGATGGAAATTTCTGGGTTTTTGGTGGTTTTCCTAAGCCAGGATTCAGACACAGCTACAACATCTGGGTTGGCAGAGTGTGCTGAGGTAATAAAACAAACGAGGAGGCGATATATAAGGTCCCACAGTTGACAGTGCATGTCAGAGGAAAAACCAAAGCATGACATCGAAGGAATTGTCCGTAGAGCTCCGAGACAGGATTGTGTCGAGGCACAGATCTGGAGAGGAGTACCAAAACATTTCTGCAGCATTGAAGGTCCGCAAGAACCCAGTGGCCTCCATCATTCTTAAATGGAAGAAGTATGAATCCACCAAGACTCTTCCTAGAGTTGAGGAAACTGAGCAATTAGGGGAGAAGGGCCTTGGTCAGGACACTGATGGTCACTCTAACAGAGCTCCAGAGTTCCTCTGTGGAGATGGGAGAAGCTTCCAGGAGGACATCCATTACTTCAGCACTCTACCAATCAGGCGTTTATGGTAGAGTGGCCAGACGAAAGCCACTCCTCAGTAAAAGGCACATGACAGCCTGCTTGGAGTTTGCCAAAAGGCACCTAAATGACTCAGACCATGAGAAACAAGATTCTCTGGTCTAATGAAACCAAGATTGAACTCTTTGGCCTGAATGCCAAGCGTCACATCTGGAGGAAACCTAGCACCATCCCTACAGTGAAGTATGGTGGTGGCAGCATGGTGGTGGAGGCATCATGCTGTGTGGATGTTTTTCTGGTCAGGGACTGGGAAACTAGTCAGGATTGAGGGAAAGATGAACGGAGCAAAGTACAGAGCGATTGTTGATGAAAACCTGCTCCGGAGCACTCAGGACCTCAGACTGGGGCAAGGTTTACCTTCCAACAGGACAAAATTCCACGCAGCCAAGACAATGCAGGAGTGGCTTTGGGACAAGTCTCTGAATGATCTTGAATGGCCCAGCCAGGGCCCAGACTTGAACCCGATCGAACATCTCTGGAGAGCCCTAAAAATAGCTGTGCAGCGATGCTCCCCATCCAACCTGACAGATCTTGAGAGGATCTGCAGAGAACAATTGGAGAAACTGCCCACATACAGCTGTGACAAGCTTGTAGCATCATACCCAAGAAGACTTGAGGCTGTAATCGCTGCCAAAGGTGCTTTAACAATGTACTGAAGGGTCTGATTACTTATGTAAATGTAATATTTAAGTTTTTTTATACATTTGCAAAAATGTTTAACTTCTTCTGGATAGGAGTCAATTAAGGTGGGTTTGAGGCCATCTTACATATTTAAAAGCTGTTTCACAACAGCGTCCAATTCTAGTTCAGTTTTGATTTGGCGTAGAAGAGGTGGTGTGGCAGTTCTAATTTTTGTCAAGGGTTGACCAGGTCTCTCTTTTCCTGTGCGAGTAGCAGCCTCTTCTTTAAGAGCCTGACTGATCTTGGCAAGATTAATAATCACCGCATCCAGTCCAACTACCTCACATCTACTGACAGTGCTTGTTGACACAATCTTCCCATCAATATAAAAGCTGAGGTTCTGATGTTACTAGAGCTATTCAGCATATATTTCTCCTCTTGGTCCCCTACATTCTTAAGAAATGCTATTGAGCTCTTGTTGGAGGGATCGTGTTGAGATGTAATAGGAGGTAGCTTCAGAGGGTTTGCCACCTGCAACAGAGGGGCTTCCTTACCTTTGAGCCACAGGTGGCGCTCGTGCATCCTGCATTGATGTTGTTGTATGTTTGTATGCAAATCAAAAACCTTTTTGAAATACTTGCAAGTGTGACCACCCTGCAATTATCTATGTTCATGTGATGTGGATGCCTGTTCTCCCTCTGTCAAAACAGAGGCACTGGAGCTACTGGGAGAAGAAACACGTTCTGGACCGTCACTCTGAGGGGAAGAACTTAAAGGGCCCACAGGCTATATTAAAGATCCAGGCCTTGCCTTTGCATTTTTTGGGTCTCCTCTCATGCCGCCGGCGGCCAATCTTAGAGCCAAAGGACTTGATGCAGTACTTACACTTGAATATGTGTGTGTGGTGATTAGCTAATGGGTATGTGATGTTCTAAGTCTTGCTTGCTGGTAAAATGTCTCTCACAGAATTGGCAGGGAAATAATCCTGGAGCTCTACATTAGGGTTGTGGTCAGGATCCTGTAGGATCTCAGGGGTTGTCAAACGGTAGACCAATCCTAAATCCTGCTTCAGACCACAGCCTTTGGCCTTAGGTTCTTGGCAACTCGTGTTTGAATCTGCCAGCTCATCAGTTTCCATGGGCTTAAAATAAAGATTGCAGTGACTTTCCTCTGGCTCCTTCTCCCCATCTCCTCCTCCTCCACATTTTCACCATCCCCCAATTATGAAATGTATAAAGTGTGAAAGTTGTCCATGGCCTTGGGAAGCTGCGTACCCTTTTCTGTGACACATACACTTTGTGCAGGGATCGGCAGGTGGGAGAACATATATACAAATTAAGATCCTGTCATTTAATATCTATTCAGACTAAGTGCCTCATATTGACAGTGCAAATATATCACACTAGTCAGGACTCAACATTTCCACTTGCCTGTTGGCCCGACAATGTCTTCTGAACAACGGGCCAGTTAATCAATCTTTCCAATGGCCCGCTCTGACCAGTACACTTTTAAAACTGCACAAAATAAAAATAATATTTAAGGGGCAATCTGGGAATGGTGCTCTGAACATATTAAGGGAATCATTCACAAACATTGGCACATTCTAAGATCCGATGACAGTATCGGTAAGGTTTTTGGACCCGCCCTCTTTTGTATTCTCGTGGGGCAGAAAATTCTGGAATCAATTGGTAAACTCTGATGATGATACCAAATACTAATTGAGTGTCTGTAAACTTCTGACCCATTGGGAATGTGATGAAAGAAATAAAACCTGACCTAAGACAGGGAATTTTTACACAGAATAAATGTCAGGAATTGTTAAAAACTGAGTTTAAATGTATTTGGCTAAGGTGTATGTAAACTTCCGGCTACAACTGTAGATCCTTTAAACAATCCCCAAACAGGGAAACGGATCCCAAACAAAGGCGTTATCACATGCTCCACTAGGTAAGTTATTTGTAACTTATAACTTGTCCTTGTGGAAAAATTATGTGGGTAAAACGAAGCGCGAATTAAAAGTATGAATCTCGGAGCATCAGAGCACCATTAGGTGCAAAAACTCGACGTGCCCAGTTGGGGCCCATTTTTTGGAAGCGAACCAAAGATTTCGTCCCTACATTATTTATATCAGCATCAAACATGTCACCCTCCCTAGGAGACGGGGTAACCTCGACAATATATTGTTAAAACGAGAGGCTGCCTGAATCTTTCATTTAAAGACCATTGCTCCCCTCATTCTCAACGTAGACTTTGATCTGAAGCCATTCTTGTGATTAGTGATTTTGCTATTAATTGTAAATGTGTGTAGGACTTTGTCGCCAAATTGTATCTATGATCGCATGCTATCCACTCATGTTTTTTGTATGTTCTATTTATATCTGAAAATTGACCAATGATATCAAGCCACACCCAGCCATGATTGCAGACACCTATGTGTGTCATTTGACACTATACAAACTAGTGTGTTTCATTATTATCAGGACAAGACCCAGATGCAGTTCGAATCAGATGTTTATTTACAAAACAGGCATTGGTCAGTAATCTAGGGAAGTGTCAGTAAGGTACAGAACGGCAGGCAGAGGCCAGTAATCCAGGGCAGTGTCAGGAAGGTACAGAACGGCAGGCAGGCTCAGGGTAGGCAGAATTATCAAAACCAGGAGGACTAGAAAACAGCAACTATAGACACTCAAACACAGGATAACATAATGGTAGGATTTGACAAGACAAACTAGCATTAGATAAACAGAAAACACATGTATAAATACACAGGCGATAATGGGGACAAATGGGAGACACCTGGTGGGAGAGGAGACAAGCACAAGACAGGTGAAACAGATCCGGGTGTGACAATTATACCCTAATGAAGACAGCTTGTCTGTCGAATTATTTCATCTGAGCTCCTAGAGTGTGCAGTTCTCCTTTTCAAGCAATCTGGGAATGGTTGTAACGATCGTCTTCGGGAGAAAGAGAGGAGGACCAAAGCGCAGCGTGGTAAGTGTTCATGATGATGTTTAATTAAAACTCAGAACACTAAACAATAAATGACCACGTGAATTTACAAAACCGAAACAGTACCGTGTGGCCCAAACACTCACACGGAAACAAACACCCACAAACCAAAAGAGAAACCCAGGCTACCTAAGTATGATTCTCAATCAGGGACAACAATTGACAGCTGCCTCTGATTGAGAACCATACTAGGCCGAACTTAAAAACCAACATAGAAAAACAAACATAGACTGCCCACCGCAACTCACGCCCTGACCATACTAAAACAAAGACAAAAACAAAGGAACTAAGGTGTGTGTGTATCCAGTATCCCTCCCAAAGGTGCGGACTCCGGCAGCAAAACCTGAAGGGGAGGGTCTGGGTCGGCGTCTGTCTGCGGTGGCGGCTCTGGGGCTGGACTTGGACCACACTTCACCATAGTTTTTTTGCGCCTCTTAGCCCGCCTCCGTGGCTTCTTTAGGGCGGCGACCCTCGCCGCCGACCTTGGACTGGGGACCAACGCCACGGGTCCCGAATGGACGGGAGATTCCGGCAGCTGGACAGATGGGAGACTCCGGCAGCTCCTGACAGACGGGAGACTCCGTCAGCTCCGGACAGGTGGGAGACTCCGGCAGCTCCGGAGTGAAGGGCGATTCTGGCATCGCCTGGCTGACTGACGGCTCCCGCAGCTCCTGGCTGGCTGATGGCTCTGGCGGCTCCTGGCTGGCTGGCGGCTCTGGCGGCTCCTGGCTGGCTGGCGCCTCTTGGCTGGCTGGTGGCTCTGGCGGCTCCTGGCTGACTGACGGCTCTGGCGGCTCAGGACAGACTGGTGGCTCTGGCGGCTCAGGACAGACTGGCGGCTCTGGCGGCTCAGGGCAGACTGGCGGTTCAGGACAGACTGGCGGCTCTGGCGGCTCAGGACAGACTGGCGGCTCTGGCGGCTGAGGACAGACGGGAGACTCCGGCGGCTCAGGACATATGGGAGACTCCGGCGGCTCAGGACAGACGGGAGACTCCGGCGGCTCAGGACAGACGGGAGACTCCGGTGGCTCAGGACAGACGGGAGACTCCAGCGGCTCAGGACAGACGGGAGACTCCGGCGGCTCAGAACAGACGGGAGACTCCGGCGGCTCAGGACAGACGGGAGACTCCGGCGGCTCAGGAGAGATGGGAGACTCCGGCGGCTCAGGACAGACGGGAGACTCCAGCGGCTCAGGACAGACGGGAGACTCCAGCGGCTCAGGACAGATGGGAGACTCTGGCAGCGCTGGGCAGGCGGGAGCACCTGTAGGGAGAAGATGGAGAGACAGCCTGGTGCGGGAGCTGCCACCAGAGGGCTGGTGCGTGGAGGTGGCACCGGATAGATCAGACCGTGCAGGCATACTGGAGCGCTTGAGCACAGAGCCTGCCCAACCTTACCTGGTTGAATGCTCCCCGTAGCCAGGCCAGTGCGGCGAGGTGGAATAGCCCGCACTGAGCTGTGCTGGCGAACCGGGGACAACATGCGTAAGGCTGGTGCCATGTACGCTGGCCCGAGGAGACGCACTGGAGACCAGATGCGTAGAGCCGGCTTCATGGCACCCGGCTCGATGCCCACTCTAGCCCGGCCGATACGAGGAGCTGGAATGTACCGCACCGGGCTATGCACACTCACCGGGGACACTGTGCATAACACGGTGCCTGCCCCGTCCCTCTCGCTCTCCGGTAAGCAGGGGGAGGTTGCTGCAGGTCTCCTACCTGACTTCGCCACACTCCCCGTGTGCCCCCCCAATACATTTTTGGGCTGCCTCTCGGGCTTCCTTCCGCGCCGCCGTGCTGACTCAATTCGCCGGTATCCCTCCTCACACTGCTCCAGAGAATCCCAGGCGGGCTCCGGCACTCTCCCTGGGGTGACCGACCACCTGTCTATCTCCTCCCAAGTAGTGACATAGTCCAGATCTCGCTCCCTTGTCCAGGAGTCCTGAGATCACTGCTGCTGCCCGTTACCACGCTGCTTGGTCCTTTTGTGGTGGGTGTTTCTGTAACGATTGTCTTCGGGAGAAAGAGAGGAGGACCAAAGCGCAGCGTGGAAAGTGGAAGGCAGGCGAGATCAGGTGGGACCATTCTAGCCAATGAGGGCAGATACACCTGGGACCAGGCAGGCCATAGAGATAGGTAGAAGACTCATCTTTCTATCTGTGCAATAATAAAACGGGTTGTTTGGATCCTGGATGCTGATTGGTTGATACGCGGGAGTTGTATGAAAACTCTTCCAAATCCTGTTTACGTGCTGTCATAATTCTACTATACGCAGCCCGGTCAGGAAATTCATAAATGTCATCTTCCTCAGGAAAAAAAAGGCGTCTACAGAAAGAAATGGCCAACTGAAACCATGAAAAAATTTTTTTTCACAAAATAGTATGCATCATCTGGATATGTATGCAAAAAAAAGTTTAACATTCGCCTTCTGCCACTTTCTGTCTAGCAGTATGCACCACAACTGCCTCTGCAATGCAATTCTGCAAGGCAAACGCAGCATTTCATTGGAAATTAATGTAGTTCTGTTGTACCAAAATGCACCTGCACCCTGGGTGTGTTCAAAGCGTCAGTGAACAGCATGCAGACAAAACGGGCACTACGCAATATTTAAAATACAATCGCGGAAATACTGTTTGGATTCTTAGGGAAGACTAATCTGTCGGCTGTAGGTAAACAAAATATTTGTTCAAGTTCCAAATATTGTTTCACAAAGTAAAACAAGAGCGAGATATACGGTTTAAGAAGTTAAGCACGAACGCATCGGCCATCACCTGTGAGTGAGCTGCACTTCATTGGGTGAGTGAAACTAAAAAGCACGTTAAGGATTATATTTTCCTCGTCAAACCACACATAAGCCTATACTATTGATGGATTCAAGGTCATTTTTATTGTTCTCATATTGTCAATTTGTCAGTGTATTTTTTGTATGTGGCTTGTCATTTCGATCATTTGTGCGGTTTGAAAAAAGATTTTGCCAAAGTGTCCAGGCATCTAAAATTATTTAGAATTGCATGAAATGGCTTTATAAAATGGCACAAATTTCCCGGAGACTAGGTTACTAAAATGTTCCCGATATGTAAATGCCTTTACTGCTCTATGCCACGACGCAAATGTCATGATATGCATGTGTAGCGTGGTTCATTCTGCGTTGTGTACTTTTAATTATTACGCTGCCACAACTGAAGGTCTGCTAGTTGAATTATTTTTATTTGCCCTGCACACGAAGCGACAACACACATTGTTATCCCTTGGCGCAGTCCTAGCTCTCAGGCACCTTGCTAGCTGAAGGTCAGGCAAAAGAGCGCCAAAAGGAAATAACAGGTGCTACGTGCACACAGTCAATGCACAACAGTGCACCATACAATACAAGCAAAATGATACAGAACATAATTCGGACAAAGTAAAAGACATACCTGCACATGAAGAGATAACACACATTATGTTAACCCTTGGCACGATCCTAGCTCTCAGGCACCTGCGCAAGCACATGGACACTCACTCAAACACTGTCCCAAGTACTCACAAGTTACAATAGATACCCTAGTTAGCAAGCTTTGTGAAACTTGTTAACATAAATCTTTATATTATCCACATTGTAACAAACTTATGGTAGCATAACAGTACATTGTGTAACATTATGACAGTTTTATATTAAACAATTTCGGAGCCAAGGACAACATACCTTGCTAGCTGAAGGTCGGGCAAAAGAGAACAATAAGGGGGTATGGAAGTACAGATGCGATGGGCCAAACCAAAATATACAAAACTTTTACAATCACATGTATGTACAATATTGATATGAAAAAGTGTTTGTACACCAAAGAAAAACATTAGCTATGCAGCTGTAATTAAATAAAAAAATACACTGAATTATTAGTATTATTATCAAATTATTAACATCCCCTCTTGACCTGGCCTATTTGAATTGGTCCTTGTGTGCAACTTGGTGCATAATCTAGGAGAACAACATCACACTGCTACACATGTAATGCTTTATTATAATGGGGATTTTTTTTCTCATGCTTTGCGGTACCTTTTAGAGCTCCTCAAGTCACCCCCTCTCGCGCTCACTTTTTGTACTGGCACATCTCCATTTACAAATTAAGCACTGAAGTCCTCATCCGCTCATACCTTAGATGGGATTTAATGATGCATCTGCTTCGTAACCTGCAAACAAACATTCCAACAGGGGCTAGCCTGAAGGCTGTAACTGACCTTGCAGGACTTGTATTTTTTAAGACTGTCAGCTGAACAAGTCTCTTGTATTGCAGAGGCATTTATATCCGGGCCTTGAGGTCTACAGTGCTGCAGGTTTTCTTTCTTTTGTCCTTAGACTAATCAAAACCCACACATCTGGTGTTCCTGGTCCAGATCCAGGATTAGAGAGGAAAGATGAAAACCAGCAGTTGTGCAGACACTGATTATACATGCATTAGCTTTATACTCCACTAGAGTACACTATGTCCCAATGTATAGAAGAAGATGGACCACTTTCTCCAAAGTCAGCCTCTGATGCTGCAGGCTACATATAGCAAAGAATACCTTGTTTTGTTTGGAAACATAATTATGTAGCTCATTATACAATAAACAGCTGGTAGAAAATAGTAGTAGATGTTAAGTCAAAGTGGTGTATGCTCAAAGGCATATACTATTGAATCTGTTATATCCTAGAGATGATTTCGACCTACATCTATTCTGAACAAAAATATAAACACAATATGTAAAGTGTTGGTCCCATGTTTCATGAGCTTTGCCAAGATAATCCATCCACCTGACATGTGTAGCATATCAAGGAGCTGATTAAACACCATGATCATTACACAAGTGCGCCTTGTGCTGGGGACAAGAAAAGGCCACTCTAAAATGTGTAGTTTTGTCACAATGAAATGCCACAGATCTCAAGTTTTGAGGGAGTGTGCAATTGGCATGCTGACTGCGGCAATGTCCACCAGAGCTGTTGCCAGATAATTGAATGTTCATTTTTCTACCATAAGCTGCCTCTGCTACATAGTTTTAGCTAGAGGATTTGGCAGTGCGTCCAACCGGCCTCACAACCGCAGACCACGTGTAACCATGCCAGCCTAAAACCTCCACATCCAGCTTCTTCACCGGCGGGATCGTCTGAGAGGTAGAGAACAATAACTCATCGAAGGCTAACGTTTAACTGAATATGCTGTTTTAATGTCCACCCGGACAGCTGATGAACCTCTGGATTTGCAAAACCGAAGAATTTCTGCACAAACTGTCAGAAACCGCCTCAGGGAAGCCCATTTGTGTGCTTGTCACAGAATTTTTAACTTAGTAGGTCTGGATTTACTTGTGGTGTCAGTCTCTCAGCATTTATTGTGTGATAGTGATGTGTGAATTTGACTCAATTTTACTCTGCGTTTGCTAGAGGTTCACATCTCGCTGGTATATTCGTGGTACTTCAATCAAACTGTTACATTTCCTAAACGATACTGTACCATTGATAAATAATGCCTATGGTTCAAATGCTGCTATAAAGCCGTGCCCAACCAAATAAATATGTCAATTTATCAAACCTAAAGTAGCTGTAACACCATCTGAAAATAAGTTAATTTGGATTCACTTTTGACCCTAGTTTGGATATTTCTGCTACACTAATGATGGTGTTGTGGCTGTAAAGCACCTGCATTTCATAAGTAGCTCTACAGTCGCCCTTCCTCTTGATTTAATGGGCATATACTGTATGTTAATGTACCATAATGAGATTAAATGAATGGGGACCACACCAACTGAAAAAAAACAAGAATTGTTTCTAACTAGTGCCAGACAGCCACATAACACATGCCTGATTATAATCCAATATTACTCAGATTATGGAAGAAGAAGAAGAAATCTTGCAAAGTCTTACTCTTATTATCTATATAAATCTATGTAAATCAGAGTAGGGTCTTAATCAAAGTAATCATAACCATATAGATCCGGCCTCTTCGCTGGCCATGGCAGAACATTGACATTCCTGTCTTGCAGGAAATCACGCACAGAACGAGCAGTATGGCTGGTGGCATTGTCATGCTGGAGGGTCATGTCAGGATGAGCCTGGGAAGGGTACCACATGAGGGAGGAGGATGTCTTCCCTGTAACGCACAGCATTGAAATTGCCTGCAATGACAACAAGCTCAGTCCGATGATGCTGTGACACACCGCCCCAGACCATGACGGACCCTCCACCTCAAAATCAATCCTGCTCCAGAGTACAGGCCTCGGTGTAACGCTCATTCCTTCGACGATGAAACGCTAATCTGACCATCAACCCTGGTGAGACAACTGCGACTCATCAGTGAAGAGCACTTTTTGCCAGTCCTGTCTGGTCCAGCGACAGTGGGTTTGTGCACATAGGTAACGTTGTTGCCAGTGACGTCTGGTGAGGACCTCCCTTACAACAGGCCTACAAGCCCTCAGTCCAGCCTCTCTCAGCCTATTGCGGACAGTCTGAGCACTGATGGAGGGATTGTGCATTCCTGGTGTAACTCGGGCAGTTGTTGTTGCCATCCTGTACCTGTCCTGCAGGTGTGATGTTCGGATGCACCGATTCTATGCAGATGTTGTTACACGTGGTCTGCCACTGCGAGGACGATCAGCTGTCCGTCCTGTCTCCCTGTAGCGCTGTCTTAGGCGTCTCACAGTACGGACATTGCAATTTATTGCCCTGGCCACATCTGCAGTCCTCATGCCTCCTTGCAGCATGCCTAAGGCATGTTCACACAGATGAGCAGGGACCCTGGGTATCTTTCTTTTGGAGTTTTTCAGAGTCAGTAGAAAGGCCTCTTTAGTGTCCAAAAATGTCATAACTGTGACCTTAATTGCCTACCGTTTGTAAGCTGTATGGTGTCTTAACGACCGTTCCACAGCTTCATGTTCATTAATTGCTTGTGGTTCGTTGAACAAGCATGAGACATGGTGTTTAAACACGTTACAATGAAGATCTGGAAAGTTATTTGGATTTTTACAAATTATCTTTGAAAGACAGGGTCCTGACGTTTCTTTTTTTGCTGAGTTTACAAATAACCACCTCCACCCTTATTGTATCTTCAGAAAGCATTAAAATAATACATAGTCATTCATCAAAAAATCTACATCTTTCGTGTGAAAATCTCACACAATGCAATGGCTCTCAACCTCCCTTGACTTGTCGAGTTTATATTCAGTAATCATGTGTGCCAAATGTTTCCACCACATGTCCAGTGCATGCATGGCATCTTTTGTGACTTCTGAGAAACGGGTTAACCATACGATAAATGTGGCCATCTGCCAAAACGAGGACTACATTTACACACTACTACTTTAAGGTTAACATGCTACTTCTCTACAGCAGTAGGAAGACGGGACCTGAAAACAAAGTTCACCCAATTTTAAAATACACTCACAGATCTACAGTCTGATCAAAGGTGATTTAAACAGAGCTATTGTTGGAAGAAATCAGTAAAACTGGGCAGAATCGTGCAACTGATTTAAATGCATGGGAAAGTATCCTGTCAAGGCAGACAGACACAAGCTTGTGCCAATGACATGTGCACCATGGCCACTGAAGTGTGGGGGACGGAGGGCCCTGTAATGCCGTTGTTAATCTGGGCCCCATCAATGTTTTGGCCAGAACAATTATGTGTCTCTTACAGACACCGAGTGTCACACGACGATAATGCATGTTCCCAGCTGCCAGGCACAAAGCTGTGCCTCTCAGGAAAGTACAGTCATGCTATTGGAACAGAAAAACACTTCTATATATCACAGCACACCAGATGTGCAGCCAAAGGACTCGCCCACAAGTACGTGTGCGTGCACACATGTACACATGCACAAAAACATACAAACACACAAATACCACCTGTCCTGGATGCCTAATGCCCGATTCATGGTAGAAAAGACAAATGTATTCCGGGTTGGTTGCAGCCAAAAGTGACGACAGAGCAGACAAAAAGACCTGTGCTTTTTTAAATTGTCGCAGACACCATCAGACGACACTTGTCTTTTCTACCATAAATTCGACTTATTCTCCCATGGTCCTAGTTCCCTTAACACAAGACACACATGTTCATACACACCATACACAGTGCTCTCCCGGTCACTTCTCCAACACTAGTGATGTGCGGGTTGACTCATAACCCGCAGTCCCTGCGGTTATATCTGTGGGGCAGGTTTAGGGTCATTAAATATTGTATGGATGAAGAGAGGGTGGGTTGTGGGCAGGTTGAATGAAGAGAAAACAGTGCATTAAAAATCCATGACTATAATTATTGTGCAATTCATTTCAATAGGTTACATTGAGGTTTTACTTTCATTATTTTGATCTGGCATTAGTGCATAAGCCTAAACTTTAGGGCCTAACCACGTGTGCCAATTGGCCAAGTCCTGCCAATTGGCAGAGTTGGGGAGCAATGATGACATGTAATCCGTTACATGTAAGGGATTAGAGAAAAAAAACTGTAATCCGTTACTTTACCAACAAAAATATTGTAATCAGATTACAAATACATTTGAAAAACTAGATTACATTGAGGATTACTTTTAAATTCAGAAAGGGTTTGTGAAAACAAATCTTTGACACTTCTGTTTTCTCAATGACATTCAAATCAGCATTGAAAAAAAGTTGGTTCCACCTGAGCGAGTCTGATCACAAGTCAGAGACCACTATGATGACACACCAAATGTGTTTGATGGATCGCGGGAAAAGAGCAGGAATAGGCTTTTGTATGCTACAGTCCAAGCTGTCTTCCAATGGTGCGACTTCTGTCGGCATTCATAGATTATCCAACTTCAATAAACGCTTTGAGTCACACTCAAAATTAAAGTGGAAAACCACACTACCTGCTGATCCAACTTTGTTGTAATGTCCTTAAAACAAGTCAAAATGAGGCTCAGTAGTGTGTGTGTGTGGCCTCCGTGCCTGTATGACCTTCCTACAACTCCTGGGCATGCTCCTGATGAGGTGGCGGATGGTCTCCTGAGGGATCTCCTCCCAGACCTGGACTAAAGCATCCGCCAACTCCTGGACAGTCTGTGGTGCAATGTGGTGTTGGTGGATGGAGCGAGACATGATGTCCCAGATGTGCTCAATTGGATTCAGGTCTGGGGAACGGGCGGGCCAGTCCATAGCATCAATGCCTTCCTCTTGCAGGAACTGCTGACACACTCCAGCCACATGAGGTCTAGCATTGTCTTGCATTAGGAGGAACCCAGGGCCAACCGCACCAGCATATGGTCTCACAAGGGGTCTGAGGATCTCATCTCGGTACCTAATGGCAGTCAGGCTACCTCTGGCGAGCACATGGAGGGCTGTGCGGCCCCCCAAAGTAATGCCACCCCACACCATGACTGACCCACCGCCAAACCAGTCATGCTGGAGGCTGTTGCAGGCAGCAGAACGTTCTCCACGGCGTCTCCAGACTCTGTCACGTCTGTCACATGTGCCCATTGTGAACCTGCTTTCATCTGTGAAGAGCACAAGGCGCCAGTGGCGAATTTGCCAATCTTGGTGTTCTCTGGCAAATGCCAAACGTCCTGCACAGTGTTGGGCTGTAAGCACAACCCCCACCTGTGGACGTCGGGCCCTTATACCACCCTCATGGAGTCTGTTTCTTACCATTTGAGCAGACACATGCACATTTGTGGCCTGCTGGAGGTCATTTTGCAGGGCTCTGGCAGTGCTCCTCCTGCTCCTCCTTGCACAAAGGTGGAGGTAGCGGTCCTGCTGCTGGGTTGTTGCCCTCCTACGGCCTCCTCCACGTCTCCTGATGTACTGGCCTGTCTCCTGGTAGCGCCTCCATGCCCTGGACACTACGCTGACAGACACAGCAAACCTTCTTGCCACAGCTCACATTGATGTGCCATCCTGGATGAGCTGCACTACCTGAGCCACTTGTGTGGGTTGTAGACTCCGTCTCATGCTACCACTAGAGTGAAAGCACCGCCAGCATTCAAAAGTGACCAAAATATCAACCAGGAAGCATAGGAACTGAGAAGTGGTCTGTGGTCACCACCTGCAGAACCACTCCTTTATTGGGGGTGTCTTGCTAATTGCCTATAATTTCCACCTGTTGTCTATTCCATTTGCACAACAGCATGTGAAATTTATTGTCAATCAGTGTTGCTTCCTAAGTGGACAGTTTGATTTCACAGAAGTGTGATTGACTTGGAGTTACATGGTGTTTAAGTGTTCCCTTTATTTTTTGGAGCAGTGTATTTGGCTAAGGTGTATGTAAACTTCTGACTTCAAATGTGTGTGTGTGTTTGTAGAGTAATAGTGAAGACATCAGAACTATGACATAACACATATTGAACCATGTAGTAACCAAAATGTTGTATATTTTATATTCTTCAAAGTAACCACCTTTTGCCCTGACAGCTTTGCACACTCTTGGCTTTCTCTCAACCAGCTTCATGAGGTAATCACCTGAAATGCTTTTCAATTAACACGTGTGCTTTGTTAAGTTAATTTGTGGAATTTCTTTCCTCTTAATGCAGTTGAGCCAATCACTTGTGTTGTGACAAGGTAGGGGTGGTATACAGAAGATAACCCTAATTGGTGAAAGACCAAGTCCATATTATGGCAAGAACAGCTCAAATAAGCAAAGAGAAACGGCAGTCCATCATTACTTGAAGACATGAAGGTCAGTCAATACGGAGAACTTCAAGAACTTTGAAAGTTTCTTCAAGTGCAGCCACAAAAAGCATAAAGTGCTATGATGATACTGGACCGCTACAGGTAAGGAAGACCTAGAGTTACCTCTGCTGCAGAGGATAAGTCCATTTGAGTTAACTGCACCTCAGAATGCAGTCCAAATAAAAGCCTCACAGAGTTCAAGTAACAGACACATCTCAACGTTAACTGTTCAGAGGAGACTGTGTGAAACAGGCCTTCATGGTCGAATTGCTGCAAAGGTACCTCTACTAAAGGACACCAATAAGAAGAAGAGACTTGCTTGGGCCAAGAAACACGAGCAATGGACATTAGACCTGTGGAAATCTGTCATTTGGTCTGATGAGTCCAAATTTGAGATTTTTGGTTCCAATCACTGTGCCTCCACAATCACCCGACCTCAACCCAATTGAGATGGTTTGGGATGAGTTGGACCTCAGAGTGAAGGAAAAGCAGCCAACAAGTGCTCAGCATATGTGGGAACTCATTTTTAGTCTGTTAGAAAAGCATTCCTCATAAGCTGGTTGAGAGAATGCCAAGAGTGTGCAAAGCTGTCATCAAGACGAAGGTTGTCTACTTTGAAGCATCTAAAATATATTTTGATTTGTTTAACACTTTGGTTACTATATGATTCCATATGTGTCATTTCATACTGTAGAAAATAGTAAAGATAAAGAAAAACCCTTAAATGAGTAGGTGTGTCCAAACTTTTGACTGGTACTGTATACTTTGAAATAACACACGTTAAACAAATCAAAATATATTTTATGTCTATGGATTTGCCCTTTAAACAGCTGTATATTATCAAGATATCAAAGTGTCACCAATAAAAAGGTAAACCAATAGGCCTATAGCAAATTCCAATATGGCATTCATTTTTCACATGTAAATAGCACTTTTCAGTAGTGCTCAACGCATGCCATTCCATGAGCGCATTATTTATTTTTCAAATCAATGAGCCCAATAAGTCCTCCATGACAACAAAATCATAATAAATTCTGGCTAATAAATTCGTAGTTTTGGGGTTATGCTCAGGTATATATTCCGTTGTATTATGTTGTTATGCAGAATAGATAGTATTGTCTGAGACTTAATGTGAAATGATCTTTTATGAGGAAAATAACTTCTGATATGCTAATTGTGTTGTTGTTATTTTGCCACCTATGTGAACATCAATTAATTTCTGTATATTTGAAATACAATGTTACAATGACATACACAAGTAGACTGGTATAAAATGACTTTGTCCGTTTCCCTCGAACCCATTTTACCCCAAATCAACTAACCTCTGTTGTCATGCAGATTGTGTTGTCTGCTGAGATTTAACTTCCAATATGCTCATTTTTTAAACTACCTCAGTGAACAAGTAGTACTGTTACAAAATGGCTTTATTAAATTTTTTGTGCTCAACATGTGTATTCATTTTTAACAATATACAATACACACATACCAGAGGATCACATCACAGATATCAGCAATCGTGACCATACACATAAAACAAAATCAAAATGTACTTTTATGGGAACAATAGAACTATTTACATACTGTCAAGGGTTTAGATCATAACACAGGGTGCACCGATTTGATAATCATACAAGGAAGAAGGTTATAATGGTATAACTCATAAAAAAAGATGTTCTCCTCTCTTCCTTAACAAGTAGGTCAATTGTTTAGGATCAAGAATTGTTAAGATCTGTTAGTTTGTCATGGTCCAGTTGTTCCCAAACTTTTTATAGTCCTGCACCCCTTCAAACATTCAACCTCCAGGTGCGTACACCATCTAGCACCAGGGTCAGCTCAATCTCAAATGTTGTATGCCTGCCACACACACACTATACAATGGATTTATTAAACATAAGAATGAGTATGAGTTTTTGTCACAACCCGGCTTGTGGAAAGTGACAGAGCTCTTATAGGACCAGGGCACAAATAATAATAATAATCAATCATTTTGCTCTTTATTTAGCCATGTTACATATAAAACTTTTTGTTCTTCGAAATTGTGAATAACTCACCAAAGGTTCATGAGAAGGGTGTGCTTGAAAGGATGCACATAACTCTGCAGTGTTGGGTTGTATGCAGAGTCTCAGTTTAAAATAATTTTTCACACACAGTCTGTGCCTGTATTTCGTTTTCTTGCTAGTGAGGGCCGAGAATCCACTCTCACATAGGTATGTGGTTGCAAAGGGCATCAGTGTCTTAAAAGCGCGATTTGCCAAAGCAGGATACTCTGAGCTTCTGGCTTCTGATTAAATTCCATTTTCACCGAACCGCTTGTTGCAATTTCGATGAGGCTCTCTTGTTCAGATATTGGTAAGTGGCCAGGAGGCAGGGCGTGAAAGGGATAACGAATCCAGTTGTCTGTGTCATCCATTTCAGGAAAGTACCTGCGTAATTGCGCACATGACCCACTCAGGTGCTTCGCTATATCACATTTGACATTGTCCGTAAGCTTGAGTTAATTTGCACACACAAAAACATACAATGATGGAAAGACTTGTGTTGTCCTTGTTAACGCAGACAGAGAAGAGCTCCAACTTCTTAATAATAGCCTCAATTTTGTCCCGCACATTGTATCTAGTTGCGGAGAGTCCCTGTAATCTTAGATTCAGATCAGTCAGGAGAGGAAAAAACATCACCCAGGCCAGTCGTGTGAGAAACTCGACATCATGCAAGCGGTCAGACAAGTGAAAATTATGGTCAGTGAAAACTTTAACCTCGTCTTTCAATTTTAAAAAAACGTGTCAATACTTTGCCCCTTGATAACCAGCGCACTTCTGTATGTTGTAAAAGCGTTACATGGTCGCTGCCCATATTGCATAGTGCAGAAATACAAAGTTCAGGGGCCTTGCTTTAACTTCTTACGGGTACGTGGGACAGTAGCATCCCACCTGGCCAACATCCAGTGAAATTGCAGAGCGCGAAATTCAAAAATACTCAATTCCAATATTTAACATTCTTGAAAATATATGTGTAGATGGTTTAATTATATTTTTGGAAGTGAAACGAGGCTATTCAGGCGAGAAAAAAACCTCAGCCCCATTGGAAAATATAAATGGACTGTTTGAAAATGTGAAGATTATTATAATTTTTTTAAATGTGAATTTTATTTTGCGTACCCCTGACGGCATTGCACGTACCCCAGTTTGGAATTACCTGGCATAGTCCATCAACATTTCAACTGTGGAGGCACACCCACTGGGAACACTATTTCCACGTAATTTCAATGTGCAATAGACTTTGACAACTGTGCCCAGTGGGAAGCTTTGTATATGACAGCGACTGACTACTCTAGACTAGCAATATCTTGAAAATATGATAACCAAGCTTGTGGTGAGAGGATTGTAATAAAATGACTTTATTCATGTACAATGCATTCTGAAACTATTCAGACCCCTTTACACTTTCCACATTTTGCAAAATTGCAATCTTATTCTGAAAGCACAGCTATTTTCAGGTCTCTCCAGAGATGTTTGATCGGGTTCAAGTCCGGGCTCTGTCTGGGCCACTCAAGGACATTCAGAGACTTGTCCCAAAGCCACTCCCGCGTTGTCTTGGCTGTGTGCTTTGGGTCATTGTCGTGTTGGAAGGTGAACCTTCGCCCCTGTCTGAGGTCCTGAGCCCCCCAGAGCGCTCTTCACCAAGGATCACTCTGTACTCCATTCATCTTTCTCTCGATCCTTACTAGTCTCCCAGTCCCTGCCGCTGAAAAACATCCCCACAGCATGATGCTGCCACCACCATGCTTCACCGTAGGGATGGTTCCAGGTTTCCTTGAGATGTGACTCTTGGCATTCAGGCCAAAGAGTTCAATCTTGGTTTCATCAGACCAGATCATCTTTTTTCTCATGGTCTGAGTCCTTTAGGTGCCTTTTGGAAAACTCCAAGCGGGCTGTCATGTGCCTTTTACAGAGGAGTGGCTTTCGTCTGGCCACTCTACCATAAAGGCCTGAGTGGTGGAGTGCTGCAGAGATGGTTGTCCTTCTGGAAGGTTCTCCCATCTCCACAGAGGAACTCTGGAACTCTGTCAGAGTGACCATCAGGTTTTTGGTCACCTCCCTGACCAAGGCCCTTCTCCCCCGGTTGCTCAGTTTTTCCAGGCGGCCAGCTCTAGGAAGAGTCTTGGTGGTTCCAAACTTCTTTCATTTAAGAATGATGGAGACCACTGTGTTCTTCGGGACCTTCAATGCTGCAGAAATGTTTTGGTACTCTGCCCCAGATCTGTGCCTTGACACAATCCTGTCTCGGGGCTCTTACAGGCAATTCCTTCGAACTCATTGCTTGGTTTTTGCTCTGACATGCACTGCAAACTGTGGAACCGGTGTGTGCTTTCCAAATCATGTCCAATCAATTGATTTTACCACAGGTGGAATCCAATCAAGTTGTAGAAACATCAAGGATGATCAATGGAAACAGGATGTACCTGAGCTCAATTTTGAGTCCGAATATTTGTTTAAATAATGTATCTATTCTTTATTCATAATACATTTGCAAAAATGGCAAAAAAACGTTTTGCGTTGTCATTATGGGGTATTGTCTGTAGATGAGGCTGTAAAGTAACAACATTTGGAAAAGGTTAAGGGGTCTGAATACTTCCTGAATGTACCGTTTGTGGCCTGTTTTTCTTCACAGTTTAACTCAAATTCATCTGACGTGTGTAGTTGATGCTGGACTAGCTAAATTGCAAACATTCATGTACGCATGTTCTAGCATTATTGACAGAATTGCAATTCAACCCGAAGTGTAGAACATTTGACATTTATATAATTTCTGATTGAGCGGACTTATGCAGCGTTCACCGTGAATGTGGTCTCTGCGATCACAGGAACATTGTCTTTAAAAGGGACATTGTCGATAACGCCCAATCGGATTAAATCCCGGCATGTAATAATATCACATTTCCAGTCACAAATTAACTCACGTCTGTGTAGTGGGTTCTGGATAAGCTAGGTTACACTTATTGTTTTGCTACAGAGCATTTTCACGTTAATGGAGTGGCTCTTTTTCACTCAAATGTATGCCATTCATTTCAAAGTTTAACAAACCATACCATTTTATGTACAAGGACTACTTTTTACAGTTTAAAAAAAACACATTTATTGGAAGAATTGTGCAGATGCAAAGTTTGGTAACAGAGTTTTTGGTCAAATCTCCCAATTTTTTTGGTGTCCACAATTGCCAAATATTTGCTCTGAATTGAGATTCAACGATGTCTGCAGAAAGAATGGGGTGCCAGCGATAACATGACACATTGACTCTACTGTTTATTAAACTACAGTAAGTGAAGTGGATTTACACCCAGTAATGGAATTGCAGTAAATGAATTTCATCATGATTTGCTGATCTGTACTACACAGAAATGCATAATTATGGCTGTGAATGTCATTCTCTTCATGTGATGTATCCTAAATAGCTAGACAGAGGTAAGAATATGCAATTACCATCCTTTGGATTTTGGGGCATTATTCTACCCACTGGCTGTTATTTTAATGAGCTCTGCACCCAAAACAAGATCAACTCTGAACAAAGCATAGATGTCGATGTTTCACAAACTAATTGATTGGTCTACCTTTACTTGTTACTTCTGTGAACTTTTATTATCCTCTCCTCATGAGGGACAGAAATGAGAAAATATGTTAAGAATGTGGGTTTTTGGTAATGGAATTCCAAGGCACAAGGCAATGTTTCTTTAACTTACAGAAGGCAGAACATTTTCTCAAACTATATAGAAGTATTGATGTCAGTGGTCTTTATTTGACCAGTATTGTGATTTGATGTACTTTAAGACTTTTTCATCTGTTGGACCAGAAATCAAAGCCGTTGCTTATTCCAATTTTTTGGGGGTGGAAAATGGTTGAAAATGTAGATATGCCTTCATTTAAAAAAAATCTAGACTCTTAGCTTTCATTTGACATGTTCCTATGAACTTCACATTGGCACTCATTGGTCCTTTTCCATGGACATGACCTACACAAGATCTCTTAGGACTTTCTATTTGGAATTTGTCTGCTTCCCTGAGTTACTGTAGTGCTGCGCATTTTGCCTCTGCTCGGCCTTCCTGAGTCGACAGGCCTATGAAACAGCCCGTCACCTCTTGAGCAGGACAGGGTTGTACGTGTGCGCAGGGAGGCTGGGGGAAGCAGCCATAAAAACCCAGGCAGGAGGACACCGGCACAAGGATTTATTTCACACACACCAAGCTCATGTTTACGCCTGCACACTGCACAAGTGGGAGCTTATGAGGGAGGTATTGTACACGTGAGGCAGGGAGTTGTTTGTGTGTGGGTAGCTGCAGTCTGTAAACGTGTGTGCAGACAGACAAGACTGAAGCTGTGTTTACACAGGCAGCCTAATTCATTTTTTTTAACAAATCACATCAGATATTTTTCAGAGCTGATCTGATTGGTCAAAATACCAATTTGTGAGAGTTGGGCAGCCTGAGTGTGGCTGTGTGCCTATCCGGGCTTCTGCATCAGTGTGAAGGTGATGCTTGTAGTCTTGCATGCGTGCATTCATGTGTACAGTATGTACCTGTAAATAATGTATACAGTTGTGTTGTGTACATCTGCATGTGCATGGAGGAAGTGACTCCACCCTGGGGCAATGTACAGAGTTTGCCCTAGCACCTCCTGTGGGGTGGGTGGGGAGTCCATGCAGGCTGTGTAATGACAGGAGACCAGAGCTGGGTGAGCGTCACAACGGCCCATAGCCTCTCCATCTTCTCCCTCTCAAAAGACTCCATTGTTCCCTGTGTGGAGGGAGAGAGCAGAGCTAAAGGGGGATGAAGCTGGCAGATTGGGGGCGTCTAGGGCAGTGGGTTTTGGGACTCTGCCTAAAACCACATGGAGGAGAGAGCAAGACACAGGCCAGCTCTGTGTGCCTCACAGCTCACTGTTGGAGAGCTGCCCCAGGTTAACAGTGCCGTACGAAAAACTCCACAACATAAAAAAAAAAACACACGTAACTGTCAGAGAAACACCCCAGCGGAGAGAGCTAACGGACTCACCAGTCCATACAGGACCGCATTTGTCCATAGTTTGTCTTGTTTCAGTGGAGGGGTGTTGAAATTTTGTGCATTACCTGACTGGAGCAATCAGCTTTCGCAACTGACTTCTACCCCAGTGCATGCTGGGTAGTGGTGTGTGCTAATATTACACTAAAGATTGTGGGGAAACAGTTGTGTAAAAAGCAGTGTCATGAGATAATGAATTACTTCCTGTGTCAGAACCTCTTGTTTGGCTTGAGATTTTTGGGAAAATTACTTAGGGAATCTGACTTTAGACAGTGTCATAAACATGATTTGATGAGCAACAAAGACAATACAACGTCTGAATTCTACCAACACACACAAATAAAAACATGTCTCAAGCCAGTGTATATTTGGAGTGTTTTCACTTGTTTATTGAAACAGTATGAACTAAAACACTGCAATTAAATAAAAGGACCAAAAAAATCTGACAATAAAATGAAAGACCTAGATTTGATAATATGGAGCAAAAGCAGAAACAAACATCGTTGCAAACGATTGCAGTGTCTAAAGCGGATCCATTAAACAATTGTCATCCCTCATTCAGTGCACTTATTAACAGAGTTCTTAAAGCAAGCGGAGCGAAGCTGAGACCGAATAATTTTTACACCCATTAATGTCCACTAACGATTATGAAGAAAATGTGCCTAAAACTGGGTGCACCCATGAAAGTTAAAACATCCTTTGCATGCATTCAGGGGGGAACCTGTATTTAAAGATTGTGTGTGCTTGCTTGGTATACTCTATCCAAACTAAAGTAAGCAGAAGTACAGTGAATACATTGTAAAGGACAATGCTAGCAGAATGGGGGCTGATGACTTCTACCTGTACACGGAACACATGATTTTGTGAGAACCTGAAGTCGTCAAAAGCTGTCCTATTGGAATGGGTGACAGTTAAAGTACAGTCCATTCACATTAATGCACTTTAAAAGTAAAATCTCCAAACTATCCAGGGAATACCAGAGACAGTGGCACAAACCCTTCTGCAAAATTTCACAGATCTGTATTAGGTTTTTATGTCAGTGTTAAAGCTGGCAGAATGTCACGTTACACTTGCAAATGAGGCGTCTTTTAATTAGCCCCTCGCTAACCCTCAGAACATGAGCACAATGTCGAGACAACTTCTGCATACAGTGCTTCATATAGTTGTTGAACATTTTGGTAGGTAGGGACTCATTGGCTAGGTGTTAAGGTGAGAAAATACTTAAGTGGATGTTTTTGGCTGCTTTCCAATGTCCCATTAACTGAATGCTATAGTGAGCAACTGCAACATATAATCAAGTAATAACTGTAGTCCCTCTGCATGGTATATACACCCTATTAAATTCACCACATTCTCTTCCGCCTTTTCCCCCCTCTGTATTCAACTTTTTATTTTCATTTTCTGTTTCTTTTGTGTCGTGTTTCTAGGTCGTCTTCAACTCAAATGCATATTGGAATTAATGTACACACCACTGCATAAGAGAGAGCGTTTTCTACCACAAGTTAAATAATCCCTTACTTCCTTTCTTTTTACAAACACATATGAAAAATCCTGAAATTAACTGACATCCTGTGGGTCACTGTGGATGTCAGTGGGGGGGTGGGTCATCCCCCTGTTTGGATATTAGCGTGGAGGGTTGCTGTGTGGTTGGGCAGGACCATTGATATCAATGGCTCTGTCTGGGGGTTGGGGGAGAAACATTCTTCTTCCCCCCACACCTCCCCCTCCTTTTGGCAACAGTACAAGATCTTGGTTTGGTTCGTGCTGGTAGCATGCTTGTTTAATGACAGGAAATTACGTAGTTCAGCAGTTCAGAATTGCCAGAACTTTTTTGGGACTTCCTGTCTTGCAGCCTTTCTCCTCAGGGGCTGAGGGATGAAGAGAAGGAGAAAGAGTAAAACACACAGGCCAACACACAACAAAATCTGCTCACGGCTCATACATTTCAGATGATTTAAAAAATTGTTTGGATAAATGAGATCTAAAAAGCTGCTTGGTTTATGATTTTAACGATACCACAGCACATGGAGAACATTACTTTTAGTAAATGTTTCATGAAATGTGATAATTCGTAGAGGGGGGATGACCCCAAAATGAGGAAATAAAAACATGGGTGATTGTAACTGAATTAATTCCAGTCACTCATATACTGCATGCTATCTTAGTTATGGGCACTACAGCCAGTCGGGAAGTATAAGGATATAGTTAGTTTTGAATGGTTTAAAGGAGAAACATACTTAACATAATGGTATTTATTGAATACATTGTACTCAGTTCACACAGTTTAGGTCAAGTTGGTACAATAAAAAACTAAAGTGATTCAAAACAGACCAACAACAAATCTGTGTTATCCTGATAACTAATTCCTTCAAGATGACAGCCTTGAGTTGCTACTCCGCTTCGAACCATTATGCCATTGAGACAGCCAGCCTAATCAATCAGAACTGATGTAAAGCCAAACAGCTGGGAAACCATTTGTCAATGGACCCACTAAGTCCATACATGAGCCCTTTGACTGAAATTGAAGTGCAAATAAAGCCACTTGTTTCACTGAATGAACAATGCCTGATGGCTCATTGGCCCATGAGTGGATGTCTCAGAGAGCAGTAGCAACCAACCGCCTGTCGATCGATCGGCGATGGACAGACACAAAGGGTGCCAAAACATATTTTTAAAGGAATACAGACACTTCTATTTTAATCTATGACTCAAATGTGTTATTTTCAGAGGACCAATTATAGTTGACAAGTGATGCAGGTTGTCTTATCTATTACACCATTGTGCTTCGTAACACCCATTGCACCCACTTCACCATATTATTTTGGCAATGAAGCCCTTTATCTACTTCCCCAGAGTCAGATGAACACATGGATGGCAAACAGTGTAGGCTGCTGAGGGCAGGACGGCTGATAATAATGGCTGGAATGGCACAAATGGAATGGCAAACACAAGGAAGCCATGTTTTTACGCATTTGATACCATTCCACTCCAGCCATTACCACGAGCCCATCCTCCTCAATTAACCAACCTCCTGTGATAGCAAATGTTATGTCTCTGCGTCCAGTATAACGGATGCTAACTGATCTCGTAGACTTTCAGTGTTTGCACATAGCTAGTTAGCATTGGCTTGCTAAACTACCTCCAACTTCCCTCATACTGGATGCAGAGGGGAAAAAATGGTTAAAAAATGATTAATCTGCCTCTGGGAAAGTAGATAGTGGGCTTAATTTCCAAAATCCCAAACTAGCCCTTTAAAGTACATGTATAAATTGTGAAAATGAGAGTATAGTTTTATACAGTAGTAGCTTCATGCTTCTACAGCATGCTTAGTCCTCTAAGATCACAAGGCAAACAGGACATGCAGAGTGTGTGTACATGTGCACATGAGTGTGTGTGTGTGTGTGTGTGTGTGTGTATGTATATATTCATAGAAATAAATTGACCAATTCTAGTTCAATGGGTGTATCCCTTGGAGGAACTTACGAGTATTTGCCCATTCTCCTCACCAAGGCGATCACCACGGCGATGACAATGATCACTGCCACCAATGCGCCAATCACAATACCCACCACTTGTCCAGAGCCAGTGCCCTCTGTGGAAGGAACACAAAGACCAAGTTACCCAACCAGACTGACCTTGATAGGGAATCAACAACCCGTTTGGTGAAACAGGAAGGAAACTGAGAGAAGGGGAAACAATTATGAAAATGGTGAGAGCGACAATTGACTAAAAGGCAAGGATAGAAATTTAGAGACTGGGGGGGGAAGAGCAATTTCATCTTGAGCTCTACACATATCCTTGCCCTCTTTGATTCCCGCCTATGGGAGCACCTACAGACTGTAGCATTGACAGGGTTTCTCAGCTTCATGATCTCTACATCTGTAGCTGACATCTCCTATCCTTACCCTCCTCCACCACCAACTCCTCCTCCTCAGCCTCTGCAGCTGCCGTGGCTTCGGGGTCCGCCGGGGCCATGGTGGCAACAGCAGGGGCCTCCGTTGTGGCCGCCTCCTGCCCGGCAGCCTCAGTGGCCTCTGTCTCCGTGGGAGCGGCCTCTGTCACATTCGGGGCAGCCTCATCGACCTGAGTAGTGACGGGTTTATCGGTGGCAGGGGCTTTCGTTACGACCTCATCGGTCGCAGTCTTGGGTTCAGCCGTGGGGGCATCGGTGGCGCCTTCGAGGATATCGGTGGCAGCAGGGATATCCGACACCCTTTCTAATGGGGTCACCAGTGTGCCTGAGGGGCAGCAAAGAGGTCAGCGACTGCTAGAGGCAAATTAACAATATTCACACACGCTGAAGAGAAGGGCTACCACTTGTGATTGGATACATGACAACTGAGGTGAATTACTTTGAGTATGACCATAAAAATTCACTGTCATTTCACAATCGTTTTGAAATGTATTCGCTGGAAAGAGGGAACAGTTAGAAAGTCCCTCATTGCAAGGGCATTGTGGGAAAACTCTAAGGAAAAACGACAAATATTAGCTCTTCCTTGACATTTTTTTATTTCTCTCCCAGCCCATAGCTTGACACATCAGTAGCAGTAAGAACATGGCTGCTACAACCCATGACTAAACAAATGTTGGTCCTCCCTCCTCCTCCCCAGTCCCAACCACCTTGCCCCTTTCCATCCTGTCTTGGGCCGTGTTTGTGCACTCGCATGCCTCATCTGCTGCCTCATTTCCTGTTCATGGAGTCTCCGCCATAACAGCCCCTGGATGGGGATGGCAGGAAGTCAGCATGAGGCCATACCATTAAAACATAGTCACTAAGAGAGGAAAGAGGGGGAGGCAACAATGGACAATTCAGGGTAAAACAACAGAACTGGGTGTATAACATAACGGGATCCAAATGACTTGGATGTGTTGAAATTGGTTGTTCGTGATATTACGAGAGACCAAAGACCAACATGAATCTCAACTTCAAAACATCCTCTCATCAGGCCATTTTTGGATGGCAATAAGAGTTGTAAAGGAAGCTCTGAGTTCAGTGGACTGTTTAAAAATACGCTTATTTTACCAGTTAAGTTGACTGAGAACACATTCTCATTTACAGCAACGACCTGGGGATAGTTACAGGGGAGGGGGATGAATGAGCCAATTGGAAGCTGGGGATGATTAGGTGTCCATGATGGTATGAGGGCCAGATTGGGAATTTAGCAAGGACACCGTGGTTAAAACACCTCTACTCTCTACGATAAGTGCCATGGGATCTTTAGTGACCAGAGAATCAGGACACCCTTTTAATGTCCCATCTGAAAGACGGCACCCTAAACAGGGCAATGTCCCCAATCACTGCCCTAGGGCATCGGATATTTTTTAGACCAGGGGAAAGAGTGCCTCCTACTGGCCATCAACACCACTTCCAGGAGCATCTGGTGTCCCATCCAGGGACCAACCCTGCTTAGCTTCAGGGGCAAGCCAGCAGTGGGATGCAGGGTGGTATGCTGTTGTCAATGCTTGAAGTGAAATCTACCATCATCTATCCTATAATTGAATAAAACCCTCTTGTAATAAGAATAGCCTCTTTGATCAAAGGGTTGGACCGCAAAGTACAAGCTGAGTGAGACCTTAATGTTGTGCTCTACAACCCGTCCTATCTGTGCCTGTTGGAAATATTCCCCTCCACACCACAACTGAAAGCTTTGCTTGGACAGCGCAGCTTCGAAATTAAGAAGCAGAAGTCAATTTCAGTGAAGGACTGAAATTATGGTTAACTTGCAAACTGGCAACATGTCCTTTTGCAATCCCTCCTTTTTCCTGAAAGTACTTTTTGCCCTTTTCGAATGTGCAGTTCAAAACTTCTCCCAACTCCAGAAATAAGAAGCTGAGTGATCGGTCTAAACTTAGAACCTGACATCATTTCTTCGTCCTTTTCCCTGATTGTTCGAGACCGTTCGTAATAGAGAATGCTTTAGGAGTTAAATAACATTGAATAGAGATCTCTCTCTCATTATTCACAGTTCCCTATTTGCTCTAGCGTTCATTAGAAACAAGCAGGATTGAATATAACAAAACAGTTGTTCTCCCACTACTGATCATGAAGCACTTAAAACTGCAACGTTTATCATCACATACATTCCAAACAAACAAAGTGCCTTGCGCTATATGTATTCATGTCCCCCCCAGACCGCTAACAATTGCTTCATTGTGTCTGCTGTGCTCACAATTAGCTCTAAGTACTATTTCCTTTCCACTGTGTTGGCTAATATAGATGCGCTAGTGAGTAAGAGAACACGACATCTCTCTCCCACCATACTTCTCTCTCCATCCCTACCACTCTCCCCCTATCTTCTCTCTGCCCCGCCTCACCCCGTGGATTAAGTTGTCCTGATAAAAGGTTTTGGGAATGCTGTAGCTCTGCAAGAGGAGAGTGGTGTAAAAGGGTGGAGGGAAGCCCAAAGGGAACGGTATGTTTTTTACTTAGAGGGGAGAGCTCAGCGGCAGCCCAATCCGTTTTTTTGCTCTCTAGCTATTTTGTGAACAGGGGCCTATTCCCAGTCTGTCTCTGATTTAATGTCCCATGATAGCCTGACCTCAGAGCAGATGTGTGCATGCGTGAGTGCGTGCATGCTTGAGTTTGAGTGTGTCATCAGCTCCCATAACCACCGCTGGGCATTAAAAGTCTCTCAAATCGCCCTGCATTCAAATTTCTCTCAAACAAGCTCTTTGGAGAGAAGGGGGGCATACAAGGCAGGCAGGCAAAGGGGTGAGAGTGAAAAGTGAGAATACAGCAAAGGGCCAGGAGAAGCGGTGGGGCCCGTATGGGGTGGAGATCCTGCCTGTCGGACAGTAATGGCATCATGAGAGAGAAGAGAGGGGGAGAGAGAAAGATAGTGTGAGAGCGAAGGAGGGAGCAGGACACATCCATCACCATCACAATCAGCTGCCACTGAGGCTCCCCTGTGTGTGTGTAAGTCTGTGCTAAGCTGTCTGTAGACAGGAAGGGCCCATCTCAGACTTGTGAGGGAGTGTGTGTCTGCTGTGGCCCCGGAGCCCAAGAATGTTGTTCCTTAGCTGGGGAGGGAGGTATCTGCCCATCTCATCACAGTATGCAGCACAGCTAGCCTCCCACGCTAGCTGTAGGAGTCACGCATAAACATGTAGCGCGGCACCTCGCTGCCTGGCACCTCGCTGCCTGGCACTTTGAGTTGAGTGGGAGAGGTCCCATAGAATATTCCACTCTGGCTAACTGGCTCTTATCTTAGACACAATAGTGTCCACATACAGGCCGCATTTATTTTCCCATGAGTGGAGATACAGGCCATTAAACATTTATCTTCTGGACAACATCACTGAGGCAACCGATGGCGCAAGACTTCTTCGACGCGATGGGCCTATATGAAATGTACTTGAACAATATATTGGGCAAACAATAATCATCAATAACAGACTGTGAAATATCAATTCATCACAGAATTACTCCAATTAGGCCAACTTATTAGATACACCACCGCATTCACTAATGTTCGCTCCTACAGACAGTGAGTCACGTGGCCGTGGCTTATTAAGCAGGCAGACAGGCGTTCAGTTACAGTTTGATTGAACGTTACAATGGGCAAGACAAGTGACCTAAGCGACTTTGAGCATGGTGCGATCAACGGTGCACTGGACAATTGAGTTGTGGAAAAACATTGCATGGTCCGACAAATCCTGGTTCCTGTTGCGTCATGCTGATGGCAGAGTCAGGATTTGGCGTAAGCAGCATGAGTCCATGGCCCCATCCTGCTTGGTGTCAGCGGTACAGGTTGGTGGCAGTGGTGTAATGGTTTGGGGAATGTTTTCCTGGCACATGTTAGGTCTCTTGAGCAACATTTGAATGCCACACCTTGTAGAACCTACGCCACTAAGAATTCAGGCTGTTCTGGAGGCAAAGTGGGGTCCGACCCCGGTACTAAATGAGTGAACCTAAAACTGGCCACTGAGTGTATAGCGAAAAATATATCCTGTGAAACTCAATCTATTATTCATTACAGCAAAAATGAATTGAGATTACTTAAAAAGGGAGCCACAATAAATATCATGGAACATTAGTAATATATCAAATTATTCTCAGTTCACTGGTGTATATGTTTCTATGCAGCCTTGTGGATTTTTTCTTCTTCGCTCCGTGTCTGGCACGGTGGCGTAGGTGCTAGAGACGTTCATGCTGACAGTGAAGACACACAAACCCTTGGTTCGGCCATGTTGTGGTAGTGCCCCCTTGATCTAATGGCAGGGCTGAATTACCCTCTCTGTCTGTGCCTGCCACACCAACCCTACAACTACGTCTGGGGCTATCTCGTTCGTGAGCTAAAATGGCCTCCGCCTGGGCTGACTCAAAAAGATGTTTGAGAAAACGCACAGATTTTGCTTAACAGAGGTAGGTTTACAACTTTCAACTGTACATTTTGGATGGCAATTATTATTTATTTTTTAAATCGATGCTTTTCCTGAGTGGATTTTACATCGTACGCCTCATATTTGGCGAATGAGCACACACTTGAGTCACTTTACAAGCCGGCACGGACAGAGAGCATTGACCCGTGTCTGCAGCCAGATGTGCTGGATGGAGTCTTTTAAAAAGGCGAGTGGCTCAGACAAAGCTCATTATGAGCTGGGAGGGGCGTCGGCGAGGAATGTAGGGGAGTCAAGAATCAACAGGCTTTGTGTGCAAGTTGTTATATTTGTTTATTCTCGTCAGGGTATGGAGCAGAGAGGAGAAGCTTGAGGAATGAACACTCTTACAAACAGACCTTCGTTGGAAAGAGGCACGTCTGGTCGGTAAAGGTTGCCGTTTAAAAATAAATCCCACCAACTTCCTCCACCCCTAGACTTATCAACCGGGTGTAGGGGGAATAGTATCAGGGGGCGGCCGGAATAAGGGGTGAAGGGGGCCTGTAAAGCTTGATACCCTGCCAAAGATGGGTAAATGTGGAGGGGGCGGTGGGTCCTGGCAGTCTAACAACATGTGGTAGGGGTGGGGCAGCAGCAGCAGCAGCCCTCACTGTTAAGCCCTCACGTGTTCGCTCTCCCGGTCCCATCCATATGACAGTCTTAAAATATAGAGCCACCCTCTATTAATACCCACACGCAAACCGGCCCTGCCCTGCTGCACTCAGTCTCTGCCCCCTCCTCTCCTTCCCTCCCACCCCATGGGGAAGGTCTTTGGAACCCAGGATTGGCGAGGGAGAGTGGGAAAGGGAGAGCGATGGAGAGGTGTAAGCTTTCCGATAAACGTGTACAGTGTGTATATTTGGATATTCCTTTCACTCCCTGCCGGCAGCCAAGAACTCATGTGCACGAGGCACAAGACCTAGCACCATTACATCACATTCCCCCTAGTCTCCAAATCAAACTTTTCCTCCTCTGCGAGGCTTGGGGGGGGGGGGGGGGGGGGGGGGGGGGGGGGGTAGAGATAGAATCGTCAGACGATCCACCCAGTCGGCCCTCTGATTTACATTAACACTCTCAGCCAAGGCTGGTCTTTTTCCATCCAGGATGAGCGAAATAAATTCACTGCTAAATTAACTTCAACCTAGAGGGTCCTACCATAGCTGAGCAAATGTTAAATGACAAAGACTACTGTGAAGAATAAAATAAAACCAACATCAAACAAACCAAAGAGAACATGTGTAAGCTCTTCCTTGAGAGTGGAACTTTTGAACTAAGGACAAGGAGCTAAGAGCAGCCCCGAGATTCAAATTCAGGACACTCCCGGATACAAGCCAAACAGACAAAGGGTGTGTGAGTATGGGAAGAGAGGTGTGGTGTGTGTGAGTAAGTGTGAGAGCCGAGCAGAGTGACCGGACAGAGAGGACACGGTGTGCTAGGAGGGCTCGAGCCCTGGATGTTGACTTACTTGCGTGTGCGACAGCACAGAAGGGGCCGACCAGGCCCAGCAAGAGCAGCAGCTGAACTTTGATCATGGTGACAAGTAGTCTTCTCCTCCAGTCAACAGCGTGCAGAGAGCAACACTAGCCCCTATCACACACAGCACAACCCGCACTGGAGTCTCAAGGAAGGTAGCAAAAAAAGAAAAAAGTAATTGAGGAAAAAGTTTCTGAAAAAGTCCCAGGGAACTTGTTGTAGATAGATTGACGGTCCAAGTCTGAGGCGGCGAGGGCAGACGGCCACGGCTGAGGAGGCTGAGGGAGAAAGGCGTGGAAAGGCGAGGGATGTCGACAGGGCAGAAGAAGAGAGGAGGTCTGGCTGGCTGCTTGGTAGAATGGAGAGAGACAGGCACAGGGCAAGGGAGAGGGAGTGTGTCGGGAGTGGAGGAGGGGTGCTGGTGGGGGGTGTGATGGGTGGGTGGGGGGCGGGGGGCTGAGCTGAGTAAGGTGGTCTCAGCCCCGGTCCTGCCTCCCTACTTGAACAGGCCAGTCATGAGTGAGCCCCAATCTTCATGTAGTCCACCCCTCTCCAGTCCACTGTGAGGCTGCTGACTGCCTTGCAATATCAGCAGCATACACATAAACACTGTACGTAAATAAATACACCAATATATTTATACACACACAAGGTAGACACCACAAAAACATAAGCAATATGTTACATACAAATATACCCTCAAAACAAACACCTTCTACCAACACAAAACCTTTACAGTGAGTAGAGAAAAACATTCTAAACAATGTTTTTGTTTGTTTGAATTCACCATTTCATGATATGCAAACAATCCAATCGGATCAAATTACACCAGGAAATAAATTACCATGTACTTAATCAGATTGTGATTTTAGATTCAGCTAATGGTGAGTTTTCCCCAATATACGTACAAATACATTTGACTAAAAGGAGTGCCCATTAGTTCTATAGAGAAGTCTATAGGCATTACACTACTGTTTTAATAGATTTATCTTGTGGTTTCACTAAATGGTTTAGGTTAACATACAGGCATTGTTGATAGAGTGGCCTCCACAGTAAATGCAGTTGGAACACTTATGTGACTTTAACACATGCGGTCATGGTGGTCCAAAGAGTTGATGAAAGTGCAAACATGCTCCAGCTTTGCACACTAGTGACATCTGTTGGAGGAAAAAGCAGCATGGTGTGTAAAATATAGGAAATAAATAATCAAATCAAATTTTATTTGTCACATGCGTCGAATACAACAGGTGTAGTAGACCTTAAAGTGAAATGCTTACTTGCAAGCCCTTAACTCTTATTTTTCTGCATTGTTGGTTAAGAAAATATGTACTAAATAAAAGAGCAACAATAACATAACGACGCTATATACAGGGGGTACAGGTACCGAGCCAATATGCGGGGGTACAGGTTAATCGAGGTAATATGTACACTACCGGTCAAAGTTTTAGAACGCCTACTCATTCAAGGTTTATTTATTTATTACCATTTTCAACATTGTAGATTAAATAGCGAAGACATCAAAACTATGAAATAACACATATGGAATCATGTAGTAAACAAAGTGTTAAACAATTCCAAATATATTTTATATTTGAGATTCTTCAAATAGCCACCCTTTGCACACTCTTGGCATTCTCCCAACCAGCTTCATGAGGTAGTCTCCTGGAATGCATTTCAATTAACAGGTGTGCCTTCTTAAAAGTTCAATTGTGCAATTTCTTTTCTTCTTAATGCATTTGAGCCATCAGTTATGTTGTGAAAAGGTAGGGGGGTATACAGAAGATGGTATTTTACCAAATAGGGCTAAGTCCATTTCTTTAAGTGCAATCACAAAAACCATCAAGCGATATGATGAAACGTTCTCTCATGAGGACCGCCACAGGAATGGAAGACCCAGAGTTACCTCTGCTGCAGAGGATAAGTTCTTTAGACTTACCAGACTCAAATAAATGCTTGAGAGTTAAAGTAACAGACATGTCAACATCAACTGTTCAGAGACACTGAATCAGGCCTTCGTGGTCAAATTCCTGCAAAGAAACCACTACTAAAGGACACCAATAAGAAGAGACTTGCTTGGGCCAAGAAACACGAGCAATGGACATTAGACCAGTGGAAGTGTGTCCTTTGATCTGTAGTCCAAACGTGAGATTTTTGGTTCCAACCTCTGTCTTTGTGAGATGCGGTGTGGGTGAACGGAATCACTCCGCATGTGTATTTCCCACCGTGAAGCATGGAAGAGGAGGTGTTATGGTGTGGGGGTGCTTTGCTGGTGACAAGGTCTGTGATTTATTTAGAATTCAAGGCACACTTAACCAGCATGGCTACCAAAGCATTCTGCAGCGAAACGTCATCCCATCTGGATTGCACTTAGTCCCACTATCATTAGTTTTTCAACAGGACAATGACCCAACACACCTCCAGGCTGTGTGAGGGCTATTTTACCAAGAAGGAGAGTGATTGGGGCGGCAGGATAGCCTAGTGGTTGGACTAGTAAAACGAAAGGTTTCATGTTCAAATCCCCGAGCTGACAAGGTACAAATCTGTCATTCTGCCCCTGAACAGGCAGTTAGTTAACCAACTGTTCCTAGGCTGTCATTGAAAATAAGAATTTGTTCTTAACTGACTTGCCTAGTTAAATAAGGGTAACATAAAAAATTTAATTGAGTTCTGCATCAGATGACCTGGCCTCCACAATCACCCGACCTCAACTAAATTGAGATGGTTTGGGATTAGTCGGACCGCAGAGTGAAGAAAGACTGTTGGAAAATAATTCCAGGTGAAGCTGGTTGAGAGAATGCCAAGTGTGCAAAGCTGTCAGCAAGGCAAAGGGTGGGTATTTGAAGAATCTCAAATATGAAATATATTTTGATTTGTGTAACACTTTTGGTTACTACATGATTCCATATGTGCTATTTCATAGTTTTGATGTCTTTACTAATATTCTACAATGTAGAAAATGGCAAAAATAAAGCAAAACCCTTGAATGAGTAGTTGTACACTACCATTCAAAACTTTTAGGACATGTAGCTAGGGGTAAAGTGACTATGCATAGATAATAAATAGCGAGTAGCAGCAGTGTAAAAAATAGTCTGGGTAGCCATTTGATTAGCTGTTAAGCAGTCTTATGGTTTTGGGGGTAGAAGCGGTTAAGAAGCCTTTTGGACCAAGACTTGGCGCTCCGGTACCGCTTGCAGAACTGGGTGGCTGGAGTCTTTGGCAATTTATTAGGGCCTATCTATGACATCGCCTGGCATAGGTCCTGGATGGCAGGAAGCTTGGCACCAGTGATGTACTGGGCGGTACGCACTACCCTCTGTAGCGCATTGCGGTCGGAGCCCGAGCAGTTGCCATACCAGGCGGTGCTCTTGATGGTGCAGCTGTCAACTTTTTGAAGATGTGAGGACCCATGCCACATCTTTTCAGTCTCTTGAGGGGGAATAGGTGTTGCCATGCCCTTATCACAACTGTCTTGGTGTGTTTGGACCATGATAGTTTGGTGACGTGGACACCAAGGAACTTGAAGCTCTCAACCTGCTCCACTACAGCCCCGTCGATGAGGATGGGGGCGTGCTCTGACCTTTTTTCCTGTAGTCCACAATCATCTCTTTTGTCTTGATCACGTTGAGGGAGGGGTTTTTATCCTGGCACCACACTGTCAGTTCTCTGACCACCTCCCTATAGGCTCTCTCAACGTTGTGTCGTCAGCAAACTTAATGATGGTGTTGGAGTCATGTTTGGCTACGCAGTCATGGGTGAACAGATAGTGCAGAGGAGGGGACCAAGCCTGCAGCCCTGAGGGGCCCCAGTGTTGAGGATTTGTGTGGCAGATGTTGTTGCCTAAGTCCAGGATTCAGTTGCAGAGGGAGGTGTTTACTCCCAGGGTGATGAACAGCATTCTCACGTAGGTGTACCTTTTGTCCAGTTGGGAAAGGGCAGTGTCGAGTGCAAGAGACTGCGTCATTTGTGGATTGATTGGGACGGTATGCAAATTGGAGTTGGTCTAGGGTTTCTGGGATGATGGTGTTGTGAGCCATGACCAGCCATTCAAAGCACTTCATGGCTACAGACATGAGTGCTATGGTTCGGTAGTCTTTTAGGCAGGTTACCTTGGTGTTCTTGGGCACTGGGACTATGGTGGTCTGCTTGAAACATGTTGGTATTACAGACACGGCCAGGGACAGGTTGAAAATGTCAGTGAAGACACTTGTCAGCTGGTCAGCGCATGCTCAGAGTACATGTCCTGGTAATCTATCTGGCCCTGCGGCCTTGTGAATGTTGACCTGTTTAAAGGTCTTACTCACATTGGCTACGGAGAACGTGATCACACAGCTGGCGCGCTCATGTATGCGTCAGAGTTGATTGCCTCAAAGCGCGCATAGAAGTGGTTTTGCTCATCTGGTAGGCTTGTGTCACTGGGCAGCTCGCAGCTGGGCTTCCTTTGTAGTTCATAATAGTTTGCAAACCCTGCCACATTCGACGAGCATCAGAGCTGGTGTAGTAGGATTCAATCTTATTTATGATTTGCCAGTTTGATGGTTTGTCCGAGGGCATAGTGCGATTTCTTATAAGTGTCTGGGTTAGAGTCCTGCTCCTTGAAAGCAGCAGCTCTACCCTTTAGCTCAGTGCAGATGTTTCCTCTAATCCATGGCTTCTGGTTGGGGTACGTACGGTCACTGTGGGGACAACGTCATCGATGCACTTATTGATGAAGCCGGTGACTGATGTGATATACTCCTCAATGCCATTGGATGAGTCCCAGAACATATTCCAGTCTGTGTTAAGACATACAGTACCAGTCAAAAGTTGACACACAAACTCATTCCAGAGTTTCTTTATTTGTATTATATTCTACATTGTAGAATAATGGTGAAGATATCAAAACTATGAAATAACACATATGGAATCATGTAGTAACCAAAAAAGTGTTAAATCAAAATATATGTTATATTTGAGGTTCTTCAAAGTAGCCACCCTTTGCCTTGATGACAGCTTTGCACATTCAGGCCAAAGAGTTCAATCTTGGTTTCATCAGACCAGAGAATCTTGTTTATCATGGTCTGAGAGTTATGTGCCTTTCGGCAAAACTCCAAGCGGGCGGTCATGTGCCTTTTTACTGAGGAGTGGCGTCCGTCTGGCCACTAACATAAAGGCCTGATTGGTGGAGTGCTGCAGAGATGGTTGTCCTTCTGAAAGGTTCTCCCATCGCCACAGAAGAACTCTGGAGCTCTGTCAGAGTGACCATCGGGATCTTGGTCACCTTCCTGACCAAGGCCCTACTCCCCCGATTGCTCAGTTTGGCCAGGCGGCCAGCTGTAGGATGAGTCTTGGTGGTTCCAAACTTCTTTAATTTAAGAACGATGGACACCACTGTGTTCTTGGGTACCCTTCCCCAGATCTGTGCCTCGACACAATCCTGTCTCGGAGCTCTACAGGCAATTCCTTCGACCTCATTATGGGTATTGTGTGTAGATTGATTACATACAATTGCAGAATAAGGCTGTAATGTAACAAAATGTGGAAAAAGTCAAAAGGGTATGAATACTTTCTGAATGGACTGTATTGGAGAATTTCTTGTGAGCAAGAATCATTCCTATGCCTCCCGAGTGGCGCAAGGCACTGCATCGCAGTGCTAGCTGTGCCACTAGAGATCCTGGTTCCAGGCTCTGTCGCAGCCGGCCGTGACAGGGAGACCCATGGGGCGGCGCACAATTGGCCCAGCGTTGTCCAGGTTAGGGGAGGGTTTGGCCGGCAGGGATGTTCTTGTCCCATCGCGCACTAGTGACTCGTGGCGGGCCGGGCGGAGTTCGCGCTGACACGGTTCCAGGTGTACAGCGTTTCCTCCGACACATTGGTGTGGCTGGCTTCCGGGTTAAGCAGGCGGTGTCAAGGAGTAGTGCGGCTTGGCTGGGTTGTGTCAAGGAGGACGCACGGCTCTCGATCTTCGCCTCTCCCGAGTCCATACGGGAGTTGCAGCGATGGGACAAGACTAACTACCAACTGGATACCACGGAATTGGGGAGAAAGAGGGGAGAGAAAAGAAATTGGCCCAAAAAGACATCAAAATTTAAGTAAAATTGATCAATACCATTTTAATAAACATTTAACTAAGACACAGTACAAGGAAGAGTGTCACAAAAAGCCAATGCATTTGATCACATTTATATATACACACACACAAGGTTTCTCTCTTGAAAGAACAAAATACTACCCCTCCCTCCATTTGTTTCATTCATGAGTCATCATTCACTGATGATTTGAAATGACATACAGTCAGCACAATAACACACTGAGATACAATATATTGTTTCTGCTCGTCATCAAAAACCAGCACGTGACAGAAATCAGGAATCAGAAATCTTGACCATAGATGCGGTAAAGAGGTCAATGGAAATGCCATGTAAACATATGGGGAACATTCCCAAATCTCATCATTACCCCCCAGCAAAATGATACTACACTTAAGAATCAAATCAAATCAAATTTTATTTGTCACATACACATGGTTAGCAGATGTTAATGCGAGTGTAGCGAAATGCTTGTGCTTCTAGTTCCGACAATGCAGTAATAACCAACAAGTAATCTAACTAACAATTGTGAAATACACATGTAAACAATAGCCTATGTCGAGGTAAAAATTGGAGTACAATGCTTGTATGGATGTCAAGCCCAATACATGTCCATTCATCGTCACCAGTCAAGTGCATAATGCATTATACACTGTTCAAAAAAAAAGGGAACACTAAAATAACACATCCTAGATCTGAATGAATGAAATATTCTTATTAAATACTTTTTTCTTTACATAGTTGAATGTGCTGACAACAAAATCACACAAAAATTATCAATGGAAATCAAATTTATCAACCCATGGAGGTCTGGATTTGGAGTCACATTCAAAACTAAAGAGGAAAACCACACTACAGGCTGATCCAACTTTGATATAATGTCCTTAAAACAAGTGAAAATGAGGCTCAGTAGTGTGTGTGGCCTCCACGTGCCTGTATGACCTCCCTACAACGCCTGGGCATGCTCCTGATGAGGTGGCGGATGGTCTCCTGAGGGATCTCCTCCCAGACCTGGACTAAAGCATCCGCCAACTCCTGGACAGTCTGTGGTTGGTGGATGGAGCGAGACATGATGTCCCAGATGTGCTCAATTGGATTCAGGTCTGGGGAACGGGCGGGCCAGTCCATAGCATCAATGCCTTCATCTTGCAGGAACTGCTGACACACTCCAGCCACATGAGGTCTAGCATTGTCTTGCATTAGGAGGAACCCAGGGCCAACCACACCAGCATATGGTCTCACAAGGGGTCTGAGGATCTCATCTCGGTACCTAATTGGCAGTCAGGCTACCTCTGGCGAGCACATGGAGGGCTGTGCGGCTCCCCAAAGAAATGCCACCCCACACCATGACTGACCCACCGCCAAACCGGTCATGCTGGAGGCTGTTGCAGGCAGCAGAACGTTCTCTACGGCGTCTCCAGACTGTCACATGTGCTCAGTGTGAACCTGCTTTCATCTGTGAAGAGCACAAACTTGGTATTCTCTGGCAAATGCCAATGTCCTGCACGGTGTTGGGCTGTAAGCACAACCCCCACCTGTGGACGTCGGGCCCTCATACCACCCTCATGGAGTCTGTTTCTGACCATTTGAGCAGACACATGCACATTTGTGGCCTGCTGGAGGTCATTTTGCGGGGCTCCTCCTGCTCCTCCTTGCACAAAGGCGGAGGTAGCGGTCCTGCTGCTGGGTTGTTGCCCTCCTACGGCCTCCTCCACGTCTCCTGATGTACTGGCCTGTCTCCTGGTAGCGCCTCTATGCTCTGGACACTACGCTGACAGACACAGCAAACCTTCTTGCCACAGCTCGCATTGATGTGCCATCTTGGATGAGCTGCACTACCTGAGCCACTTGTGTGGGTTGTAGACTCCGTCTCATGCTACCACTAGAGTGAAAGCACCGCCAGCATTCAAAAGTGACCAAAACATCAGCCAGGAAGCATAGGAACTGAGAAGTGGTCTGTGGTCCCCACCTGCAGAACCACTCCTTTATTGGGGGTGTCTTGCTAAATGCCTATAATTTCCACCTGTTGTCCATTCCATTTGCACAACAGCATGTGAAATTTATTGTCAATCAGTGTTGCTTCCTAAGTGGACAGTTTGATTTCACAGAAGTGTGATTGACTTGGAGTTACATTGTGTTGTTTAAGTGTTCCCTTTATTTTTTTGAGCAGTGTAGTCAAAAACGACTAACACCACCGATTTCACTCATAAACGTGAGCTAGCATTTAGCAGTCACTTCTTCTAAACCTGAAAAGGGACTACTTCTAAATGGTATGTAAAAACATCCAAATATATCTAAATCTGACTTTAGTAACCACATTGTGAGCGTGTTACAATAAATCCATCATTGCGGATTTGACGAATATCCACTTTGTTAGAACAGATTTGTTGAACGTGAGGCAATCCGGCATCTGTTCCATTGGCCTCTTTACCACATTTATAAATCATTTGAGTTCTTTAAAAGACACGAGCACTTTGGGTCCCGTTTAATAATCATCCCTGTATATATTCAGTTAAATACTGATTTACATCGTTCAATTGATATGATTTAAATTATGGAACTGTAGGTATACTGAAGGGTTACAGAGAGAACAAGACACTGAAAATTGTAAGTATCACAGTTCAAATGCAGCTCATTAGATCATTTATTGTTTCTACTGCATTGTCCACCACACTCTTTCCCTCACTGAGCTCTTTTTACATTTTTTCCCCCCAGAAGATAGGGACAGGTTAGGCCCATCAGTCTAACCATTTTCTCTACTTGATGCTACCGTACCCAGTACACGGCTTACCCGCTCCCATCCTATGACTAGGCACCTTGGAATCATCTGTGTCCCCGTCCATTCGGATTCTCTACCCTCCAAAAGTGTACACTCATTCACCCCCCCACATGTATTTCATAACTGGATTGGTGCAAGTTAATTCCTTTTAAATCTATGAAGGGCAATTCAAGGATACGATTGCACACTTCGGGAGAATCGGAATGTAGCCAATCTGTAACCATGTGATCATTTTGAACAGGAGGACTACATGTTATTTATTGTCAGGCCAAAGACTAAAGTCACGTTATAGTAGTCTCGTTCACCAGTTCACCTGGCACACGAGTCTACTATAAACTGTAAGTCCTAAATCCACAATATTTCACTTAATTTAGCTTATAACGTAGTTCATTGGGTGTACCTTTCCGCCACAGTTGTCGAAGCACCTGCCAACAGGTACATTAAACTACACACATACCCATTTCACCTTTGACGTTTTGGTAATGCTAAGAAAGGAAATAGGGGTTATGCATTATTCTGAAATAACAGGAAACAGGGACCCGGAGGGCTTCGTACCATGGAGCTAGTAACAGGACAGTCCTGATGAACGCTAACACATACTTGCACACTCACACACAGGCAAAGGCGCATGCACGCACACAGACACAGAGCTAGATAAAATTGTAGACACCATAACACCACCAGTAAGGGATTGACAGGCGATACATACATAGCATTGGCCCAGCGTCACAATTTTTTTCATGAGCACAGATTTAAGTGGTGACATACAAAACACAAAATAAACGCTACGGTGGAAGAGTTTTGTTCATCAAACCATTGAAAGTTAAAGCAAGTTACGTAGACATTAAGGATAAAAAATAAAAATATAAGGGTGCAATTCATACATGGATTCAAATCATATAATAAAACTTCAGCTGTGCTTGATTGAGCATGCCTTTTGCGATGGAACCAATAGAACCGTCCTTAAAGTGCAAGCCCCGCCCATCTGGCACTCAAGGCGGGCTGAAACAAATGCTCAAAGAATTTGAATGATTTCAAAAAAGCATTTGAACCGACATCTGGTGCAATGTGATTTCTCCTCTGACCAAATATGGTCAATTCCCTCTGCAATATAAGCCTGCAACCACAAGATGGTGCTCAATTCCATACAGTTGGCATTGTTTGAGTCAGTCAAAGAGATCAGACACTTGTTGGAATGAGCATCCTTATCTGGTCTTCCCTTATCAAATTTCAAACTAACTTTATTTCTTGGAAGTGGCAAAAGTATCATTCCATGGATCACTCCTGTCAGATAGGTGAGGGGTGCTACATTGAGGGACAAGGAGTTGCAATACTGTCCGGACTAACTGGCAAGATGCCAGATGTTTGTGTAGCGATGGAACAAAAATGTATCACTTTGAGGCAAGTCTTGTTCATATGTATAATGGCACTATCTTTTTCATCCACGCCCATTCCTTTCAGTTGTGGCAGGCGGTCATCCCTTGAAAAAAAGTTATTGTGAGTCACAAACCCTAGCTTCCACTGTCAGCTTTCAGTGGAAAGAAACGAGAATAGAAGCATGAATACAAAAATATATACTTCACCGACACTTGTAAAACTGTTGGCACTCGGAACATTGAGATGAAACCATTCCAAAAGTTTGTTTCTCGAATGTGACCATCCAAATTGTCGACTGGCAAACGTTGACTTGACTCCCTCTGTGTATGATTGTCGTCAAAGTCACTCTCTATACTCTCGTATAAAAAGACCAAGATCATGGGATTGATATTCCTCTTCTGGAATGTCTTTTTTCTGGGCAGGTGGTCGTTTCCACTCTTTTCACGTCCTCTCCCTATCCCTCCTTTTCTTCCTCTCTCCAGGGAGATCCTAAATGATGGCGTCCCAGTCAAAGTCGTCCTGGATGTCGTTGGTGGGCAGCCTCCTCATCTGGTAGTGCCCGGGTGGCATCATGTGCTGCTGGTTCATCTGGTCATGGTGCCCTGAGAATGGAGGTAGACGTGTAAGGCAGCTGGACGCATGCACGCACACACACTACAAGAGGGTCTGAGTAGTTAGCAGTAGTACCTGTCACCGTGGAGCCTGCATTGCTCATGGGGGGCATGTGGGGGTAACCCGGGGGTCCCATCATTGAAGACATGTTCTGTCTGGAGTCCATGTACAGATTACCTACAGGAGATGAAGACATCCAACAGGAAGCAACAGTCATTCAGTTCTTACCTCACAACTCCATTGACCTATACACTGTTATAAGATCAGTAAAAGGAGACTTAGTTTTAAGCAATCCAACCCTTTCAGATCTATGGGACGCACGTCAGAGGTTGCCCTTAGGCATAGACCTAGGATCAGCTACCGTCCTCAACCCTGACAGTTACCATAGGGGAAACCGCAAAACTTAACTTAGATCAGTGTCTAGTGAGGCAACGCCATCCTAATGGCCACTTACCCGTGTTGATGTGCTGGCTGGGCTTGCTGGTGTGCATGGGGTTGTGGCAGGTGGGCATGGGTGGCCCCTGTGGTGGGATGATCCCGGTGCGTGTGAAGAACTGGTTGATGGAGGAGCATAGGTCTGCTATCTGGGCCAGGTCCAGGGACCAGTTGTTCAGCTCCGCCTGCCTCATGCTCTCCTTCAGTCCTGTCATAGATACACAGACAGGGGGTCGTTCTCATTTCAATAGACCTTAGTGGTTTCCTCTTCTCCTAGTCTCCTTTCCCCCACCTGCACAACAATCATACCCATAGCATGATGCTGCCACCACAATACTTGAAAACACAAGTGTGTCACTCTGTTGTATTTGATCCAAACCTGTAGTTTAATTTAGCCAATTCACATCCGTGTACTTTGTTTAGAACAATACCAATGCACTTAGACAATTCACATTGAAGTTTTAAGACTGTCATTATCTATCATACTTTCGTGTCAAAGTTGCAATTGAGAAAATGAAGAAAAAATTGTAATGTCTCATGAGCTGAAATAAAAGATCCCAGAAATTTTTTTATATGCACAAAAAGCTCATTCCTCAACTTTTGTACACACATTTGTTTACATCCCTGTTAGTGAGCATTTCTCCTTTGCCAAGATAATCCATCCACCTGACAGGTGTGGTATATCAAGAAGCTGGTCAAAAAGCATGATCATTACACAGCTGCACCTTGTGCTGGGGACAATAAAAATGTGCAGTTCTGTCACAACATAATGCCAGATGTCACGTTGAGGGAGCGTGCAATTGGCATGCTGACTAGAGGAATCTCCAGCTCCACCAGAGCTGTTGCCAGATTATTTAATGTTAATTTCTCTACCATAAGCCACCTCCAAAGCAGTTTTAGAGAATTTGAATGTACGTCCAACCGGCCTCACAACCGCAGACCATGTTTTTTTAAAAACATTTTTTAAATCTTTATTTAACTAGGCAAGTCAGTTAAAGAACAAATTCTTATTTTCAATGACGGCCTAGGAACAGTGGGTTAACCACCTGTTCAGGTGCAGAATGACAGATTTGTACCTTGTCAACTCAGGGATTTGAACTTGCAACCTTTCAGTTACTAGTCCAATGCTCTAACCACTAGACAGCTGATGAAACTGTTGGTTGGCACAAGCGAAGAATTTCTGCACAAACCATCTGAAACCATCTAAGGGAAGCTCATCTGAGTGCTTGTCATCCTCACCAGGGTCTTGCAGTTGGCATCGTAAGAGACTTCAGTGGGCAAATGCTCACCTTTGATGGCCACTGGCACGCTTGTGAAGTGTGCTCTTCACGGATGAATCCCGGTTTCAACTGTACCGGGCAGATGGCGTGTATGGTGTTGTGTGGGCGAGCGGTTTGCTGATGTCAACATTGTGAACCTCTCCAAGGTGTTGGAAAAAGTGGTTGCCGTACAGCTCCAGGATCATCCCAATCGAAACAACCTGTTTGAGAAATTCCAGTATTTGCACACAATGCAAATAGTCTGGGTAACCATTTGGTTACCTGTTCAGGAATCTAATGGCTTGGGGGTAAAACTGTTGAGAAGCCTTTTTGTCCTAGACTTGGCACTCCGGTACCGCTTGCCATGCGGTAGTAGAGAGAACAGTGGGGTGGCTGGGGTCTTTGACAATATTTAGGGCCTTCCTCTGACACCGCCTGGTGTAGAGGTTCTGGATGGCAGGCAGCTTTGCCCCAGTGATGTACTGGGCCGTACGCACTACCCTCTGAAGTACTTTGCGGTCAGAGGCCGAGCAATTGCCGTACCAGGCAGTGATGCAACCAGTGCAACCATGCTTTCGATGTTGCAGCTATAAAACCTTTTGAGGATCTCAGGACCCATGCCAAATCTTTTTAGTTTCCTGAGGGGGAATAGGCTTTGTTGTGCCCTCTTCACGACTGTCTTGGTGTGTTTGGACTAATCTAGTTTGTTGTTGATGTGGACACAAAGGAATTTGAAGCTCTCAACCTGCTCCACTACAGCCCCGTCGATGAGAATGGGGACGTGCTCGGTGCTCCTTTTCCTGTAGTCCACAATCTCCTTAGTCACATTGCGGGATAGGTTGTTATTCTGGCACCACCCGGCCATGTCTCTGACCTCCTCCTTATAGGCTGTGCCGTCGTTGTAGGTGATCAGGCCTACCACTATTGTGTCGTCAGCAAACTTGATGGTGTTGGACTCGTGCCTGGCCATTCAGTCGTGGGTGAACAGGGAGTAACAGGAGGGGACTGAGCACGCACCCCTGGGGAGCTCAAGGGGTTGAGGATCAGCGTGGCAGATGTGTTGCTACCTACCCTCACCACCTGGGGGCAGCCTGTCAGGAAGTCTAGGATCCAGTTGAAGAAGGTGATGTTTAGTCCCAGGATCCTTAGCTTGGTGATGAGCTTTGAGGGTACTATGGTGTTGAACCCTGAGCTGTAGTCAATTAACAGCATTCTCACATAGGTGTTCCTTTCATCCAGGTGGGAAAGGGCAGTGTGGAGTGCAAAAGCGACTACGGTGGTCTGCTTGAAGCATGTTGGTATTACAGACTCGATTAGGGACATGTTGAATATGTCAGTGAAGACACCTGCCAGTTGGTCAGCACATGCCCAGAGCACACGTCCTGGTAATCCATCTAGCCCTGCAGCCTTGTGTATGTTGACCTGTTTAAAGGTCTTACTCACGTTGGCTATGGAGAGCATGATCACACAGTCGTCCGGAACTTCTGATGCTCTCATGCATGCCTCAGTGTTGCTCGCCTCGAAGCAAGGATAGAAGTGATTTAGCTCGTCTGGTAGGCTCGTGTCACTGGGCAGCTCGCGGCTGTGCTTCCCTTTGTAGTCTGTAATAGTTTGTAAGCCCTGCCACATCCAACGAGCGTCAGAACCGGTGTAGTATGATTCAATCTTAGCCCTGTATTGACGCTTTGCCTGTTTGATGGTTCGTTGGCAGGGCATAGCGGGATTTCTTGTAAGCTTCCGGGTTAGAGTCCCGCACCTTGAAAGCGGCAGCTCTACCCTTTAGCTCAGTGCGAATGTTGCCTGTAATCCATGGCTTCTGGTTGGGGTATGTACGTACAGTCACTGTGGGGACGACGTCCTCAATGCACTTATTGATAAAGCCAGTGACTGATGTGGTGTATTCCTCAATGTCATCGGAAGAATCCCGGAACATGTTCCAGTCTGTGATAGCAAGGCAGTCCTGCTTCATCTGACAATTGTTTTAATAGACCGAGTCACTGGTGCTTCCTGCTTTAATTTTTGCTTGTAAGCAGGAATCAGGAGGATAGAGTTGTGGTCAGATTTACCAAATGGAGGGCGCGGGAGAGCTTTGTACGCATCTGTGTGTGTGTGGAGTACAGGTGATCTAGAATTTTTTTCCCTCTGGTTGCACATTTAACATGTTGATAGAGATTTGGTAGAACTGATTTAAGTTTCCCTGCATTAAAGTCTCTGACCACTAGGAGCGCCGCCTTGGTGAGTGGTTTCCTCATGCTTATTTCCTTATACAGCTGACTGAGTGCGGTGCCAGCATCTGTCTGTGGTGGTAAATAAACAGCCACGAGAAGTATAGCTGAGAACTCTAGGCACGTAGTGTGGCCTGCAGTTTATCACAATATACTCTACTTTAGGCGAGCAAAATCTAGAGACTTCCTTAGATTTCGTGCACCAGCTGTTTACAAATATGCATAGACCGACCCCCCCTGGTCTTTTCGGAGTGTGCTGTTCTATCCTGCCGGTGCAGCGTGTATCCCGCTAGCTGAATATCCATGTCGTCATTTTTGACGGTAACGGCAGCTTTCCTAGTTGCCTTCTGCATGTCCGGACGAGGAATCCGTCTCTTCGTCCTCTGCATCGCTTCCTTTTGCGAATAATTGGGATGTCTGCCCTGTGGGGTGTTTGGAGAATATTGTGTGAGTCCTGCTTGCTGCTGTTGTTGTTGTTGAAGAAATCTTTGTGTACTCCAAGGTGAGTGATCGCTGTCCTGATATCCAGAAGCTCTTTTCTTCCGTAATGCAGAAACATTTATGTACAAAATAATTTACAAATATCGCGAAAACCCCCCACATAATAGCACAATTGGTTAGGATACCATAAAACGGCAGCCATCTCCTCCTCCTCCTCCTCCTTCCATTCCACTGCTATGCTGATGTAAAAACTGCCCCAAGTCCCTCTGCTGCGTGTGCCTGTCTGAACACCTGCCTTGAGTAGGGATGGCAATTTGAAATAATTTAATACAACATTTTCAGATACCCGGTTACTCAAATCGGTGTAAAGAAGCTAGCTAAGATAGCTAGCCGGCTAGTTGAGGCTATTTGGCTGCACTCCCCATCCTTGTCTACAGCAACTCCATTCAGATTAAACAGCCTACCCATCGGTTGCTCATTGTAGCATACTCCTTCCATTTAGCTAACTTAATGCCATAATTTTAACTCTGTTGCATTGATTAGAGATCTACCAAGTCATGTTGCTACACATGGAGCCTCTGACAAGTGCCAACAATAAGCTACTGTACATGCGGTTCAGCACTCACCCATAACCCACCTCACCATTGCAGGCCAGAATATTGATCTCATCCTCAGTCTAAAATCTGGGTGTTAAGCTCGACTCCTCTCTGACCTTTGACGAGCACAAAGCATAATTCTTTCACCTTAATAACATTGCCAAACTCCGTCACACCATTACTCAGTCTTATGCTGAGAAGATCATCCACGTCTTTAGATGCAAGGATGGGGGCGAAGTGTTTGTGTTCATGCACTCATCAGGATCCTGGCAGCACTATTCTGAATATACTGGAGCTTTTGGAGACTCCTGATACCGATGAAGTGTGTGTAACAATAGTCCAGCTTGAGGAGACAAAGCATCTCTGGACTGGCTCCCAGTCTCAATCAGAATCAAGTTCAAAACACTCCTGCTGACATTGCATCAATAATTTTTTTTATTTTTATTTTATTTAACTAGGCAAGTCAGTTAAAAACATTTTTATTATTTTGACGTCCTACTCATGGCAATGCCCCTCCATAGCTCAAAGAATTGTTCGTATCCCATAACCCCACCTGTAATCTCAGATAGAGCGATAGTCTGCTCCTCTACGTTGAAGCTTTGCTCCATGGGGGAAAAAAATAAAATAAATCTGCTTTCTGCTCGACTGCCCCCCGCCTCTGGAATGCACTCTCGGACCACCTGAAGGCATCAGACTCCCTTAAAAACACTCGTTAGGAAGGCCTTCATTAGATATTGCTGTGTTCCTTGTCGTCCTTGACCCTTGTACCGTCAGCTATGTTCTTTGTGTAAGATGCCCTGCCTAGTTGTGTCCTTTGTCTATGTCTTGTTTTTATTTATTGTAATGCATTCACTGTAGGACTTTGAGAAAGTTTTTCAATGAAAAGTGAGTTATAAATTCAATGCATTATTATTATTACTCTTTATAGCATTATAGACGTTATAATAGCATTATACACATGGTGCTCCAAAGAAAGCGTTACCCCCATTTCCTCACTTTAGGATAATGCAAGTCTTTGTTACCTTGGAATGGAGAGAGGTCCACGTCAGCCCAATTGTAGCTGCTGGCAATGCGACAGCTCTCCTTCAGCCAGTCCAGGTTGGGGTACCAGTTGGCAGACAGACCTGCGCAGGCAGGCAGAAACAGACACACACACCATGCAGTGATTCCTCCCGATTTCTTCTAAGACAAATTATTTCAGGTAAGGGGAGTGGGTAATAGAGCTAAACGGGCTAGGCAGGCAGACCCAACTAAGTAACAGTAGGGGAAATGTTAGTCTTGTCCACCAGCCAGCTCTCTATAACATTGTAGCAATTACCCTGGGGACGAGATTAGGGAAATGTTGACAAGAGCACGGTGCTGTAATCAACAGAGCAACATTAAAGGACCAACAGAAGTAATGTCATGTTTGAGTCAGATGCAGTGATGCTTTTGACCACAAGATGTAATTTCACGTCACAGACATTAGAGAAGAGGAATGATTTTCTGTCTATCACCACAAACCCAAATGGCAACACATTTGAAGCTGTGGATCTAAGACGGGGATTGCTTTTATTCATCCCAGCCACTGTGGAGGGAGAACTAACCCAGATAATGGAGCGTCTATTTGTATAGGGCTTTTCTCTGAGCCGAAAGCACAGTGCAGAGACAGGAAAAACAAAGTCTAGGCAAATGAAAGACGTCGGTGAGGTTCAGAAATGCCCGTCTCTGAATCTGTCAGCTTCACACAGTGTAATGAGAGTTTGGGGAGTAGCAGAATAGCAAACGACATAGCTATAGTAACTTGCAAAAGTATTCATCCCCCTTGGCGTTCTTCCTATGTAATTATTTTTTTATCTGTAATTTAAAGGATTTTTATTTGAATTTCATGGAATGGACATACACAAAATAGTCCAAATTGGTGAAGTGAAATGGAAAAAAATACTTTTAAAAGTAATTTTTTTTTACTGAAAAGTGGTGCGTGCATATGTATTCACACCCGTTGCTATGAAGCCCCTAAATAAGATCTGGTGCAACCAATTACCTTCAGAAGTCACAATTAGTTAAATAAAGTCCACCTGTGTGCAATCTAAGTGTCACTGTCACGTGGTCTCAGTATACATATGTACGCACACACACACACACACACATGCCTGTTCTGAAAGGCCCCAGAGTCTGCAACACAACTACGCAAGGGGCACCACCAACCTAGCGACACCGTGGAGACCAAGGAGCTCTCTAAACAGGTCAGGGACAAAGTTGTGGAGAAGTACAGATCAGGGTTGGGTTATAAAAAAACATCAGAAATGTTGAACATCCCACAGAGCACCATTAAATCCATTATTTAAAAAAATGGAAAGAATATGGCACTACAACAAACCTGCCAAGAAAGGGTTTCCAACCAAAACTCATGGACCAGGCAAGGAGGGCATTAATCAGCAGTGCAACAAAGAAACCAAAGATAACCCTGAAGAAGCTGCAAAGCTCCACAGCGGGGATTGGAGTATCTGTCCATAGGACCACTTGAAGCCGTACACTCCACAGAGCTGGGATTTACGGAAGAGTGGCCATTGCTTACAGAAAAAAATAAGCAAACACGTTTGGTGTTCGCCAAAAGGCATGTGGAAGAAGGTACTCTGGTTAGATGAGACTAAAATGTAGCTTTTTGGCCATCAAGAAAAACTGTCTGGCGCAAACCCAACACCTCTCATCACCCCAAGAACACCACCCCCACAGTGAAGCATGGTGGTGGCAGCATCATGCTGTGGGGATGTTTTTCCATCGGCAAGGACTGGGAAACTGGTCAGAATTGAAGCAATGATGGATGGCGCTAAATGCGGGGAAATTCTTGTGGGAATCCTGTTTCGGTCTTCCAGAGATTTGAGACTGGGTCGGAGGTTCACCTTCCAGCAGGACAATGCCCCAAGGCTTTCTGCTAAAGCAACACTGGAGCGGTTTAAGGGGAAACATTTAAATGTCTTGGAAAGACATAGTCGAAGCACAGACCTCAATCCAATTGAAAATCTGTGGTATGACTTAAAATGGCTGTACACCAGCAGAACCCATTCAACGTGAAGGAGCTGGAGCAGTTTTGCCTTGAAGAATGGGCAAAAATCCCAGTGGCTAGATGTGCCAAGCTTATAGAGACATACCCCAAGAGACTTGCAGCTGTAATTGCTGCAAAAGGTGGCTCTACAAAATATTTCCTGGGGGGGGTGGAATAGTTATGCACACTCAAGTTTCCTGTGTTGTCTTATTTCTTGGCTGTTTCACAATAAAAAAAAATGGTAGGCATGTTGTGTAAATCAAATGATACAACCCCCGCCCAAAAAGTAATTTTAATTCCAGGTTGTAAGGCAACAAAATAGGAAAAATGCCAAGCGGGGTGAATACTTTCACAAGCCACTATAATATAATCAGTGTTGGAGAGTATGGAACTACATTTCGTTCAACTTGCTACATTATGCAGTAGCTTGATGGTAGTTCAACTAAATTCAAATCTAGGTCCTGTTTTCAGTAGTTAATTACTTTTTTTTTTTTTACCATGTAGCGGTGTAGCTAACGACTATAACTACACTGTTTTTGCACACAAAAAATGAAAATCTGGGCAATGTAGAATTTCCTTTATCAGACCTGCTTAATTCTCACTTTAAACAGTTTGTGTTTAATACGCTAAATTACACATTCTGTTAACATATGATCCCAAAGTGTTCTGTTCTTGCAATTTATAGTCTGACATTTCAGATTTTGATATGACCATTTTTCACAAAGTAGTTTGGATGTAATGAACTACTTTTTAAAGTAAACAATATTTTTCTTAGGGGTAGCTTTAGTGTAGTTTAACTTCTTACAGTGTGAAGTAATTGGTAGCTTGATAAACTATTTTCAGAGTAGCTTCCCCAACACTGAATATAAAGGAATCCATGTAGATATCAATGCTATATATAGTAAGGGACTAGCATTTAAGGATAGTCACTGTTCCTGAGGCCTGCCTGTAACTCCAGACACACCGCAACAATGAACAGCTAAAAGCTGCTGGGTGACGACAAGTGGTGGTTGTTTGCGCTGATGATTCAACATATAGAATCAGCGGGAAATTAACGGAAAACTATGGCCAATAGTCTAGCCAGAGGCACTCTGCTGTCTATCGTTTGGGCGTGTTTGCTCTCTGATAGTACAGTACTGTGTAGTGTGCACTGTACTGTCGTGTCTTACATGTGTTCGTGCAGGTTATCTGTGGTGGCTGGCCAGTATGGTGCTGGGACTGCTGCCCACTGTTGGGGTGCTGGCTGTGTTGAGGGTGCTGCCCATGTTGAGTGTTCGGATGAGGTTGATGTTGGTTGTGAGTCAAGTGCGGAGAGAGGTGCTGTGAGAGAGGCGGGTGGTGGTGGTTATGAACGTGACCGTGGTTGTTTTGGTGGCTGTGGGCACTGTTGCTGCTGCCCACACAGGGGGAGTGCTGATAGGAGCACGACGTCCGCGGCTGCTGGCTCAATTCAGGGGGCATACCCGTGATACCTGCAGGGCCAAACACACACAAGGACAGACAGACAATTAACTAACCATTCTGCCTACCTGTAAATAATTTTGCTTATGCATTTTCCTTGACTCTCTGTTGAAGGAATTTAATTCCTCTGTTTTAATTCCCAATCAAAATTAAACACTCTGTCAATTCATAAGGAAGACCCCTTATTTTATAAGAATGGACAGAGCCCCAGTCTTAAAAGTCAAGTAACAGCCTTTAATTCAAGAGAGTACTGAGTTCATACACATTTTACCACAGGTTATAAACTGAAAATGACGTCAGCGTTTTCTAAATGTTCCGTCTCTTCTTGACACTGGTAGAAAGGCTCTATAGATCTCAAGCCTTCCCTCCTCGCCTAGAGCCAACGTCAGTCAGTGTAGATAAGCATTCTAGACAGTCTGGAGATAGTTCATTCATTTGTACCAAGGAACAGACCGTCATTGTTCCAAACTCTTGACTACATTATATTCAATACTGGGAGCAAGAGAGAAAATTCATACATGTACAGTAACATAATAGTATTCGGATTAGTCAGTCCTGATTGAAATGTATACATAATTAGTCATCATTGAGAAAAATTCCCTTAACTCTCCTTTTTTTTCTTCAGTGTGTTGTTTGCAGTAACGTCTTTGTTGTAAAATCGCAAACAGACATGGCAGTTTCACCATTAAGGATTCCAGCTTTTAAACTATGTTCATAACAAAACAAATGCTACTATAGTGCAGCATGTGACTGACAGCTGCAGAGATGTTACCTCCAATAAATAATACTGAAGCAAACGAGGGATTTCATTCAGATGGTTTTAAGGGAATTTACTCTTAAAATAGAATGGAACACAGAGCAACAATTTCTTCAAACAAAAGTGCACAGATTGGTGGGAAAAAAATACCATAAACCTAATCTTAATCTGGCAGCGTGATTTAATTTGTAACATTTAAATGTATACAACATTAAGAAGGCGATTTATTTAACTCGACCAAAGTTCACCAAACCGAGCAATGCATAAATAGTTGCCTCCTTAAATTAATGCACATTAACGCTAGGGGTGTAACGGTACACATATTTATATTCTGAATACATTTTTTGACTGCACTGAGCCTTTAATCTCAATCATTGTATCACCTAAAATCCAAAGTGCTGGAGTACTTACCTGACAACTCAAACTGAATTTATCCTCTGCTCTATCATTCGCTACATACTTCAGTCTGAGACTGCCATAATTGAAGTTGTTTGAGGTTACGTCAAAATGAGGGGTGTTGTACAAAAAAAAAAGTAATCAGCGATTGGATGATCTCTAACCAATCAGAGTATCAAAGCCAATGATTAATGTTCAAAATGCTGCTTTAGTCAAGTGTGTTATGGCTCTGGCCCAACAAATCAGTTTCTGGGACCAATCACATCTAGAAATTGCCTGGAAGGCAGACTCATTGCGGAGAAGAAACTAATGTCCATGGGCGTAGTGTAGCGTTTGGCCCGAGCAAGGAGTTTGGGTAGCAAAGCAACTGGAGTACAGAGCCAAAACAACCAAATGTGTCAACTACTTTTGGACCTCACTGTGTGTTTTTTGAATGATAAATGTCCCATACTGTATGGTGGGAGTACAGCAAACTGCCAATTTATAAAAAAGGGGCTTGTTTTCTTTCGAATACTTTGAAGACGTTTGATAGAGCTTGATTGGTTGCAAAATGCACCCATCTGTCACACCAAGCAGGCTCATCGAAAACACTATTTCAACCCCGGTCCGCTTCAGAGTACTGTTTCCCATGACCCACCTTGCTGGCTGAAGGACTGCTGAAAGACAGACTTATAGAGGTTTTGGAACGAGACACTGAGGTCCTCGAAATCAGAGAAGAGGAGCTGCTTGTCCTGCTCGGCCACACTGCACTGGGGTTGGGGAGGAGGAGAGGGAGGGGGAGGAGGCTGCTGTAGACTCAGAGACTGGGAGGGCTCCAAGTTACTACTGACCTACAGAGAGATAGAAAGAGAGACAGTCACTTATTTTCATTACTTTAGGTCCAATCACTAAAAAGGTTGAATTCTAACTTGAGATACCCACACTGTCTGTTTTGGGCATGGTAATGGTAAACTCGTGTTCAGTATCCCTGTCTCCTGATGGTCATTCACCCTTCTAACCAGAGCGCCCAGGCCGATTGTACCTACAGTATAGTCATGGGCGCCTGACTTTGTCTTAAAGTGGTGATACAAATATATATTTTTTATTTTTAGGTTTTGCCACAAATTATATTGAAATCGAGTACTCAAAAAAAATCTAGTCCAGAAAAAAAACGGCACATTTATCTATATGACAACACTGCACAACAATGCTTAATTTATCATAACTATTACAGGGAACAAATTACTAAAATGCCCCATACACACACATACAGTGGGGCAAAAAAGTATTTAGTCAGCCACCAATTGTGCAAGTTCTCCCACTTAAAAAGATGAGGCCTGTAATTTTCATCATAGGTACACTTCAACTATGACAGACAAAATGAGAAAAAAAATCCAGAAAATCACATTGTAGGATTTTTTATGAATTTATTTGCAAATGATGGTGGAAAATAAGTATTTGGTCACCTACAAACAAGCAAGATTTCTGGCTCTCACAGATCTGTAACTTCTTCTTTAAGAGGCTCCTCTGTCCTCCACTCGTTACCTGTATTAATGGCACCTGTTTGAACTTGTTATCAGTATAAAAGACAACTGTCCACAACCTCAAACAGTCACACTCCAAATTTCACTATGGCCAAGACGTGTCCCCCTGCTTAAGCCAGTACATGTCCAGGCCCGTCTGAAGTTTGCTAGAGAGCATTTGGATGATCCAGAAGAAGATTGGGAGAATGTCATATGGTCAGATGAAACCAAAATATAACTTTTTGGTAAAAACTCAACTCGTCATGTTTGGAGGACAAAGAATGCTGTGTTGCATCCAAACAACACCATACCTACTGTGAAGCATGGGGTGGAAACATCATGCTTTGGGGCTGTTTTTCTGCAAAGGGACCAGGACGACTGATCCGTGTAAAGGAGAGAATGCATGGGGCCATGTATCGTGAGATTTTGAGTGAAAACCTCCTTCCATCAGCAAGGGCATTGAAGATGAAACGTGGCTGGGTCTTTCAGCATGACAATGATCACAAACACACTGGCGGGCAACGAAGGAGTGGCTTCGTAAGAAGCATTTCAAGGTCCTGGAGTGGCCTAGCCAGTCTCCAGATCTCAACCCCATAGAAAATCTTTGTTGGGAGTTGAAAGTCCGTGTTGCCCAGCAATAGCCCCAAAACATCACTGCTCTAGAGGAGATCTGCATGGAGGAATGGGCCAAAATACCAGCAACAGTGTGTGAAAACCTTGAAGACTTACAGAAAAAGTTTGACCTCAGTTATATACCCTTTGTTGGTAATGACAATCTCAAGTATTGAGATAAACTTTTGTTATTGACCAAATACTTATTTTCCACCATAATTTGCAAATAAATTCATTAAAAATCCTACAATGTGATTTTTTTAAGTGGGAGAACTTGCAATACAATTATATATATATATATATATATATATATATATATATATATATATATATATATATATATATATATGTGTGTGTGTGTGTGTATATATATATATACACACACACACACACACATATAAAACCTACAGGACAGTAGATCTCCGAGCACATTGTCTATGCCAGGTGAAATTGGGCCACATTAGCTAGGAAACAGCTTAAACAAATGCAAATGCAGCTACTTCACTGTTATTCTGGCTGCACTTTTTGACTTGACTAAGTTAGCCATAGTTGGCTAGCTAGCAAGCAAGGGTTAAGAACGTTAACAGCCAGTATGGCAATGGAACATTTAGAATCAACGACTGGGTCGCGTCCATAGATACAGGACAAAAATTGAATGACTGGGTCGTGTGTCTAGCTGGATACCGCCCAACCATAGCTGGCAACTCCAATGGCCTCTCTTTTCCATCATCTCCCTATTCCTCTTATTACTCTTGAATCAGTAGCCTAGCACAAAGCACGTCCCAGTAGTAGCAATATAGGTTGGCCACTTATTCTGAGCAATTCAAAATATATAAATATATATATATATATATTCAAGGAAAGAAACACCTTGCTCTTGCTTGCTGGATATAAAATAGGCTACAGTGTTCACAATGAACTGACAGGGAAGTTTGAATGGCGAGAGCTACTCTGATGTGATCACATTGCCTTGTGGTAAAAATGCAATAAACAGGAATCCTCTGTTCTCCCCACAACCAATGTTAAAATGTTTCCAATTAAGTTACAATGTATTCTTATCAGCCTACTTTGCATAAACATTGATTGGATGATGTGAGGGTTATCGAATCAGGATCAAATCCTTTGAACTCCTCTCGCTCATTAATGATAGAATGTTCAGAATTTAAGATTGCCGAAAGGCCAGTGGCAAATGGCAAGAAGCGGAATATAATAGCTGAACAGAAACAGCAACCAGGCTAAGGAAAGTGGGGGGGGGGGGCAGTGATTGGTAAACAAAAAGATGCGCAGCTACCTCGCCCACTCAAAAAAATGTAAATTTGAACAGTTTCTTCCAATGATGCTAAGCAAAGAATTCAGTCAGGTCCACATTGTCTACTCAGTCACACAGACCCAATGACCTTTTCTGAAAACCAAAAAACAGATTGGTTTCCACACTGTGGCAAAATTTGTCCTTTAGTCTATTATGTACTAAGTTTTTGGGGTTATTTTCTTTGGCTGACACTACAGGCAACGAGACAGTCACAGTAGACAAACACCACAATGCCACAGGAGTGCCTCAGGCAGTTTATTTATACTGAGGGCACCGAAGAGTTGAGGTGCTGGAAAGTATCTGTAGAGTGGGAGGGGAAAGAGGAGACGAGCAACTTTAAGTTGCGTCTTAAACACGTTCAAGAACACAAAATACTGGGGCAGGTATTAGGGGATGGTTTCCCGGAAACCGGCCCTACCGTAAGTGCTCCGTGCTGTTAAGGCAGAAGAACATTAGGCCTACTGAGGATTCAAGTTTCCACCGGGAACATTTTTAAATAAATGGTCTTTGCCTCAGGTATTGCCACATGGTGTGTGCGACCTGGAATAGATCAGGGGTTGTGTGTAGTGACTGTCACAATGCCGTGGCCTCAGACAAACAATAACACAGCCTCAGACAAGCAGCATTGACGCAGTTACCACTGAGGTAGTGAGTCAGCAAACACTGATTCAAGACGAAGGTCAAGTACAGCAGTAAAGGTCGACCAATATAGTACTACATTATGAATCATAATACCCATAAAACCTAGCATTCAAACAAGGAAATGGTTCCAATCGTTTTGCCATCATACATTTTTCCCCATAGGGGATTTAAGAAACACTTAGAATCAGGGCTGTGTTTTGTGACAATAAGTGTCAATCTATCTAGGACAAGGTGACTTATCAATATATTTTCCTGTATTTACCCTCCAAAAATGAAATGCTAATTAGCTGCTAATGTGGCATCATAAAGAACTACAAATGCCATGATGATCTGGACGAGATTGCCGAATCGAGGCAAAGGTAAGAATCTCTGGATTAGCTACATTTTGTAATTAATAAAATGGCAACATTTATTTAAATAACTAATTGTGTGAACGGTCTTGTGCAAGCTAGAGATGACGTGCAGGAGCTTGTAGGGATTTGTAGTCTTGCTTTGATACTAATTTGCATTTTTGAATCAGAGTAAATAGAGCCAACTATATTGATTAAAGTCTCCTTGTCCGAGAGAGATTTACATGGTTATCAAAACTTCATGCCATGGTAAGCCTACATGAAACACAGCCCATATTTTAAGTGTTTCTAAAATTCTCTATGGGAAAAATGAACGGTGGAAAAATGATTGGAAACATTTCGCTGTTTGACCGCTAGATTTTATGGGACACAACCACTGTGGGGCTCTATAGCAACATTGGTGGGCCGTCAGGGCCAGCAAGGCCTTCTCTGCTGGCCTAAACATCATCAGAATATATATATATATATATATTTTTTTTTTTAAATATATTTTCCCACAAATATTTATTCAATTATTCCCCAGAGTAAGAGTTACACTCATTTCATAGCGTTCCTCTTGGTTGCACTGCTTCCAGCCCCAGGTTGAGATTTGGATGGCTGGTCTTTATGTTAGATCTTTTATCCAATCATATTCAGCCATCATGTGTTGCCAGGGGTCTAAAATCTAGTCCTAGAACTAGGAAACTGAAATTGATCAACGAATTAATTTGCGTACTACTAAGCTGTTTTTTCAACCCACAATGGTGGAACGAGAAGATATCGATTTGGTCGAGGATATAATTATAACGCCATTCTCAAGACAAACTTTTCAAGAAAAGTTAGACATTGTCAGGAGGTAGACGCCGACGCTACAAAGCCTGTCACAGGCGGGAAAGGAGTTATTTCGCCACTTTCAACTATGAATGACTCACAGGCTCCGAGAAGCACTGCAAACTGTACTGCTGGGAATGCCTATTATTTGTAAGTGATCGATTTGGTGTTTGGAGCCACACTGGCTTTGCAAACCTGAGTTGTCTAACCAAGGCAGCAATGAGACACCAAAGTACGGCTGGGCACTTACAAGCAATGGTGCTTTTGAAAACTTTTGGGGACACCCGAGTGGATCTACAGCTCAACTAACAAGCGCGCAGGGCAACGAAGCTGCACAAATGAAAAGGTATTGTACTCTTCCCCGGCAAATGAAAATGTCAATATCAAGGTGACGCAACGCCTGGTTATACTGCGTTTCTGTCTAAATGTATAGTGTCTAGAGCCATGGCATCATAATGATGGTAATAAGAGGTGGATTAATTCGGGTGGGACTGTGTAAGACTTCACTGAAGGCCCAGGCCCCAGAACCACAGCACGCTACTGTATAGCAACAATGGACAAATAAAATAAAATGAGCAGGGGGCTCTCAAAGCTACAATGAACAAAAATATAAACGCAACATGCAAAGTGTTGGTCCCATGTTTCATGAGCTGAAATAAATAAAAATAAATAAAAAATCAAAATGTTCCATACGCAAAAAAAGCTCAATAAAAAAATTAAAAAAAACATCCCTGATGCTAATCAAACAGCATGCTCATTACACAGGTTCACCTTGTGCTGGGGAAAATAAAAGGCCACTCTGAAATGTGCAGTTTTGTCACACAACACAATGCCACATATGTATCAAGTTTTGAGGGAGCATGCAATTGGCATGCAGACTGCAGGAGTGTCCACCAGAGCTGTTTCCAGGGAATTGAATGTTAATTTGGCAGTGCGTCCAACCTGCCTCAACCACAGACCACGTGCATGGCGTAGTGTGGTCGAGCGGTTTGCAGATGTGAATGTTGTGAACAGAGTGCCCCATGGTGGCGGTGGGGTTATGGTATGGGCAGGCATAAGCTACGGACAATGGAACACAATTGCATTTTATTGATGGCAATTTGAATGCACAGAGATAGCGTGACGAAATCCTGAGGCCCATTATCGTACCATTCATCTGCCGCGATCACCTCATTTTTCAGCCCCATGTCGCAAGGACCTGTACACAATTCCTAGAAGTGGAAAATGTTCCAGTTCTTCCATGGCCTGCACTCACCCAGACATATCAACCATTGAGCATGTTTGGGAAGCTCTGGACCGACGTGTACGACAGAGTGTTCCAGTTCCCGACAATATCCAGCAACTTCCCACAGCCATTGAAGAGGAGTGGGGTAACATTCCATAAGCCACAATCCATAGCCTGATCAACTCTATGCGAAGGAGATGTGTCGCGCTGCATGAGGCAAATGGTGGTCATGCCAGATACTGACTGATCTTCTGATACACATGCCTACTTTTTTTTTAAGGTGTCTGTGACCAACAGATGCATATCTGTATTCCCAGTCATGTGAAATAAATAGATTAGGGCCTAATGAATTTAATTCAATTGACTGATTTCCTTATATGAACTAACTCCTTAATCTTTGACATTTTTTAAATTGCTGCATTTTGCATTTAGATTTTATATAGACAGTTTGGGTTACATGTTCCCTACCTCTACAAGTTCACAACACTTATTGTGTGTCCCAAATGGTACTCTATTCCTTAGATGGGCCTTGGTCAAAAGTAGTGCACTATGAAGGGAATAGAGTGCCATTTGGGAATACCATCTTAGTATATCTACCTCCTCCTCAAGACGTTGTACATGAAACATCCTGTTGTGGCATTGGTTAGTGGTGACTGAATGGAGGCGTGACGTACCGGTGTGTAGCGGTGCATGCTGTTGAGGTTGACGGGGGCAAGGCTCTGGTCTGAGAGGCTGTTATTGAGGCTGCTCCGGGGGCTATCGCTGCCCTTATTCTCTGTCTTGTACAACGCTACCTGGAACAAAGATGGTCAACGTTAATATATCACTTGCTGGAACACAGATGGGACAATGTGTTAAATCACTTGCTGGTACAACGATGGCCACCGTTAACATATTGACAAAGAGGTTTGCATGTCATTATGACAGACTATTACCTTGTTAGTTACTGTGTTGATTGCCAGAGTGGGAGAGGCATCTCCGTACATTATACAGTCCATTCGCAGGGTCTCCGATTCTAGGCTGTACGCCTGGAGAGAAGAGGAGACAGATATGAGAGAGCTCTGCAGAACATTGATGGAATGGGATAGCATCTAATCTGGAGCAGGTACCACCCTCAGAGTCTGAGGCTGTGTTATACAGTAAACCATCACATATTAATATACAGTACATTTAGACACATTTGTGCATAAGGGGAAAATCTGACGGACCGACAGTCAGTTGTCTCCCAAAACTGCTAACTGAAAGAAGATTGCATTGTTGCAAACCAATCTTTATGATAAACTCTAAAAGAGAGGAGCGGGTTGAAGCTTCCCTGACAGGTGCGTATATAGAATTAAGGGAACGGCTTGACTCAAGTTGTATGAACATAGGAGCAATGCAGGAGGAAAGAAGGAAGGAGACAGTGAGAATTAGTGCTACTGTACATTTGCGAGAGGATGGCAGTTGGTGTTCTCAAAATGATGACGACAAGGTTCCAGTTGAACAACGTTTACTCTACCGTATTAGCACAATACATGGTTGCCATTGCACTCATCTACAACGAGACTCCTGCGCAGGCACACTAATAAGAGTGATCGCCCCGTAATAACAGAAATATAGGGATACTTAAAACATGAACTTAACAATCTCCCACTTTAAAACATTAAAAACATAATTAAAATGTCCCAAGTATTATTTAAGTTACCCATTACAAAATGGGATGTGTGACAAAGTTTTTATTTGTATTACTCAAGCTGCTACTTTCCATTACTGAATGCCTTTAGGAGCACAAGACCGGGTGCTCCCTTTTTAGTCAGACAGTCAGCAAGCTGTTCCTTTGTGGCCGACCACAGAATCTGCTGGATTCTCTGTGCTTGAATAAATTCCTTGATGCTGCTAATCTCAAGACAGTCTTTTCTCTGTGACAGACTTGGTTGACTTCACAGCATCAACTAAGGAGTAGTTGTCAGTGACACAAACTACAGGTAGAATGTGCCGTTTTGTCTCACCAGTGGTAAGCTCAGAACAGAGTTGCAAAAAAGATAGCAATGTCAATCCATCCGCAAGAGCAAGTGTTTCTCCAGCAAGTGTGCTTCGGACAACCCTTCTGATGCTTTTTGACTGCCAACTGATCGGTGAGAATCTATTAACACGATTAGATGTCCACCTTGTGTGCCTCCATCTGCAAGGTTCCCTAGGGAAGCATCACTGAAGGCAACTAATTTCAGAGAGTCACCTTTACCAACATGCTGAAACTTTTTAGTCACTTGTTGTAATTTCAGTTGACGAACAACTTTGTTTTCCTCATGAATGGTTTGTACAGTGGCGTGCTTTGTGTTGGATGCCAAGTTGCAGACATCAAACTTTACCCCTTTTTTGCCACAATTTTGTGGTATCCAATTGGTAGTTACAGTCTTGTCTAGTCGCTGCAACTCCCGTATGGACTCGGGAGAAGTGGAGAGCCGTGCGTCCTCCCCCGAAACACAACCCAACCAAGCTACACTGCTTCTTGACACAATGCCCACTTAACCCGGAAGCCTGCCACACCAACAGGTCCAAGGAAACACCGCGCACCTGGCGATCATGTCAGCATGCACTGCGCCCGGCCCACCACAGGAGTCGCTAGTGAGCGATGGGACAAGGACATCCCTGCTGGCCAAAACCTTGCCTAACCCGGACGACGCTCGGCCAATTGTGCGCCGCTCCATGGGTCTCCCGGTCGCGGCCGGGTGCGACAGAGTGTTCCTTCACTCTTAGCTTCAGGCAGAGGTCCGATGTGAATGTCCCTTGACAGCTCGGTTCCCTGCAAAAATGCAGATTTGATGTCTATGGAATGAAGGTTCAATATTTTCTGGTAGATCACAGTCAGCGGCAATGAGTGACTAAGGTGCGTGTCAGTGAATCTTTTGGGAGTTCTTTAGCAGCCAATTTCTCAAAACCTCTAGAAGTGCTTTTGGCACTATTCCAGTGAAGGATTCTTTAAGGGTGCAAACCCACCCTGTTGAGACACATTTTTGGCCAATGTCTTTGACTTCCTCAAACACTCAATTTTTCCTCCAATTTCTGAGCTCGTCTAGCTTAGCTGAGTCAAATGACATGCCATTTATTTCATTAAATTTTTAATGTCATTCTGTTTTTCTCAATTTTCCATTGGTTCAATTCTGAGATGATCTACAAGTGACAGGGCAGCTGACCCTGTTGTACCAGAAAGTGTAGCTGGTTCAGAGTACTGCAAATAGTACCAGTTCTGGTGTTTTCCTTTGGCTTTTCCTGCTCGTCCAATGACGGTTGCTGTACAGTCGTGCCCAAAAGTTTTGAGAATGACACAAATATATTTAGATATTTTTGTCACTGAAGTATAATTACAAGCATTTCATAAGTATCAAAGGCTTTTATTGACAATTACATGAAGTTGATGCAAAGAGTCAATATTTGCAGTGTCAACCCTTCTTTTTCAAGACCTCGGCAATCTGCCCTGGTATGCTGTCAATTAACTTCTGGGGCGCAGCCTGACTGATGGCAGCCCATTCTTGCATAAGGATATCCCTGCTGGCCAAAACCTTACCAAACCCGGACGGCGCTGGGCCAATTGTGCGCCACTCCATGGGTCTCCCGGTCACAGCCAGGTGAGAGAGCCTGGACTCGAACCCAGAATCTCTAACATATGTGGCCGTTGTTGAATGTTTTCCTCATTTGAACGCTTAACAGTATTACTTGTGTCATGGTTGAAGGTCTCTCCTCCATTTTAAATATCAGTTTCAGTGTCCATGTCCTTGGATGCGACATCTGGTAGGTTTGTGTCTGTTAATGTGTCCTTTTCATAAGGAGGCTGATTCTCAGTAACAGCCCCCCATCTTGTTGATCATTACTTTCTACACATATCACCACTATCTTGGCTAATGACTACTCCCGGTCCTTTCCACTCTTGTCAGTCAACTTGTTTGTAGTAAACTTCGTTTCCAGTCTCGTTCTTCTTGTCAGTGTGTCGAAGCTGTTGACCCTGCAAATTCTCTCTGAACACTCTGCTTCAGTGAATGCTTTTCTCGCTGCATGTAGAGCTGAAAGGTGCTGTCCCACCCATGCACTCGGACTGGTCCTTTCTAGTGCTGAAGTTTAGTGTTCTGCCCGAACACTAGTTGGTATGGGCTGTAGCCATGAACATTGTGCACTGAGTCTAGGGCCGTTTTCTAGTCACATCCATCGTCTTGCTTCACTTTCAGTATAATCTGTGAGTGTTTGATTATGTCTCTCCAGAAGTCCATTGCTCCATGGACTGTATGCAGCAGTTGTCTTTTCTCATTATTATTGAATTCTCCTCCATTGTCACTGTACAATTTCTAGGGTGGGCCATTGCACACTTATCCAGGAATGAATGAAGTGCTTAACGATTTCACTGGGTTTCTTTCACAGTGCTTCAAGCACTGAAGAGTGTGAAGTGGTCAATTATGTCAAGGTACCACACACTTGGTCCCAGATCATATAGATCTACAGCCACTGTTTCATTGTACTTGGAAGCCAGTGGCAAACCAACAGCTGGTCTGGGCTTAGGTTTGCTGTATCTGACATGTCTCAACTGTTAACCATCTGCCATAGAATGGAAATACTCATTATTCCCAGAACTGCTGAGTAATTTCTGAAGTCTGTCAACTGTAGCATGCACTCCACTTAGCACAATACACAGTTGCCATTGCACTCAGGCTAGGTTATTTTACAACGAGACTCCAGCGCAGGCGCATTAATAACAGAGTGATAGCCCCGTTATAACAGAAAAATAGGGATACTTAAAACATGAACTTAACAGTTGGTGCCTCAAGCCCAACAACTTTTGACAACCTGTCAGTTTTAACACTTTGAATACACCATTCTGTATACTTAAATACAACTAAATGCATGCTCTTCAACCGATTGCTACCTGCACCTACCCGCCTGTCCAACATCACTACTCTGGACGGCTCCGACTTAGAATACGTGGACAACTATAACCTGACACCTAAGTATTTGGACTGTAAACTCTCCTTCCAGACCCATATCAAACATCTCCAATCCAAAGTTAAATCTAGAATTGGCTTCCTATTTTGCAACAAAGCATCCTTCACTCATGCTGCCAAACATACCCTTGTAAAACTGACCATCCTACCAATCCTCGACTTTGGCGATGTCATTTACAAAATACCCTCCAATACCCTACTCAACAAATTGGATGCAGTCTATCACAGTGCAATCCGTTTTGTCACCAAAGCCCCATATACTACCCACCATTGCGACCTGTACGCTCTCGTTGGCTGGCCCTTGCTTCATACTCGTCGCCAAACCCACTGGCTCCATGTCATCTACAAGACCCTGCTAGGTAAAGTCCTCCCTTATCTCAGCTCGCTGGTCACCATAGCATCGCCCACCTATAGCACACGCTCCAGCAGGTATAGCTCTCTAGTCACCCCCAAAACCAATTCTTTCTTTGGCCGCCTCTCCTTCCAATTCTCTGCTGCCAATGACTGGAACGAACTACAAAAGTCACTGAAACTGGAAACACTTATCTCCCTCACTAGCTTTATTAAGCACCAACTGTCAGAGCAGCTCACAGATTACTGCACCTGTACATAGCCCACCTATAATTTAGCCCAACCAACTACCTCTTTCCCTACTGTATTTAATTTATTTATTTAGCTCCTTTGCACCCCATTATTTTTATTTCTACTTTTCACATTCTTCCATTGCAAATCTACCATTCCAGTGTTTTACTTGCTATATTGTATTTACTTTGCCACCATGGCCTTTTTTTGCCTTTACCTCCCTTATCTCACATCGTATATAGACTTATTTATACTGTATTATTGACTGTATGTTTGTTTTACTCCATGTGTAACTCTGTGTGTCGTTGTATGTGTCGAACTGCTTTGCTTTATCTTGGCCAGGTCGCAATTGTAAATGAGAACTTGTTCTCAACTTGCCTACCTGGTTAAATAAAGCTGAAATAAATCAAATAAATAAATTAGAAGAGTTAGACTTGTAACCTTATATTAAAACAATGACTAGGACATGTTACTATAGACTTGTCACCTTATTTTAAAATGATGGTTAGGACATGCATGTTGTGGATATATACCCTACCAGTCTCAACGTCAACAGTGAAGAATTCCTCTGTCCAGTGTGTGTTCTTTTGCCCATCTCTCTTTTATTTTTATTGGCCAGTCTGACATATGGCTTTTTCTTTGCAACTCTGAGGCCAGCATCCCAGAGTCACCTCTTCACTGTTGACATTGAGACTGGTGTTTTGCAGGTACCATTCAGTAGTAGTACACAGCGTTGTACGAGATCTTCAGTTTCTTGACAATTTCTCACATGGAATATCCTTCATCTCTCAGAACAAGAACAGACTGATGAGTTTCAGAAGTTTCTGTTTCTGGCCATTTTGAACATGTAATCAAACCCACAAATGCTGATGTCCCAGATACTCAACTAGTCTAAAGGACTGTTTTATTGCTTATTTAAATAAGCACAACAGTTTGTGCTAACATAATTGCAAAAGTGTTTTCTAATGATAAATTAGCCTTTTAAAATGATAAACTTGGATTAGCTAACACAACGTGCCATTGGAACACAACGTGCCATGGCTGATTTAAAAAAAATAAAAGTATGGAATATCTAGAGGCCCATTTCCAGCTACAATAGTCATTTACAACATTAACAATGTCTACACTGTACTGTATTTTTTTTTTAAATGGACACATTTTTTTGCTTTTCTCTCAAAAACAAGGACATTTCTAAGTGACCCCAAACGTTTGAACAGTAGTGTACATGTATTAAATTGGAAACCAGACTAAAGGCTTTGTCTGTAGCCAATTGGTCTAGAGAAAACCAGTAAGAATACACATTCTCTTTTGACAGTGAAAGAAAGACATATTTCTGAGTAAAGCAAAGTACTCTTCCTGTGAGACAATGTAACAAGCAAATCTGCCCAGAAATGCAACCGAAGCGTAAGAGTGTTGAAGAGCTTGCATGTAAAAAAAAAAAGACAAGGCTCTGAATGAATGAATGTTTGTGATCAAAAAATTATTCCAGAAGAAAATACTGTATGTCTAAATGGCTGCCTAGGGCCTTGTGTGGGGTAATTAACTAGAACAGAAGCCTAGAATACCCCCATTTCCTTTTCTCTCGCCCTCTCCTGCTAGCTCTCCCTTCCCTTTTTCTCTCTCGCTCTTCCTCCTTTCCCTATACCTGCCCACCCCTCTTCCTCTTTTCGTTGGGCTGCGATGATTGTGCACTTTGCCGCTCCATGCATCCTTTGTTTCCGTGGTGATGGGTAGGGCAGAGGCAGTGGTAGATGCGTAGGGGGAGAATGGGTCTGCTGCTTCTCGGTGCTCAGTCAGGCGCTCAGATCACTGAACGCCAGTGGTGTAGTGCTAATTCTTTAGAGGCAGGAGAGACGTGATTTTTCATGGCATGTCATCACCATCTCAAAGAAGATAGGGGATGACTGTAGGCCGAGATGAGACCGCATCATGAGTCGTTTAAAATTAAGCCAATAATGCAATGCTCAATGACATAGTTCAGAGCAGTCTGGCCGTGATGCGATGCTTTATTTTAGCCGACTCCCCCGGTCAACCTGGGATATTTTGTTGCCCAACCTGCTATCCCGCAACATTTGTGCACGCCGTGGGTGACCATTAAATCGGAACAGTGTAAATTGTATGTCGGCCCATGCTGGAAAAGGTCGACGGTGTCGAAAGCAAGGTTTAACACCAGTCCAGTACTCACCCTTTCTCCAGAGTGTGGCCTCTTCTTTGGCCTGGTGGGAAGTGTGTCCTCTTTACGGTTGGTGTCTATAGCCCAGTAGGAACCCTGGAGACAACAACAAACCAGATATTAACACTAGGGCCATACAAATGCTATTAGTGGTTTAACAGATTCCCTGCTTGACAATCCACCCACTTGATGTTAAATAGTAAGCACTAATAAAAAGAATGTTGCAATGAAGTCATCCCACAAAAATCACTCTGCTACATATAGCAATAATACATCACTTATTTTCTACACCAACCCAGCAGCATCTCACAGCAACAAGACATAAGTGGAGTAAATCAATTACTGTCTGCATCCCAAATGGCATTTTATTCCCCATATAGTGCACTACCTTTGACCGTCGTCCATAAGGCCCAAAAGTAATGCACTATATAGAGCATAGCGTGCCCCTATATCTTTCCCTCTGTTCTCCCTTGTTCTCTCCCTAGGAGGCCCACTGCGCCTGACAGAATGAAGTTCATATAGGAACACAAACATGGATTATCTGCGCTCGTCTCTTTGCGAATCTCCTCTCTTTCTAACCCTCTTTTTTCCCCTCAGTATCACAACCCAGGGAGGTGGGCTACAGAACAAGTTGATAACGTGAGTACATGATGTAGCTATCGTTATATCTCGGAGGTTCTCCACAGTGTATAACAGGATAAATGTATGGCTATCCTCATGTTGCACATTGGGTTTCCCCTGCAGTTTTATTGATTGGTTCGACCTGTTGTGCGAGTTAAGGCTCTGGTCAGGTCCATGTAGAGCTAATCAGGTGAGAACCTCGTGTCAAACTACAGGCCTCGGCTGCGGATTCCAGCTGAATTATTGAGTTGATTTCCTCTCAATTCATTTTTCAACGGTTCACATCCCTATGGCCATGAGAAACACTCTGGTGAAAACAAAATTGGTAAAACCTATAAAGAATGGTAGCATGGAATTCAGACTCAAAGCGCAGCACTAGGCAGATCACAGTAATTACGAGTACAGATACAGTACATTTGTCACAGTAAAAAAATAAGATACATATACATTTACTCAATTTCTTAAAACACAGCACAAACAAGGTCTATAGAAACCTCTTCTACCAAACACACTTTTCCTGGCACAGCAATTTCACTTTACCTTTCCAACCACTTCATAATTCAATGGTTTAAACTAGACGCAGCAGAAGACATACTCAAGTCACTCATTTATTGCCACAAACACAGGAAAAGTGTCCAGTAAAGTTTGCAGTCCGGTATGCACTACTCAGTTAAAATTGGAATCCATGTCTCGGTTGGAAGAACTCTGCACTAAAGACAGGTTAGGGTGGAACAATGTTTTTATAGTTTTCCCTGCCCATTGGCCTGGGACCAGGTCAAAGGTGGTGATGGACAGATCAAGAAGTCCAATGAAAGATGACTGGGGAGACATGCCCTAACATGTTATTAGAGCAGAGGGCAGCTTATCACCCCTCTAGCAGGCCTTGCACCTCAAAAGAAAAAACAAGTCTCCTGAATAGAAGGACGATTTTCTACAGCCACCCCAAATTTTTACTTTGGCGGATTTACTGCGTTAGAATTTTACCATGTCACTTGACTGCATCTCTGGAAGCGCTGCACCGTCCCTTGTGATCGGGGTTACCACATGCTGGTGTCCATTGCCTGGATAGCTGCCAGGTGAAAGGGTAGCAGGGTGCGTTTCATTTTCTGTTGGGCATCCATGTCTGGTGGATGCGGTCATCCGTCAACGAGTCAGGATGCTGGTGAGCAGACAATGGAGGTGCTGGCCATCAGATGTCACACAGTCTCCTGAGGATGCACCGAGCATCAGGGTGCAACCGGCCACAGTGTCTCTTGTCCTTCAGCCACTTGAGCTTCTGCTTGACAGTCATTGAGGTGAATCTCTCACACTTGTTGAGGTAGCGGTCCCTCCTTTCGTACAGGGAGCAGTAAGCCTCTGACTTGGCCCCTGCTGTGGGCTGTGCGGGTGGTAGTTCCTGTGGAAGAGGCTCTGTTGCCCCAGAGCGTTTCTGCTGAAAGGCTGCAGGCTTCTCGCGTTGGGTATGGGCACTGGCTGCTCTGCAGCCGTTCTGGCACTCTGCTGCCATCTTCAGCCATTGTGCTAGGTACAGCATGGTGTGGTGAGCTTGTGGCTATGTGGTGTAAATATGGCTTTTGAATTTGGCATTGTTCTGTGAGGGGAGCTGAGACACTCAATGCGGGAGCCGCAGAAGAGCTTGGTTACGGCGGGAACACTGGCTGTTGAAGTGAGTATGTGTAGGCTGCGGCACTGGATAAAACTGCTGGCCTCGGGTGCTGCCAGTCTCTGCTGGGGCTGCTGCTGGCTCAGGGGCTGTACTGGATGCTTAGCTTAGGTGGATATGTGAAGACCACAGCAGCTGCATCCGGCTGGTAAGAGTACACCCCTGGGTCCGGCCCGGAGTAGTACATTGAGGGCTGGTTACTCATGAGCCGGATAAGCCAGGGCAGGGTGACCTGTAGCTGAGTAAGCTGGAGATGAGTAGCCAGTATCCGGGTCCAGGTAGATTGCCGACATGGGACAAGCTGAGTAGCCAGCTGCCAGGGCAGGGTGGCGGGGAGAAGTTTTCCCTGGAAGGGGAACCGTGTCCAGGTGTGGGCATAGAGGTCTGTGGTATCTGGAGGGGTTGCTCGTACAGGTAGCTAGGAAGAGCTTTCCATCCTGTATCCTGGGCCCTTGTGCGCTGCAAGCAATTGCCCATTGTCTATGTTGCTCAGCATATCTAGAAGATCTGGACGTTCGACTGAAGCCTGAGACTTGGGCTGTGAGCCTTCTGAGGATAGGGGGGCTTAACACCTTCCATCCTCCTCCTGTTACCGGTGTGTGCTTGTCTAACTCTGATCAGGACTACCCTAGACCAGGAGTTGATTGAGTTGACTTTATTAGCTACTGCACATGCAGCAGCTACTCTCCCTGGGGTCTACATAAAATGCACAAATACAAGACAAAGTACAGAACAGTCATAGACAGAAAATAAGAAAATAAGAGTTATACATTGGAAAGAACAGTCATATACTATTCCTACAGTATATACAAATTCATATTCTTAAATCAAATCTTTAGAAAGAGGAGAGGTGCTGAGATAAAATCCTATTTTATCTGTTTTTGCTTTTTGAGTAACCAGAGTAACCTCTGGTGGCAGAGCATTCACGATGACATGGAAAGGGTATACCTAGCCAGTAGCACAACTGAATGCATTCAACCAAAATGTATCTTCCGCATTTAACCCAACCCCTTTGAATCAGAGAGGTGCGGGGGCTGCCTTAATCGATGTCCACGTAGGCGGCGCCTGGAGCCCAGAGAACAGTTGTTGGGGGGTTAACTGCCTTACTCAAGGGCAGAATGGCAGATTTTTCCACCTTGATGGCTCGGGGAATCGAACGAGCGACCTTTTGGTTACTGACCAACGTTTTTTCTACACATAACTGATAGCGACGCAATAAATCTGTTTTTGGTTTGGGTACTGTGAAGAAACTCATAGTGGCATGTCTGTTGGGGTATGGACAGTGTCTTCAGAAAGTATTCATACACTGATATTTCATATTTGGTTGTGTTACAGCCTGAATTCAAAATTTATTAAAATAATGACATCGTGAACACATACACTGCTCAAAAAAATTAAGGGAACAATAAAATAACACATCCTAGATCTGAATGAATGAAATATTCTTATTAAATACTTTTTTCTTTACATAGTTGAATGTGCTGACAACAAAATCACACAAATTATCAATAGAAATCAAATTTATCAAACCATGGAGGTCTGGATTTGGAGTCACACTCAAAATTAAAGTGGAAAACCACACTACAGGCTGATCCAACTTTGATGTAATGTCCTTAAAACAAGTCACAATGAGGCTCAGTAGTGTGTGTGGCCTCCACGTGCCTGTATGACCTCCCTACAACGCCTGGTTGCTCCTGATGAGGTGGCGGATGGTCTCCTGAGGGATCTCCTCCCAGACCTGGACTAAAGCATCCGCCAACTGCTGGACAGTCTGTGGTGTGGATGGAGCAAGACATGATATCCCAGATGTGCTCAATTGGATTCAGGTCTGGGAAACGGGCGGTCCATAGCATCAATGCCTTCCTCTTGCAGGAACTGCTGACACACTCCAGGCACATGAGGTCTAGCATTGTCTTGCATTAGGAGGAACCCAGGGCCAACCGCACCAGCATATGGTCTCACAAGGGGTCTGAGGATCTCATCTCGGTACCGAACGGCCGTCATAGGATGCCACTTTTCCAACAAGTCGGTTCGTCAAATTTCTGCCCTGCTAGAGTTGCCCCGGTCAACTGTAAGTGCTGTTATTGTGAAGTGGAAACGTCTAGGAGCAACAAGAGCTCAGCCGTGAAGTAGTACGCCACACTAGCTCACAGAACAGGAGCAGAGTGTCCTCGGTTGAAACACTCATTCCCAAGTTCCAAACTGCCTCTGGAAGCAATGTCAGCACAAAAACTGTTCGTCGGGAGCTTCATGAAATGGATTTTCATGGCCGAACAGCCGATCACCATGCGCAGTGACAAGCGTCGGCTAGAGTGGTGCAATTCTCGCCGCCATTGGACTCTGGAGTGGAAACACGTTCTCTGGAGTGATGAATCGTACTTCACCATATGGCAGACGGACAAATCTGGGTTTGGCGGATGCCAGGAGAACGCTACCTGGCCGAACGCAGTTTCAACTGCAAAGTTTGGTAGAGGAGGAATAACGGTCTGGGGCTGTTTTTCATGGTTCGGGCTAGTCCCCTTAGTTCCAGTGAAGGGAAATCTTAACGCTACAGCATACAATGTCATTATAGACGATTCTGTGCTTCCAACTTTGTGGCGACAGTTTGGGAATGGCCCTTTCCTGTTTCAGCATGACAATGGCCCTGTGCACAAAGCATGGTCCATAGCGAAATGGTTTCTCAAAATTGGTGTGGAAGAACTTGACTGACCCCTCAACCCCACCGAACACCTTTGGGATGAATTGGAACAACGACTGTGAGCCAGGCCTAATCCCCCAACATCAGTGCCCGACCTCCCTAATGCACGTGGCTGAAAGGAAGCAAGTCCACGCAGCAATGTTCCAACATCTAGTGGAAAGCCTTCCCAGAAGAGTAGAGAGTGTTATAGCAGCAAAGGTGGGACCAACTCCATATTAATGCCCATGATTTTGGAATGAGATGTTAGACAAGTAGGTGTTCACATACACTACATGACAAAAAGTCTCTCATTTACATAAGTATTCACACCCCTGAGTCAATACATGTTAAAATCACTTTTGGCACTGAATACAGCTGTGAGTCTTTCAGGTTAAGTCTCTAAGAGCTTTGCACACCTGGATTGCACAATAATCTTGATCATTGCTAGACAGCCGATTTAAGTCAAAACTGGAACGAGGCAACTCAGGAACATTCAATGTCGTCTTGGTATGCAACTCCACTGTACACCTGCTCTTTCCATGACATACACTGACCAGGTGAATGCTATGATCCCTTATTGATGTCACTTGTTAAATCCTCTCTGAAGGGGTGGAGACATGTTATAGAATGATTTTTAAGCCTTGAGACATGGATTACGTATGTGTGCCATTCAAAGGGTGAGACAAAAGATTGAAGTGCCTTTGAACGGGGTATGGTAGTCAGGGCCAGGCGCACTGGTGTGAGTTTGTCAAGAACTGCAATGCTGATGGGGTTTTCACACTCGCATTTACCCACCACAGAACACTTTGTATTCAATACATAAAGTATTGTAAGTATTCAGCACATCAAAGCTGCAGGCTAAAGTAAAATCTGGACTTGGTTTCCTCTACCGTAATCGCTCCTCTTTCACCCCAGCTGCCAAACTAACCCTGATTCAGGTGACCATCCTACCCATGCTAGATTAGAGACATAATTTATAGATCGGCAGGTAAGGGTGCTCTCGAGCGCCTAAATGTTCTTTACCATTCGGCCATCAGATTTGCCACCAATGCTCCTTATAGGACACATCATTGCACTCTATACTCCTTTGTAAACTGGTCCTCTCGGTATACCCGTCTCAAGACCCACTGGTTGATGCTTATTTATAAAACCCTCTTAGGCCTCTGAGATGCCTACTGCAGCCCTCATCCTCCATACAACACCCGCTCTGCCAGTCACATTCTGTTAAAGGTCCCCAAAGCACACACATCCCTGGGTCCCTCTTTTCAGTTCGCTGCAGCTAGCGACTGGAACGAGCTGCAACAAACACTCAAAATTGGACAGTTTTATCTCAATCTCTTTATTCAAAGACTCAAGACACTCTTACTGACAGTATCTTTGTGTGATGTATTGTTGTCTCTACCTTTGTGCTGTTGACTGTGCCCAATAATGTTTGGATCATGTTTTTTGCTACTACCACGTTGTGTTGCTACCATGTTGTTGTTATGTTGTGTTGCTCCCATGCAGTGTTGTCATGTGTTGCTGCATTGCTATTTTGTTGTCTTGGGTCTCTCTTTATGGGGTGTTGTCTCTCTTGTTGTGATGTGTGTTTTGTCCTATTTAAATTGTATTTACTTTAATCCTAGACCCCCGTCCCCACAGGAGGCCTTTTGCCTTTTGGTAGACCGTCATTGTAAATAAGAATTTGTTCTTAACTGACTTGCCTAGTGTGGAAGAACCACTATAGGGAAGGCTGGGCTCACGGATAGTAGTGAGACAAGGTAAGCAATTAAGACTGTGACAAATCTGTGATTGTTGTTATAATTTAAAGATAGTCTTGTGTTCCTGTGTCATCTAAAGAAGAAGAGGTATGTTGTTCCTTGGGAGATTCTCATTTGATTGTGTTGGAGTGTTTGTATTGTCAGAAATCTCTCAATAGAGAACTGTGTTCAATCAAGAAAACCTACTCCTGACTTGTTTATTCCACCGTTCCGCTTTAGAGTGACACCAAATTACTTGGTCCCATTACTTGCTCACATTGGTGGAGAATGCGGGCATTAGGTGGACGAGTGACACAAGAATAAGTGAGCAAATCAACGGCGATGAGTCAACAACCTACAGGGAGGAGGTAAGAGACTTAACAGTGTGGTGCCTGGACAACCACCTCTCCCTCAACATCAGTAAGACTAAGGAGCTGATCGTGGACTATAGGAGAAAGAGGGGAGAGCACGCCCACATCCACATGGCTGATGTGGAGCGAGTCGAGAGCTTTCAGTTCCTTGACATCCACATCACTAAGGACTTAATATGGTCCACATAAACCCGCACAGTCGTGAAGAGGGAACGGTACTGCCTCTTTGCTCTCAAGAGGCTCAAAAAGTTCTACAGCTGCACCATCGAAAGCATAATGCCAGACTGCAACACCGCTTAGTATTGAAATTGCACTGCCCTTGACCGCAAAGCGCTACCAAAAGGTCTGTGCGGACAGCCAAGTACATCACTGGGGCCGAGCTCCCTACCATCCAGGACCTTTATATCAGGCGGTGTCAGAGGAAGGCCCGAAAACAAGCCATAGACTGTTCACTCTGCTACGGTCTGGAAAATGATACCGGAGCATCAGCTCCAGGACCAACTGGCTCTGACACAGCTTCTACCCCCAAGCAATAAGACTGCTAAATTGTCAATTAATTGTACCCAAACTATCTTGCACTGACCCCACACACACACACACACAAATAGCTGTTTCTACGCTTCATGTAGATATCTACCTCTGCACACTGATCTGGTACTCCCTGTATATAGCTCCATTCTTGTGTATTTTATGTATTACTCTTGCGTTAGTTACTATTTTATTTGGGATTATTATTTTAGAAACAGCATCGTTGGGAAAGGTTCGTAAGCAAGCATTTCATTGTAAAGTCTACACCAGTATACGGCACATGTGATACATCATGGTTTCATTAAATAAAACAAAATAAATGTATGACAGAATTGGGTGTTGCATGCAATTGTGTTTGAATTTCTTTGTGTGTCAGCAAAGTTGCTTAAGATGTCACACAAATTGTGTCCAAATTAATTTTTTGACACAGGCTTAAGAGTCTCTCAATTAGCAAATTACTAATCTCATGAACTTTGTTTCTGAGGCTACATAAATTTACATGAGATAACTTTAACCCTTTCCAGGGTAACTTATCTAAAACTGAACTCAATGATAATAGGCTGTAATTCTAATAATTCTATTTCTGATACTTACAAACAAGGAATTCATGGATTTGTTGAATATTATGTTCTGCAGATGCCTTCTCTGGTTTAGGTCAGCTGCAGTAGGGTGCTCTATTCTTCGTGCCACTTCTGCATAGCCATCTTGTAGACGGTTGGTTTTCTGATTGGGGTGTTGTCCTGTTAGCATGGGGGGTAGGTAGCGAGGTGCTGGCCACTCGATGGGGCCTAATGGGTGTAGGGTTGAGCTGGCCTCTCTAGAAGGGGCCCGGTGGTGCATGGTGGAGCTGGTCTGTCTGGAAGGGGCCCGATGGTGCAAGGTGGAGTTGGCCTGTCTGGAAGGGGCCCGGTGGTGCAGGGTGGAGCTGGTCTCTCTGGAAGGGGCCCGGTGGTATAGGGTGGTCTCTCTGGGTGGGGGCTGATGGTCACAATCTTGGAGGATGTATGGCAGAGTTCCTCTTATTTGGGTTTTGCTTTGTCCCAGAGCACTTTCTTTCAGTTTCCTAGCAAATACCTTGACACCCTGTTTGTTCAAAGTGTACTAGGTCATACATCAGCTGGGGGTGAATGTCACGGTGGTTTGCTAAACATTGTCCGAGAGCACACAGCGTCTAGACACCTCAGCATTGTTGCTCTGAATAATAATAATAATAATAATAATAATAATAATAATAATAACAACAACACGGGCAACACGGCGGACAAAGTGATTTTGGTATTAGGAAATCTCTCTGCAGCTCTGGCTGCCACTTGCTGCATTGCAGGAGCTACATGTCCTCTCATTGCCCTCAATCATTAGAACATGTGTGAATTACAATATGTTCAGACCCATTTAAGTTGTGGCTTGACAGACTAAGGTATTTGCTGTTGTTGGGCACCATACAGTGGCTTACTGATTGACATGCCAGGGAATAGCAGTTGATCTCAGAGAAATTTCCCCATTGGAGTCACATATTTCAAGCAAATAACTGTCAGTCTCACGGTAATTGACCGTTAATTAACAAACAAACACAAAGCATATCCTGGCTTCCACACTACATGCCACTGACCTTTGGAGCATCTACATTTTCAAAACTCTAATAAATCCATATAATATAGCTTACACCTTCACAATAAATCCATTATTTATTTTAGACAAGTCTAAAGACACATGATGTGAAGAAAATGTAGACTATTTCAGAAGAACAGAATAGCATACTCAGAGTTGTCCTTATGTTAGGTCCTGATCTGGCTATGCCATATGGCTGTGGGCTACACTAGTTAATTTAGCAGAGAAAATTTGCTTAAATTTGGTAGCATTATTTTATAGTATGAAGAATACAATTCAACAATGCTGAAAAAAATAAAGGATATTTTCTCTAAATGAGTGCGCACATGCGGCTATTCTGTGTTGAGCGGTTAACAACGAAATAGGTTCTCCTATGCGCTTAATTTATAAGTATAAATTTAACTTTAGTTGTTCTACATGTTTTAATTTTGAATACATTGTAAGGCTGTATGATGCGACTAATGATGATTTGAAAAAAGTCGCTTGAAAGGCATGAGCTCTGCTTTGTTTATTGCACAGTCTGTACGCACGTCGTCAGTCTCTCATTCACAATTTGAGAAGCTCTTGATAATGTCTTGAATTTCCTGGCGGTATCCCCTTTATGGCTGTAATTCACCCTAAAACAATCCATGCCTTCTGCAACCCTTCTCCTTGAGTGCTGCCTGCACCTCTCACTCACACGGTTCTCCATCACGTGATCGGGTTCTTTCTCACAGGCTACAAGTGAAGACAGACATCGGGGGCGCAACTGTGCACATCCTTATGCAATTCCGAGGTGCATATTGAAGATATTGGAAGAACTGTCCACATTTACTTTTTCAGCCAACAAGATGAGTAGGCCTAACGAACTGCAACAGCACAAGCCTATGTCAGTCTACTATCCCCATAGTATGAAAGTTGACCTAATTCTGTGCGAGAAATAAATATTCCAAACATAGTCTAGAACAGTTGTTTGATGCGATAGATCAAATTAATACAACCACTAGCATAATTTTTTTTTTACACAATGAGGCTGACGCAACAGTTCTGTACGCATACCTTAAAACATTAGGCTATTTCTTCACATTATACAGCGGCAAGAAAAAGTATGTGATCCCTTTGGAATTATCTGGATTTCTACATAAATTGGTCATAAAATTAGATCTGATCTTCATCTAAGTCACAACAAAAAAACACAGGTTCCCTGTTATTTAGACTGGTTTATGGAATGAGTTTGGCTGTGGATGTGTTCCGTGTGATGCATGGATGATGAAGTTTCCATTTATCTTTTACAATAAACTGTAAAATTGAGGAATAAAGTTTAAGACTTCTATTTTCCATCAGTACCAAAAAATATTTTGATGCTGTTCAGACAACAATGGTGTTTAGGCGCATTTGTTGCATCATACGTTATGTTACTACTGTTCAAATCACATATGAGATCGTAAGCTGCAGGGATCACTCAACAATGATCGCAAATATGTGATTGTACGCATCAAAGGGTTAATGGTGAAGAGTTGATTATCAGGCTCCTTTTCAAATACCAAGATCTGTCGAACCATTAGTGATTCCTCCCTTTCTGGCATGGCCAAAGTACCTACATGCGGCAGAATACCAAGCAGCAGTATGCATTGTATAGAAGAGCAGGTCAGAGATTTAATTCTTGTCTCCAATTAGGGTATAATCAGCAATTGTCTCTGGGTGTGCCCTTAGCATCACAAACAAACGCTGCTGTTTAGAATGTTCAGAGTTCTTTTCAGCTGGTAAATCAAATGGAAAGCTCCTGCAACTGCTGCCAATATTATTTTTAGAATTTGTTTTCATTAGAGTTGATTGATTATCATTAATGCATGCACTTATTCAAATAATGCACCGATTTTAAACAATGCACTTTAGCTATTAAATGTGTATTTTAATGTAATTAACACTGTCCACATCAGTTACAATGTCCCGAATGATTTTACCTCACCTTTATGTGCTTTTGTTTGTTGTTGTTTTTCTTCTTATCACAGCCTGTACTGTCTTTCCTCCAGAAATCCTCAAACAATTCCGCTTTCCATTGGTTTTCCTCATTCTTCTTGTTGTGCGTGGAGGAGTGTGAGCATGTCGAAATGACGCATCATATTCAACCTCATATGTGGGCGATTTGATAGAAAACACACTTGACTCTTTTCTCCTACCAAAACATGTGGTCATTTAAGGTGAAATATGTACTCAGACTATAGTGGTCAGGGAATACTTACTTTTCCAGGGTCATCTTTAGAGCGAGGCACTTTGAGAAAACACTTGTTCAGGGACAGATTATGCCGTATTGAGTTCTGGGAGGGATGAGAGAGAGAAGAGAACAGGGGGGGGGGCTGTTAGACATGTCTTCACAGCAACATTGTTATTTTAATATTATTTCACCTTTAACCAGGTAAGCTAGTTGAGAACAAGTTCTCATTTACAACTGTGACCTGGCCAAGATAAAGCAAAGCAGTGTGACACAAACAACACAGAGTTACAATAAAGAAGTGTACAGTCAATAATAATAGAAAAAAAAGTCCATATACAGTGTGTGCAAATGGCGTGAGGAGGTAAGGCAATAAAATAGGCCATAGTAGCGAAGTAATTACAGTTTAGCAAATTTACACTGGAGTGATGAGCAGATGATGGGCAAGTAGAAATACTGGTGAGCAGCAAAGTAAATAAAAACTATGGGGATGAGGTAGGTAGATTGGATGGGCTATTTACATGGATGGGCTATTTACATATGGGCTATGTACAACTGCAGCAATCGGTTAGCTGCTCAGATAGCTGATGTTTAAAGTTAGTGAGGGAAATAAGTCTCCAGCTTCAGCGATTTTTGCAATTCGTTCCAGTCATTGGCAACAGAGACCTGGAAGAAAAGGTGGCCAAAGGAGGCTTTGGGGATGACCAGTGAGATATACCTGCTGGAGCGTGTGCTACGGGTGGGTGTTGTATTCGTGACCAGTGAGCTGAGATAAGGCGGAGCTTTACCTAGCATAGACCTTTCGATGACCTGGAGCCAGTGGGTCTGGCGACGAATATGTAGCGAGGGCCAGCCGACTAGAGCATACAGGTCGCAGTGGTGGGTGGTATAAGGGTCTTTGGTGACAAAACGGATGGCACTGTGATAGACTGCATCCAGTTTGCTGAGTAGAGTATTGGAAGCTATTTTGTAAATGACGTCGCTGAGGTCGAGGATAGGTAGGATAGTCAGTTTTACGAGGCTGTTTTTGGCGGCGTGAGTGAAGGAGGCTTTGTTGCAAAATAGGACAGTAATCATTTTTCACTCCGTCTGTATGATTAAAACAAGTAAGTATTTTACTTCAGGGCACATTACCTGCCACACACCCTCCCAGGCACCTGTTAGTTAGGCCAACTAGATCTATTTCGCTGTGCTCTAATGTTTTCCAGGTCAAGAAAAGTCAAACAGTATTAGATGGTTGATTATGCAATGGCGACAGTGCATTTGTGATACAGAACGTGATTAAGCAGTACTAAACAAAGTATGCCATGGCTAGCATCACTGAATAGAATTGGATTTTGGGTATGAAAAAAATCATTATATATATATATATATATTAAAAAACACACTGAGTGTACAAAACATTAGGTACTGCTCTTTCCATGACAGACTGACCTGGTGAAATCCACTTCAATCCATTTAGATGGAGAGGAGACAGGTTAAAGAAGGATTTTTAAGCCTTGAGACATGGAGTGTGTATGTGTGCCATTCAGGAGGTTAACTGGGCAAGACAATGATTTAAGTGCCTTTGAATGGGGTATGGTACTAGGCGCACCGGTTTGAGTGTGTCAAGAACTGAATCACTGCTGGGTTTTTCCAGCTCAACAGTTTCCCGTGTGCATCAAGAATGGTCCACCACCCAAAGGACATTCAGCCAACTTGAGACAACTTTGGGAAGCATTGGAGTCAACATGGGTAACGCTTGACACCTTCTAGAGCCCATGCCCCAACAAATTGAGACTGTTCTGGGGGTAAAAAGGTGCACAACTCAATGCTAGGAAGGTGTTCCTAACGTTTTCTACACTCAGTTAAAATCAATCAAGATGTGCATTTGTTGGTGTGTAGCCCCTGTACCTACATTATAACACAGTAAAGCTCCAGTGTGGCTGACATGAACGGTCTTCTCCCTCAGGGCTCCTAATAATACCACTGGGGAGAGAAGACGACAGAGTACTGCGCTCTCACTCTATTTCCCATTTCTCTCTCCCGCTCTAACAGTTGGGTCTTCATTCGCTCCTCACGGTTTCAATCCTCTCTCCACCTCTTATGTGAGCTGAACGCCTATGGTACGAAGAGGAAAAGTCGGAGTAGGGCCAAGTTTGAGAAAGAGTGAAGAATGTGTCCTTTACTTGAGAATGCAGCAGAGTGACTACCTGAAATAAATTAATTTATGTCCATGGCATCCTATGCTGGACAGTTTTCCAAAGAGATTAAACCATGATCCAAAACACACACACAGACGCAAATATCCCTGTATTAAAAACCACCAGGCTTCTCACACACAAGACGACAGCTTTGTCTACTACTCCAAGCGGTGACATCATTGGTCCCCCAGAAGACAGATATAGAAAGCTGAAGACTGAGCACCTCTCCACAATGAGGCCTCTTCACCAGTCACTTTACTGTAGTAAGCCAGCCCCCCCCCCCCAGCTGTACCAGAGCATAAACCGTTACCACGACGAGAGACAGTGCCGCTCTCACGGAATGGGCTGATTTTGTCATAACCCGACACGATGGCATTGACAATAATGCACTGAGTGGCTACAATGGGAATAGAGCTAATGTGATGCGCTGCCGCATCCGCCCATTCATGATCGAGTTGAGTGAATAAGTAGCTTATTGGGCACACCTGGGGCTTTGCTACTGCCCAGCTTCTAAATTAATTTTGGTGAAAGGCGGCATAAGGTGGAAAAGCAGATTGTCGAATTTACATCATAGGCTACTTCCTCGTTCTCTGGATACATTTGGGTTTGTGGGGATTCAAGATTATAATCATTGTGACTATTATTAGTTAGAACTCTGCTTTAGTAATATCTATGAACAGTATACGGTTGCAGGCTGTTACGTAAGGCTTATGCTGAAGCATGACAAGAGCCAGTTTGAAAAATGTGGGGTTTTCAGATGCACAAAAAGAGAGGCTGGAGCTTTTCTGCAGATGGCTAGAGGATATAGGCCAGAAGGTGACATAAGCGTGCTGGAGCTATTAGCTAAGAGTGCAATGTGTGACAGTGCTTTTGGGGATTGACAGTAATAGGGCCCTATAAAATGTGTATATTTTTTTACCCCAGGTTTCCATTGTCCCTTGTTTTTTCAGGTTCACACTCCCCCCAAAAAAATCACACTTTTTAAAATAGTAAAACAACTAAATTCGATGTTTAAGTCCACAGCAATTGGATTGATGCAAATAATCATGATACTGTATCATTCTGCCAGGTATGTATAGACTACTTTGTAGTTAACATTTCATTGACAAGGTTTAAGGGGAAGCCTTTTCATCTTTTCCAATATATTTTATTAGCATCATCGCTAACGGCTACACAAAGTGGTAGCTGCGTGCACTGCACATACAGACGGGGAATTGTCATTGCCTCATCAGAAAGTTGCAAGAAATACAAATCACTGATGCCTTCTGTTCATGTCTTGTGATCTACTGGGCAAATTAATACATTTAGTTGATTCCCTACTAAGTTCAATACATTTTTGAATATTGTTGATTTCCGTTTTATTGTCTGGATTCTGTGATTCCGTCCGCCTTCTGTATATCGCAGATTTTACAGGGCCCTAACCTAGTCAAAGTGAATCGGAGCGCTGGAGATTTATAGGTCTAAGAGAAAGATGTGTGGGCTTATGGTGAAGATAAAGGGTCTACACCAAGTGTACAAAACAATAGGAACACCTGTTCTTTCCATGACATAGATTGACCTGGTTAATCAAGGTGTTGGATTCTAACTTTAAATATATACTTATTCATGTATAATGTAATTGTTAAATCTCATGGATTTTATGGAGAGGACAAAAGGGCAACAGTCTGGTTTCAGTCGCTGAGAAGGTTGGATAGCTGTGGATTAGGGAGGAGTAAGTAATGTGGGCCGAGGTCAGGTCAGATGAAGACAAGGAACAGTTCTATTACACACACACCACGTAAGTTCCTGCCTAGCAACAGAGATGTATTGGCTGCCTATATGTGCAAGGAGGAGACTAGTAGGAGGGTATAAATAATGGGGCTTGTGGAACCATATCTTTCTTTTCAAATGTTTGACCCAGTGGGTGAATAAACCTGGTTTGAGCTTTGACTAGTTGTCAGTTTTTCACTCTGTCTGAACCAAACAGTTGGCATTGTCAGCAGGATTTTCCACGATTAACAGTCAAACTGGAGAGTCCGAATCAGTGGAGCAGGGGCGGGCGCAAAAAAAACAAACAAGGTAGGCACAGTTCCTACACTCATTCTGACATCTTGGGGAGGTGAGTCATAGATTTGTATCCTATAATTCGTTATTTATCCTAAAAGCTTAAGTTTATTCAGAAGTCCGGGACAGGGTGGTCCCTGTGGAGGGCAAGTCGTCCCGGACAGGGTGGTCCCTGTGGAGGGCAAGTCGTCCCGGACAGGGTGGTCCCTGTGGAGGGCAAGTCGTCCCGGACAGGGTGGTCCCTGTGGAGGGCAAGTCGTCCCGGACAGGGTGGTCCCTGTGGAGGGCAAGTCGTCCCGGACAGGGTGGTCCCTGTGGAGGGCAAGTCGTCCCGGACAGGGTGGTCCCTGTGGAGGGCAAGAAGTCCCGGACAGGGTGGTCCCTGTAGGTTGTAGAGAAGTAGTCCATGGAGAAAGTCAACAGGAGGGAATGTGGATGTGACAAAAGGTTTCCTATAAGTTCTGGAGGAGAGCCACATTCCTGGTTAGAAAAGCAAAACGATAACAATAAGGAGTGAGGTTGGTTTATGCAGATTGTGGAAATAGGGAGACAACTGTGAATAATTGTGGTGGTGTGTGTTGACAGTGATATTTGAGGCGTAACACTGGTGTAAGACATTAGGTCAGCCGTATTCACCAGTAGTAAATTAGCAGACGCTTCAGTATTGGTTCAAATACAAGGTATCAGGTGCCGTGACTAATTAATAGGCACAAATACCATAACTAGATAGTGGGTATTACCATCTTCGAAAATAGTTAGAGGGTGTGTATTAGAGCCGTGAATGAGGAAATCCAAACACCATAACCAACGTCGAGGGAGACGCAGAAATGGCCACCATTGGAATGGCATCTGTGGTTTCTGACACTCCCGAAAAGGGGGAATATAAGAGGAAAACTGTAGTAAAGCCATGGATGCACTAAAAGAAGTGCACAATCAAACTAGCAATTCGGCTCAAGTAATGGTTAAATTGAGCAAAGTGGATAAAATTGGTCAGCACTTCCATGCTGACGAAAAATTCAAATCTAATAATGAATTCAGAGATGCTGTTGTGAGTTGGCACAATGAAAGGAAAAATCTAGTGCAATGGGATGGGATGAAATAGTACAGCCGGCCTTAAGAGTGGAATCTAATTCTGCTCACTTCGCAACCGTGCGTGTGGTTAATACAGCCACAGTGAAAGTCACTAACAGTGGTTTCAATGACCAAGGTAAGACAAAGAAACAAGGAGGAAAGGGCAGTGAATCAGTCCCAAGGCGTTATAGGGGAAGCCCTGTTTTAGGTGTGGGGCCGTGGGTCATTGGAAAAGTGAGTGTAGGGCAGCAGGGGAATCTACTGCACCCGCTCCCTCTGGAGGGAATGCTGTGATTCAGGCGTTCGCCACATTAGCAGAAGAAAAGCAGCAGACACTCGAGAGCAAGGCACAAGGAAGCTCGAAATAGGCAAAATTTACAACAGGAAAAAGTATGACACTCAGCAAGGTAACAGGGGCAGAATCGAAAGCAATACAACTATTATCCATGTTTATATACGAAAATGACAGGGGAATGGATACTAAAAAAGGTAACAAGTTCAAATTGGCACGGCCAAACACTCCTTGCAAACTCAGAAAACCGTATTTTTTATCTCGTGAGACACTTTATTCTGTCTTTTTGAAATAGCTTTATAGAATTGACGAAAGGAAGGAGGGGTCACGAGAAATTAGAGTGGAGTTAATATTGTGAGTAATTGTTTGTAGAGTTTTGAAAAAGCAATTCTGTCAAGCGACAGTATAAGAGTTACCAAACCTAAAATGACTTAAATGTTGTGCGGTGATTACGCAAAATCATGGGGAAGAGAGACATAGGTCATATACGGGAGTAAATTGTTACTGGCTGGTGAGAATGTCACCATGTCTAAGGGTAGTACAAGCTACATAAACGTTGGGATGGATTAAAACAAACGATTCATGAATGGAGGGAGGACAGTGGACACCTGGTGAACAGAATTGCTTATGTTTTGTTTGGAATTAAAACCTGATTAAGAATTTGCATATTGAATACCAATGACATTTACATTTTCTCTTCCAGGAGAGGATGGGGTGTCCTCATCTCTCTCGTTGAAATTCTTCCTGAGGCTGTTGTCTTTGGAGAGCAGTTAGTGAAATTCTGCAGTGTTATAAAGTATAAAAGTACCCGGATCCGGCTGTAAAGGGAGCTTTATTTTAAGCACACCCACCAGCACACACACGACCCAAAAGTTATGAATATTTGTTAAGTGGTGTTAACCTTTTCTACGCGAGTTCCAAATATCGCTAACGGTTGCTCCAGCATGAGTTGTTTTATGCATGTGATGTCAGAATGCACTCAACTGTTCCAAAATGTGATTGTTACGCAACAGGGCAGTTAACCTGCGCTGCCTGCTAATCATCTATAGGCTGTTTCAACTTGCCAATTTCAAATTATTTTCTAACAAGTTGTATTTTTAACAGTTTGAATTGAGGGGTGTTCCGCCTCATTAATTCACATAAAATTGTCCAACACTGAAATGGCCTATTTCTATGTTTGAGGATTTACTGAGCAGGACAAACTTCCCTCTTCGAGTAGAGCCCTTCCCCATTTTTTCCCACACATCAAGTATGCAGACATTTGCGCAGTCTTGCACGAACTGGCAAATTTTCTGGCTGGTGCTCGTTTTGCCTCCATTGTTGTTTTCCTTAGAAATAATACATTTGGACATGTGTGCGTTCCTTATATTCTGTAAATTGTGTTGTCATTTCTAATGTAGCGTTATGTATGCATTTACAGTATAATTCACGTTTTCAAGTACTGGTGACAAATAATGCATTTAGATTATTGCATAGATTGTAATGGACACCAATCTGTGTAAAATACTTTTTTGAAGGTTGTACTGATTGTAATGAGCTAATGCTAAGCTATTTGCCAGCTATGTGTGGTGCCATGTTTGCTGACATTATACAATGCATTATGGGTGTCACGTAAACGCCTGTCAGACTAAATATGTTATAATGGAGATGGAATGGTTCACTGATCAGTCGGGTAAACTTCTGGAAGTGAATGATCGTAGACCACACACCCCCTTCAACATGCATACTGCAAACAGCCCAAACTCATCTGGTCTCCTCTTATCTTTGGTTGACGCGAAAAACAAACATGGCGGTGCGTACAAACTAACCATGATCAGATTACTTTCAATATCTAGAAAGTGTTTTACACAATTATTTCCATCAATGTTGAGCTCAACCGTGATGTGATGATTTATAAAATAGTAATTACTATTAGCTAATAACATATTGTGGTTTCTGTCAGCCGAGAGTTTTCTAAATATGTGTTACATCCATCAATATAGGACAAATATAGCTTACATTTTCTGGTTTGGATGACTGGGTATGCTGTTGCTACTTCTGTGAATGTCTGAACATTGCATCCAAAATAAAACTGGTCACATTCAGGACATAACTTTGCAAGGACTGTGTTTGTGCAAAATGTGAAAAAAAAAGGGGGGGGGGGGGGGTTGCTAGCTCAAACGCTGATCAAAGCTGGACGTCCTAAATAAGTGTTCTAGTCAAACTGATTTGTTTGAGCGTAAGCTGCAGGGACCACTGTAGAATCACACCCGTTTGTTGGTACATGTGAAAAGGTTAATACCGTGTCTGATTTAATTGTGTGGGGTCTTTTAATTTGGTTTTAGTAGGGTCTTCACTGTCACGAACCTCGCCGAAGAGGGTGCCTCTTCCTGTTCGGGCGGGGCTCGGCGTCGCCGGCCTATTAGCTGCCATCGATTCCCTTTCCGTTTGTTTTGGTTATTGGTTAATTGGGTACACCTGTTTTGTATTAGGGTTTGTTTGTAGGGTATTTAAGGGCACTAGGCCCGCTGGGTATTTGTGCGGGCTTGTTAATTGTTACTCTGTTTGATGGTGTGATTTATTTCGTGTCTTTATTCTCCGGTCTATTTTGTCCTGTTGTTTTGGACTGGCAACTTATATGCGCCCTGTGTGTTGGCGTGATCGTTTTGTTGCACCGGTGAAATAAATTTGACAAACGACAGAACCCTGCTCTCTGCGCCTGATTCCACCCACCACTCCTAGTTAATCGTAACATTCACAGGTTAGAAAGGATGCACCTTAAAAGGGCACACAGATGGCATTTTCTGAAGTATCTATTGTTCGAATGTTGGTTGCACCCACGTAAATTCTCCTGATAACAAAAGGTACAGTACTGAATAATGCAATGTAAACCAGGCATGCAGAATGATGGAAATGTTTAAAATGTTTTTAAATAAGTCGTCTGAAGTACAGTGAAAGAAAGGAAAAAGAAAATACTTGGTGTTGAATAACCTTTGTCTTGACTTTCTGGCGAGGCCGGATTACCCTCGCTAGAAAGGATAAAGACCTTGGGAGAGATTTAAGTATAATATGAATGAGTGTATCGCTGCCGTTTTGTAGTTTTGTTTCAATACAAATCTCACCAGATTGGGTCTGCTGTATGGACGGGATTTATCCCTAAGTGTTAGCCCTCTACCTCCCTGACCCTGTAACTATACGGTGAGGTCGCCAATATGATAAGGGAGTGTAAGCCAATTTGAAAAATGGTTTCAACAGTGTGTTGGTACACTGACATTTGTCTTCGGAATTTTGTATTGAGAAAATTGGGAATGTAATAAATGTAAATAAATCATACAGTGAATAGTTGTTTGGACTTTCTGAATTTGAAATGCCTTAAAGTGTTGTTTTGGTCTGTCCTCTCGAAGTTGAGGCGATAGTGACTCCAGATGGTATCTAGATAATAACTAGTGAGGACAGTGTGAGCTTCACACCCTCTAACCGGCTGAAGTAATGGCGACAAAGGTGTTCACTACAGCCTCGTCTTTCACCACTCCTACCCGAGACCGAGCCAGAAACCTATGTACAAGTGTCAGGAGTGCGGCATGGGTCCTGAGAGTGCACTTGTGAAGTGAGCATGGAGAGAGATAATGCCCAAACTCTTATCGTGCTGCTGATGCACTGGTGGGAAAATGGACGAGACACAATGGAGGTGGAGGCTCAGGTGAGAGATTCAGATTATTCCCCAGATTTTGAAATCGGGATATCAAAAGGCATGAGTTATATATGTGCCATTGGGAGATGAACTGCAACGCTGTCTGAGGAAGAAAATTAAGAGACGGCAGAAGAATGACTCCCGGGAAGGAGGGGGGTGGTCAACTGTGCCCGTAAATTGATTTAGGGTTGCCCTAAACTGTTTATTTGGGGTATCAGGTTGATTGTGTTGGTCTGCACACTGGGAAATGTATTGTAATTTAGATAAAAATGCATTGAGATACCGATCTGTCATTAACATGCCACTCACGACAGTGTAAGACAGGGATAAACGGTGGTTGTGATGAGAAAAGTTACTGCTGGTAATATAAATATTAAACTGTCTATATATTGTCCCCTTGTTGTAAATGTACATTCTAACAGTGTCGGTGTGTGCTAAATTGGGGGTCTTAAATCAGAGTGATAGACTCAACGTGAAGCACTAAGGACTGGCCTTCTAAATTTGGGTTGGATTATTGATCAATTGTTTTAATTATGATTCAGGAAAGGGAAGAAGGAGAGAGAGAGCACTACCCCTAAACTGTGGGGAGAGCACAAAGAGAGGGGAGAGTGCACTGCTCGAATCTATTGAGTCTAGGGATGGTTTCTTCTCAGGAAACCTAATCTTTTAGTGTCTTCAAGCGGGAGGTGATCAGAGACCCCAGCAACTCCTGTCCTCGAGGGCCTGATTGGTGTACCACTTTTTCTCCATCCTTAGCAAAACACAGCTGATTAATCAAATTGCATTCTAAACTGAAGATCATGATTAGGTGATTATTGGAGTCCGGTGTGTTAGCTGGGGCAAAACTGGGACACCAATCAGGCCCAAGGACTGGAAATTGCCCACCCCTGCACTAGAGGGTAGTTTGGGTTAACCATGATGGGGATCTTGATAGTAGGGGTTTTGTTTCACGATGTCATCAAAATTATGTTAAAGTACATCAATACATATGGCTTTCTGGATGATACAGTACAATGAACTACTTACAAGGCTTGTAGTCTGCGTCTCACTTTGACACCCAAGGATGAGGATGAGGGAGACTGGCATGGAGACTAGCATCCCATTGGCATATAACAGAACGGATGGATGGTCCTGGTCCCAATCTCATCAAGGGTGGTGTGAAATTATTAAACATGTATTCTCTTCCCTGTTCAAGTCAATATTTTTTCTAGATGGCGTGGAACATGAGTGATCATTGTTCCAGGGGGATTGTTGGAAACTGACTAATTGACACGAGCATGTTTTAGGATGTTTATAACTACACTGCTTAAAAAAAATAAAGGGAACACTTTAACACAATGTAATTCCAAGTCAATCACACTTCTGTGAAATCAAACTGTCCACTTAGGAAGCAACACTGATTGACAATAAATTTCACATGCTATTGTGCAAATGGAATAGACAACAGGTGGAAATTATAGGCATTTAGCAAGACACCCCCAATAAAGGAGTGACCACAGACCACTTCTCAGTTCCTATGCTTCCTAGTTGATGTTTTGGTCACTTTTGAATGCTGGCGGTGCTTTTACTCTAGTGGTAGCATGAGACGGAGTCTACAACTCACACAAGTGGCTCAGGTAGTGCAGCTCATCCAGGATGGCACATCAATGCGAGCTGTGGCAAGAAGGTTTGCTGTGCCTGTCAGCGTAGTGTCCAGAGCATGGCGGCGCTACCAGGAGACAGGCCAGTACATCAGGATACGTGGAGGAGGCCGTAGGAGGGCAACAACCCAGCAGCAGGACCGCTACCTCCGCCTTTGTGCAAGGAGGAGCACTGCCAGAGCCCTGCAAAATGACCTCAAGCAGGCCACAAATGTGCATGTGTCTCCTCAAACGGTCAGAAACAGACTCCATGAGGGTGGTATGAGGGCTCGGCGTCCACAGGTGGGGGTTGTGCTTACAGCCCAACACCGTGCAGGACATTGGCATTTGCCAGAGAACACCAAGATTGGCAAATTCGCCACTGGCGCCCTGTGCTCTTCACAGATGAAAGCAGGTTCACACTGAGCACATGACAGACGTAACAGAGTCTGGAGACGCTGTGGAGAACGTTCTGCTGCCTGCAACATCCTCCAGCATGACCGGTTTGGCGGTGGGTCAGTCATGTGTGGGGTGGCATTTCTTTGGGGGGGCCACACAGCCCTCCATGTGCTCGCCAGAGGTAGCCTGATTGCAATTAGGTACCGAGATGAGATCCTCAGACCCCTTGTGAGACCATATGCTGGTGCTGTTGGCCCTGGGTTCCTCCTAATGCAAGACAATGCTAGACCTCATGTGGCTGGAGTGTGTCAGTAGTTCCTGCAAGAAGAAGGCATTGATGCTATGGACTGGCCCGCCCGTTCCCCAGACCTGAATCCAATTGAGCACATCTGGGACATCATGTCTCACTCCATCCACCAAAGGATGCTTTAGTCCAGGTCTGGGAGGAGATCTCTCAGGAGACCATCAGCGGACCTCATCAGGAGCATGCCCAGGCGTTGTAGGGAGGTCATACAGGCACGTGGAGGCCACACACACACTACTGAGCCTCATTTTGACTTGTTTTACATAAAAGTTGGATCAGCCTGTAGTGTGGTTTTCCACTTTAATTTTGAGTGTGACTCCAAATCCAGACCTCCATGGGTTGATACATTTATTTTCCGTTGATAATTTGTGTGATTTATTTGTCAGCACATTCAACTATGTAAAGAAAAAAGTATTTAATAAGAATATTTCATTCATTCAGATCAAGGATGTGTTATTTTAGTGTTCCCTTTATTTTTTTTGAGCAGTGTATATAAGTGGCCTAGCAGTAGGCAAGAAGGTTTGGCTTGGATGGAATGATTTATGTGCAAATGTATTTGTGGCTAGAGGCAAAGGACATACGGGGCGGGGCCTGTGTTTGAGACAGAATGTTTGCATAAATGGCGTTAGTTGCAGACTCTGGCAGGACCGACATTGGTGTATTCGATGGAGTAAAAACAAGGTATTAACGTCACAGGGAATTGGGAAAGCAGAATTGAATATGACTGGGGCGGAGATTTTTAAGGCTCATAGATTAAGGAAGTGGGTATTAGAGGCTCTGGGGAACAATATCACTCCTCTGTGTATAGTGATACAGGGGATAGCGCGTAGTAGATGGACAGCTAACTGTGCACAACAAAGGCTACTACGAAGTCAAGTTGAACGTCACACATACCCAGATCATGGTGGGTCCGGCGACAAAAATGAGATGGCGATGAGATGGCCGCCGTTTTTTTTGGGGCGATATTTGTAAATTATTTTGTACATAATGTTTCTGCAACTGTATCTTATGGCAGAAAAGAGCTTCTAGATATCAGTACAACGATCACTCACCTCGGATTAGACAAATATTGTTTCAACAACAAGAGCAGCAAGCAGGACTTCTCCAAACACCCCACAGGGCAGACATGCCAATTATTCGCAAAAGGAAGCAACGCAGAGGAAGAAGAGCCGGATGCCTCGTCCGGACCCGCTGAAGGCAACTAGGAAAGCTGCCATTACCGTAAATATTACTCGCCAACATGCAATCATTGGACAAGAAACTAGACGAGGTACGATCATGAATATCCTACCAACGGGACATAAAAAACTGTAATGTCCTATGTTTCACGGAATCGTGGCTGAATGATGGCCGAGATAAGCGCTGCACCGGCAGGATAGAACAGCACACTCCGTTAAGACCAGGGGGGGGCGGTCTGTGCATATTTGTAAACAACAGCTGGTGCACGAAATCTAAGGAAGTCTCTAGATTTTGCTCGCCTGAAGTAGGGTATATTATGATAAATTGCAGGCCACACTACATGCCTAGAGAGTTCTCAGCTATACTTCTCGTGGCTGTTTATTTACCACCACAGACAGATGCCGGCACTAAGATCGCACTCAGCCAGCTGTATAAGAAAATAAGCAAAGCACTCACCCAGAGGTGGCGCTCCTAGTGGCCGGAGACGTTAATGCAGGGAAACTTAAATAAGTTCTACCAAATCTCTATCAACATGTTAAATGTGCAACCAGAGGGGAAAAAACATCTAGATCACCTGTACTCCACACAGAGAGAAGCATCCAAAGCTCTCCCTCGCCCTCCATTTGGTAAATCCGACCACAACTCTATCCTCCCGATTCCTGCTTACAAGCAAAAAATTAAAGCAGGAAGCACCAGTGACTCGGTCTATAAAAAAATTGTCAGAAAGTAGATGCTAAACTACAGGACTGCTTTGCTATCACAGACTGGAACATGTTCCGGGATTCTTCCGATGACAAACAGATCCACAGATGATGCAATCTCTATTGCACTCCATACTGCCCTTTCCCACCTGGACAAAAAGGGACACCGATGTGAGAATGCTATTCATTGACTACAGCTCAGCTTTCAACACCATAGTACCCTCAAAGCTCATCACTAAGCTAAGGAATCTGGGACTAAACACCTCCCTCTGCAACTGGATCCTGGACCTCCTGACGGGCCGCCCCCATGTGTTGAGGGTAGGTAGCAAAACATCTGCCACGCTGATCCTCAACACTGGAGCTCCCCAGGGGTGAGTGCTCATTCCCCTCCTGTCCTCCCTGTTCACCCACGACTGCATGGCCAGGCACAACTCCAACACCATCATTAAGTTTGCTGACGACACAACAGTGGTAGGCCTGATCACCGACGAGACAGCCTATAGGGAGGAGGTCAGAGACCTGGCCGGGTGGTGCCAGAATATCAACCTATCCCTCAACGTAACCAAGACTAAGGAGATGATTGTGGACTACAGGAAAAGGAGCACAGAGCACCGCCGCAAAGCACTTCAGAGGGTAGTGCGTACGGCCCAGTACATCACTGGGGCAAAGCTGCCTGCCTTCCAGGACCTCTACACCAGGTGGTGTCAGAAAGGCCCTGAAAAAGACCCCAGCCACCCCAGTCAGACTGTTCACTCTACTACCGCATAGCAAGCGGTACCGAGTGCCAAGTCTAGGACAAAAAGGCTTCTCAACAGTTTACCCCCAAGTAATAAGACCCTTGGCTATTTATATTGTGTGCTCCCCCCAACCCCTCTTTTACACTGCTACTACTCTCTGTTCATCATATATGCATAATCACTATAACTATACATTCATGTACATACTACCTCAATTGGCCCGACCAAGCAGTGCTCCCGCACATTGGCTAAGCGGGCTATCTGCATTGTGTCCCACCACCCGCCAACACCTCTTTTTACACTGCTGCTACTCTCTGTTCATCGTATATGCATAGTCACTTCGACCACACCCACATGTACATACTACCTCAATAAGCCTGACTAACCGGTATATAGCCTTGCTACTCTTATTTTCAAATGTCTTTTTACTGTTGTTTTATTTCTTTACACACACTTTTTCTTCGCCGCACTATTGGTTAGAGCTTTTCACGGTAAGGTCTACACCAGTTGTATTCGGCGCACGTGACAAATAAACTTTGATTTGATTTGAGTAGCAGAGATAGAGTTGTCATTTCAGACACTAAATTGTCAACGTTCAGTGAGGGGTTGTTCGCTGTAATAGAGTCACATCTCCTGAAGAGTGTGATTAAGAAACATGTGACTCAGAGTTTTGTACGGTTGGACACTCTTCCAACCCCACTAATCTCTCCCCCATTCCTAACCACCAGCAGTGGGACTGAGTGACGATAACAGGAAAGCATCAGAAGGTGGCTGCTTAGCAACCGTTGGGACTCAAATGTTTACACTAACGAGGGTGTTCACAAAAGGGGTGTAGATCACGCTTGGGGTGCGAGATGTGTACCTAACCATAGCACAAGGAAGTATTATCCAACAGATAACGACTGCAGCAGAACATAGGATGTCATTGGAGATGTTGCTGGCTAGAAAACCGGGTAGGAATATGGAGACAGGTAGGGGGTATCTGAAAGATCCTGTCCTAGCTCTATCAGTGAAACAAAGGCAATAGGAGATCAGGAGCAGGAGACACAATCAATGCAAAAGCTATTCTCAAGGCAGTCTCTGTATGGACAGTAACTGAAGAAGCAGTAGTCGTTGTGAAGGATGCTATAGTAACCAAATGGAACAGGACTACAACACAAAATGAGGGGTATTTTGAAGTGTGCTTCATGGGCAGTGTTAGTTGTAGCAGGGGTTACCTTGGTAGCATTGCTGGGATATCACCTGAGGGCACTGATGTTGAAATGTACACTACCGTTCAAAAGTTTGGGGTCACTTAGAAATATTTGTTTTTGAAAGAAAAGCAAATTTTTTGTCCATTAAAATATCAAATTGATCAGAAATACAAATACAGTGTAGACGTTAATATTGTAGATGATTATTGTAGCTGGAAACGGTTGATTTTTAAAAGGAATATCTACATAGGCGTACAGAGGCCCATTATCAGCAATCATCACTCCTGTGTTCCAATGGCATGTTGTGTTAGCTAATCCAAGTTTATAATTTTATGCTGGCCTTCTAGGCAGAGTTGCAAAGAAAAAAAGTCATATCCCAGACTGGCCAATAAAAATAAAAGATTAAGATGGGCAAAAGAACACAAGACAGTGGACAGAGGAACTCTGCCTAGAAGGCCAGCATCCCGGAGTCGCCTCTTCACTGTTAATGTTGAGACTGGTGTTTTGCGGGTACTATTTAATGAAGCTGCAAGTTGAGGACTTCAGGCGTCTGTTTCTCAAACTAGACACTAATGTACTTTGTCCTCTTACTCAGTTGTGCACCGGGGCCTCCCACTCTTTCTATTCTGGTTAGAGCCTGTTTGCACTGTTCTGTGAAGGGAGTAGTACAGTAGTTGATTACAAGATGGCGTAGCAGTCGGACGTCTTGTCGTGTCGTTGTCCTTTGTATATATCGTATATATCGTTTTTTTTTTTTTACATATTTTTCTTCGCATATCTTTTAAAACATTTTGCTAAACCTCAACTTCTGAATACTCTCCTGCAACCCGCCTCACACAATGTTGCTATTTTTTCTGAAGTATATTTACTTCGGATCCGGATCCCCTCAACTGAAGCTAGCCAGCTAACTACCAGCTATCAGTCAGCAAACCATTGCTAGCGGTCTTCAGCTAACCGGTCATCAGCTAACCTTTAGCTCAGAAAGCTCTCGCCAGTTCGAACAACGCGACTCTATCCAGAGCATAACGGACCAATTATAATTTTTTATCCCCGGATTCCCACCGCAAACGGAACATTTTCAGCTGGATCTTCACAACTAGCTAACCGCAACCCCGGATGATTACTCCTGGCTAGCGTTTCCACCCACTTAGCTTGAAGCTAGCCCGGCCAGAGCTCCTGTGCTACCACCGAAGCATACTCCTGGGCTACAATATCCGGACCCACAACCGGTCTATCGATGTCACCGCATGAAGAGGCATAAACAGACTCACCCCATCGCGACGCCCCCCCAAAGGGTAACTTTCTAGCCCTTGCTATCTCCTTGCTTGCTAATTCGGCCTGCTAACTGCTAGCTTGTTTAGCCCCGGTCCGCTAAGTGCTACCTTGTTTAGCCCCAGTCCGCTAAGTGCTACCTTGTTTAGCCCCAGTCCGCTAACTGCTACCTTGTTTAGCCCCGGCCTACTAAATGTTAGCACAGGCCTGCTAACCGTCTGAATCGCCGCGTCCCAAACACTCACTGGACCCATATTTACTTTCAATCTCTTTTCGATTTTTTATTTGTTTATACCTTCCGGTAACCTGCCTCACCCAATGTGATACGGAATCGCTATTATTTTACATTTTTAGAACACACTCAAGAACGTCCAGAAGCTAACCAGCTACAAGCTATTTAGTCATTGTTAGCCACTGCTAGCGGCTTTTACCTTTTACCTTCTGCACAGCCAGCCAGTTTTTTTACCTGGATAATACTCGCCAGTCCAGCTTCCCTGCCCCATCCACCGCTGCCCCCTGGACACTGATCACTTGGCTACAAAGCTGATGCATGCTGGACTGTCCATTAATCACGGTACTCCATTCTGCTTGTTTATGTTTTATCTGTCGGCCCCAGCCGCACTCAGGCTCTGTGTGTAGTTAATCCTACCCTCCCTGCCTAGTCAACGCCATTTTACCTGCTGTTGTTGTGCTAGCTGATTAGCTGTTGTTGTCTCACCTACTGTTTTAGCTAGCTCTCCCAATTCAACACCTGTGATTACTGTATGCCTCGCTGTATGTCTCTCTCAAATGTCAATATGCCTTGTATACTGTTGTTCAGGTTAGTTATAATTGTTTTAGTTTACAATGGAGCCCCTAGTTCCACTCTTCATACCCCTGATACCTCCTTTGTCCCACCTCCCACACATGCGGTGACCTCACCCATTACAACCAGCATGTCCAGTGATACAACCTCTCTCATCATCACCCAGTGCCTGGGCTTACCTTCGCTGTACCCGCACCCCACCATACCCCTGTCTGCGCATTATGCCCTGAATATATTCTACCATGCCCAGAAATCTGCTCCTTTTATTCTGTCCCCAACGCTCTAGGCGACCAGTTTTGATAGCCTTTAGCCGCACCCTCATTCTACTCCTCCTCTGTTCCACGGGTGATGTGGCCCTGTATGTCCCCAGGCACCCTCATTTGTTGACTTCTGTGATCGAAAAAGCTTTGGTTTCACACATGTCAACATCAGCAGCCTCCTCCCTAAGTTTGTTTTACTCACTGCTTTAGCACACTCTGCTAACCCTGATGTCCTTGCCGTGTCTGAATACTGGCTCAGGAAGGCCACCAAAAATTCTGAGATTTCCATACCCAACTATAACATTTTCCGTCAAGATAGAACTGCCAAAGGGGGAGGAGTTGCAGTTTACTGCAGAGATAGCCTGCAAAGTAATGTCATACTTTCCAGGTCCATACCCAAACAGTTTGAACCACTAATTTAGAAAATTACTCTCCAGAAATAAGTCTCTCACTGTTGCCGCCTGCTACCGACCCCCCTCAGCTCCCAGCTGTGCCCTGGACACCATTTGTGAATTGATCGCCCCCCATCTAGCTTCAGAGTTTGTTCTGTTAGGTGACCTAAACTGGGATATGCTTAACACCCCGGCAGTCCTACAATCTAAGCTAGATGCCCTCAATCTCACACAAATCATCAAGGAACCCACCAGGTACAACCCTAAATCTGTAAACAAGGGCACCCTCATAGACGTCATCCTGACCAACTGGCCCTCCAAATACACCTCCGCTGTCTTCAACCAGGATCTCAGCGATCACTGCCTCATTGCCTGTATCCGCTACGGAGCCGCAGTCAAACGACCACACCTCATCACTGTCAAACGCTCCCTAAAACAATTCTGTGAGCAGGCCTTTCTAATCGACCTGGCCCGGGTATCCTGGAAGGACATTGACCTCATCCCGTCAGTTGAGGATGCCTGGTCATTCTTTAAAATTAACTTCCTCACCATTTTAGATAGGCATGCTCCGTTCAAAAAATGCAGAACTAAGAACAGATATAGCCCTTGGTTCACTCCAGACCTGACTGCCCTCGACCAGCACAAAAATATCCTGTGGCGGACTGCAATAGCATCGAACAGTCCCCGCGATATGCAACTGTTCAGGGAAGTCAGGAACCAATACACGCAGTCAGTCAGGAAAGCTAAGGCCAGCTTCTTCAGGCAGAAGTTTGCATCCTGTAGCTCCAACTCCAAAAAGTTCTGGGACACTGTGAAGTCCATGGAGAACAAGAGCACCTCCTCCCAGCTGCCCACTGCACTGAGGCTAGCTAACACTGTCACCACTGATAAATCCATGATTATCGAAAACTTCAACAAGCATTTCTCAACAGATGGCCATGCCTTCCGCCTGGCTACCCTCAACTGCTCTTAAACGCTAGTAAAACCAAATGCATGCTTTTCAACCGTTCGCTGCCTGCACCCACACGCCTGACCAGCATCACCACCCTGGATGGTTCCGACCTTATAGATGTCCACATATTCAAGTACCTAGGTGTCTGGCTAGACTGTAAACTCTCCTTCCAAACTCATATCAAACATCTCCAATCGAAAATCAAGAGTCGGCTTTCTATTCCGCAACAAAGCCTCCTTCACTCACGCCGCCAAACTTATCCTCGTAAAACTGACTATCCTACCGATCCTAGACTTCGGCGATGTCATCTACAAAATTGCTTCCAACACTCTACTCAGCAAACCGGATGCAGTTTATCACAGTGCCATCCGTTTTTGTCACTAAAGCACCTTATACCACCCACCACTGCGACTTGTATGCTCTAGTCGGCTGGCCCTCGCTACATATTCGTCGCCAGACCCACTGGCTCCAGGTCATCTACAAGTCCATGCTAGGTAAAGCTCCGCCTCATCTCAGTTCACTGGTCACGATGGCAACACCCATCCGTAGCACGCGCTCCAGCAGGTGTATCTCACTGATCATCCCTAAAGCCAACACCTCATTTGGCCGCCTTTCGTTCCAGTTCTCTGCTGCCTGTGACTGGAACGAATTGCAAAAATCGCTGAAGTTGGAGACTTTTATCTCCCTCACCAACTTCAAACATCTGCTATCTGAGCAGCTAAACGATCGCTGCAGCTGTACATAGTCTATTGGTAAATAGCCCACCCTTTTCACCTACCTCATCCCCATACTGTTTTTATTTATTTACTTTTCTGCTCTTCTGCACACCAATATCTCTACCTGTACATGACCATCTGATCTTTTATCACTCCAGTGTTAATCTGCAAAATTGTAATTATTTGCCTACCTCCTCATGCCTTTTGCACACATTGTATATAGACCCCCCCTTTGTTTTCTACTGTGTTATTGACTTGTTAATTGTTTACTCCATGTGTAACTCTGTGTTGTCTGTTCACACTGCTATGCTTTATCTTGGCCAGGTCGCAGTTGCAAATGAGAACTTGTTCTCAACTAGCCTACCTGGTTAAATAAAGGTGAAATAAAAAATAAAAAAAATACAGTGTTGTACGAGATCTTCAGTTTGACAATTTCTCACATGGAATAGCCTTAATTTCTCAGAACAAGAATAGACTGACGAGTTTCAGAAGAGAGGTCTTTGTTTCTGGCCATTTTGAGCCTGTAATCGAACCCACAAATGCTGATGCTCCAGATAGGCCAGTTTTCAGCTGTGCTAACATAATTGCAAAAGGGTTTTCTAATGATCAATTAGCTAATCCAAGTTTATAATTTAAAAAGGCTAACACAATGTGCCATTGGAACACAGGAGTAATGGTTGCTGATAATGGCCTTCTGTACGCCTATGTAGATATTCCAATAAAAATCTGCATGTTTCGGGCTACAATAGTCATTTACAACCTTAAAATGTCTACACTGTATTTTATCAATTATGTTTTGTTTTTTTATTGACAAAAAGTGCTTTTTTCAAAAACAAGGACATTTCTAAGTGAGCCCAAACTTTTGAACGGTAGTGTATATACACACAGTGGTGATTTGCCTCAAGATGAGGTAAAGTTGATTAAGGTCACTGCACGTGCATATCGGGTGGCTATGGAGAAAGATGGGGAGCAAAGTGAAAATTATATGGCGTTAGAACATCTTTTGTAACCTGTGGCCTAACGGGGTGGACTGGGTGAAAGCATGACGTTTTTTAGGGCCTTCATTTTTCTGGACCCCAGCAGAAAAGTATCCCGAAGGTATAGAGACTAAGAGTGGGACTTAAAGTTATCAAACTTTGATTTCTTTGCATATATAATTATTAATAGCTTAACACATTATTAACTTCTTGAGTGTAGGGGGCAGGATTTTCGCTTTTGGCTAAAAAAAAAACGTACCCATTTGAAACTGCCTATTTCTCAGGCCCAGAAACTATAATATGCATATAATTGTCAGATTAGGATAAAGAACTCGAAAGTTTCCAAAACTGTCAAAATATTGTCTGTGAGTATAACAGAACTGATATTGCAGGCGAAACCTGAGGAAAATCCAACAAGGAAGTGCTGTTTTTCCTGAAAGCTCTCCGTTCCATTGGATGCCTTGCCTCCATGTAAAGAGATATCAACCAGATTCCTTTTCCTATGGCTTCCTCAAGGTGTCAGTCTTTAGACATAGTTTCAGGCTTTTATTTTGAAAAATGAGCAAGAAAGATCACATCGCGTCAGTGGATAGCTGGGTGTCCGCAGAGTTTTGCTTGCGCAACAGTGGGGCAGTCATTGTCTCTCCCATTGAAAAAGCTACAGTCCCAGTTGATATATTATCGATTATATATTTGAAAAACAACCTGAGGATTGATTATAAAAAATGTTTGACATGTTTCTGTGGACATTACGGATACTATTTGGAATTTGTCTGCGATGTCGTGACCACTCGAGCCTGTGGATTTCTGAACATAACGCGCCAAACAAATGGAGGTATTTTGGATATAAAAATAATCTTTATGGAACAAAAGGAACATATATTGTGTAACTGGGAGTCTTGTGAGTGCAAACATCTGAAGATAATCAAAGGTAAGCGATTTAATCAGTTGTACAATAGGGAGGGGGAATAAGATTGTGGATAGTGTGATTAAGTCTCAGAAGTGTAAATGTATAAATCAACTGTGAACGTTAATCATGTTTTAGTCATTTCAAAGTTAATGTATGTTATGTAACAGTATGTTCAAAAAGGAAGGACTGTTGGATTCTAGCTTGAAATGTATACTTATTCCTGTTACTATACTAGAACTACTTTACATGTATAATGTAATTGTCTTATGGAGAGGACAAAAGGGCAACAGTCTGGTTTCAGTCGCTGAGAAGGTTGAATAGCCGTGGATTAGGGAGGAGTAAGTAATGTGGGCCGAGGTCAGGTCAGATGAAGTGACAAGGAACAGTTCTATTACACACACACACACCACGTAAGTTCCTGCCTAGCAACAGAGATGTATTGGCTGTCCAGATGTGCAAGGAGAAGACTAATAGGAGGGTATAAATACTTGTGCTGGTGGAACCATATATCTTTGTCTTTTCAGCTGTTTGACCCAGTGGGTGAATAACCCTGGTTTGAGCTTTGACTAGTTGTCAAAGCTTAAACCAAGTTTAGGAAAGCTATGATCCCTTATTGATGGCACCTGTTAAATCCACTTCAAAATCAGTGTAGATGAAGGGGAAGAGACAGGTTAAAACCTCTGTGTTAGGGGGCAGTATTTTCAATTTTTGGGAAAAAAAACCATTCCCGTTTTAAACGGGATATTTTGTCAAGAAAATATGCTAAAATATGCATATAATTGACAGCTTTGGATAGAAAACACTAACGTTTCCAAAACTGTAAAGGTATTGTCTGTGAGTATAACAGAACTGATGTTGCAGGCGAAAGCCTGCGAAAAATCCAATCCAGAAGTGCCCCAGGTTTTGAAAGCGCTGCGTTCCAATGACTCCCCATTCAGCTGTGAATGTACCATCAACGAGCTTACGCTTTCTACGTATTCCCAAGGTGTCTACAGCATTGTGACGTAGTTTTACACATCTCTGTTGAAGAATAGCCATAGGCGGCCACATTGCGTAAGTGGTCACATGGTGGCTCCGAGAGAGATTCTCATGTAAAATACAGAGGTAGCCATTATTCCAATCGGTCCTAGTGAAAAACGAAAGGTCCCGACGGATATATTATCGAATAGATATTAGAAAAACACCTTGAGGATGGATTCTACACAACGTTACCATGTTTCCGTCGATATTATGGAGCTAATTTGGAATATTTTTTGGCGTTGTGGTGACTGCAATTCCCGGCGATTTCTCAGCCAAACATGAAGAACAAATGGAGCTATTTTGCCTACAAAAATAATATTTAGGGGAAAAAAATGAACTTTGGCTGTCTACCTGGGAGTCCCGTGAGTGAAAACACGAGCTGAAAATCTGAGATGACAGGGTGATTAACAAAAGGCTAAGCTGTGTTCCAATATATTTCACTTGTGATTTTCATGAATAGGAAGATTTTCTAGGAAGATTTATGTCCATTGCATTATGCTAACTAGTGTCAGATGATGACAACGGTCCAGTTCACGGGATGGGGTGTCACTACAGGTTAAAGAAGGATTTTTAAGCATTGACACAATTAAGACATGGATTGCATGTGTGTCATTTAGAGGGTGAATGGGCAAGACAAGATTTGTCTATGCAGACAACACCAGTTAGCAGTGTCTGTTGTTCCAATAACACTCTTGGAGCGTCAGCAGATTTGTCCTAGGGCTCCCAGGGCACACTGACAGATTGTCAAAGGGCGAGAGAGAGAGAGAGAGAGCGATATGGAGACTGAGACAAAGCCAGATACAGAGAGAAAGACAGAGATTAAAAGGGAAAGAGAAACACAGTAAGATGGCAAACAAAATTGTTATGAGAGAGGATGAGGATTACAGGTAGAGAGAGCTAAATAAAGACAGCGTGTGTGGTGGAGGGGTTGGAAGAGAGTAGGGTGGGGAGTCTGGGGACGGGAGAGACATTGTAACATCTAAATATCCTCTGGGATCTAGAGACATCACTGGGACACCTTAACGACAGGTGACAGACACATCCTGTATGGATAGGGGGTTGAATACGAGTCACTGCTTCAAACGCAGCCAAATAGATTAACATTCCATTTGATGGCGCACCACCCCACCCACTTAGTGGAGAATGGTAAGTCTGCCATTAGTGGAACCCATTGTGTGAGTGATGGGCACAAAGAGATTCAAGGAGACAGAGCTTCCACTGTCCCTGGGGACCTAGCGAGGATCCGTGTGTGTGTGAGAGCTGTTTATAGGCCGACAAAAAAATACACTATAGCGCAGCAAAGCTTGAACAAATCTGCTGCCAGACTTGGAATGAAAGGAAACTTTGTAATTTCCAAGATGGCAGAAACTGGAGAAAGGTTGGCCATGGTGAACGGCTCCTTCCTTAGTGGATTTGTCGACCTAGTCCTCATTCACGTATCAGTGGTTATACATGGAATTTGTATTTTATTTTTATTGAATCAGATCTACCTAAAATCCTCTTCACTGCATCAAGCATCCTTGACGTCATCTCCCTAACGTGTCACATCCAGACAAACATTTTCTTCCTAATAAAAAATATTCAAAAAACGAACAGTCATCCATCAGAAAAATATAAACAAATACAATTTTAGTTTGTGTGACAATTTTAGTTTGTGTGACAAAATAAGCAATCTAAAACGCTGTGAAATATATTTTCAATAACCATAAGTATTGTATTTTCAGCTGGTGTACAAAACCAAAACCAAAAGATGCAAAAACAAAACATTAGAATGGGAAGCATAGAAGCAGCACACATAGAACAGATCTACCTCTTCTTAGACTTTTGTTACATTCTAGATTTCTGGTACAAACTCCAGGCGGAAACCAAGAAAGCTCAAACTAGATTTATTACACCCAACTGGATGCTTCAACTGAGAACATAAAGATGCAGTCACAGTCTTATAACTTCAATTCAGTACATGAGGTAACATCACAGTAGGACGACCCAGGCTGGGCCAGAAGGTGGTCTGGCTCGGACTTCCCTTCTTGAGATACAAGTCAGCTATCTGCATCCTGTTATCCTCACTCCACTCCCCAGCTGTGACATTGAAACTAGACAGCTAGACATCATACCCCAGACAGATAGTTTCTATTCATTTCTGCAAAATATATTCTAACCCCTGACAAATAGCTAATTACCAACCCTTATGAAATCATTCTTACCCTCAGACAGACCCTTTTTGTATTTTCCCTATGCCTAAATACATTACTCAAAGATTATTGAACCTAACCCATACCAGAAAATGTACTACTGAATCGCTAATTCTACAAGGTGCTCTGTTCATAACTGTCTCCAACATTGTCACGTCTACTCCCGCTCCTCCCCTCCAGCGTTCGACGTTGCCGGTTTCCTAACCACTGGTCCTGGGAACCATCAACCATCACACCTGGCTTTCATCATTACGAACACCTGGACTTCATTACCTCACTCATTATCTCCCCTTTATCTGGCACTCCCTTAGGTTCCTTACAAAGGCAGAATGGTTTTTGTTGCTTATGTCTAGATGCTACTCCTACGTTGTATCGTTTCATGTTATATTAAACTTACCATCTGCTTCTCGACTCCCAGTGTCTACGGTACAGAATACTGCCTCACAAAAATTTAAGCACCAGGAAATCAGAACATCTCCCAGATGGTCGACGAGCAGGGATACCAACTTCGTCAACACCCCGAATAGCTGGCACAACTAGGGATGGCTATGGAAGAGGTTCTTCGCAGTGTTCAACGTCTCGAACGTCCAAGAGGCGTTGCCTTCAACTAGCAGAGAATACTCTACCACCAGTTGACCCAGCACACCAGCAGCATGCCCAGGTCAGCCATGCCCATTTGTCCCTCCCAGATAAAGATGGCACCCCATTTAAACGTCTTGACATTGCGCACCAGATAGGAGCACGTACCACGAGAGGCCCACGGTTGCCACAGTTATTAGCCTTAGGTCATTAATATGGTCAAATCCGGAAACTATCATTTCGAAAACAAAACGTTTATTCTTTCAGTGAAATACAGAACAGTTCCGTATTTTATTGAATGGGTGGCATCCATAAGTCTAAATATTCCTGTTACATTGAACAACCTTCAATGTTATGTCATAATTATGGCAAATTCGTTTGCAACGAGCCAGGCGGCCCAAACTGTGGCATATACCGTGACTCTGCGTGCAATGAGCGCAAGAGAAGTGACAATTTCCCTAGTTTAATATTGCCTGCTAACCTGAACTTAACTAAATATGCAGGTTTAATAAAATATACTTCTGTATTGATTTTAAGAAAGGCATTGATGTTTATGGTTAGGTACATTCGTGCAACGATTGTGCTTTTTTTGCAAATGCGCTTTTGTTAAATCATCCCCCGTTTGGCTAAATTTGCTGTATTTGTTAGGAATAGATAGTCTTCACACGGTTCAACGAGTCAGGCGGCCCAAACTGATGCATATACCCTGACTCTATTGCACAAAACATAAGAGAAGTGACAATTTCCTTAGTTAAAAGAAATTCATGTTAGCAGGCAATATTAACTAAATATGCAGGTTTTAAAATATATACTTGTGTATTGATTTTAAGGTGTTGATATTTATGGTTAGGTACACATTGGTGCAACGACAGTGGTTTTTCAAATTTTTCAAATCACCCGTTTGGCGGAGTAGGTTATGATTCAATGATTAATTAACAGGCACCGCATCGATTATATGCAACGCAGGACAAGCTAGTAATATCAACCATGTATAGTTAACTAGTGATTATGTTAAGATTGTTTTTTTAAAGATATGTTTAATGCTAGCTAGCACCTTACCTTGGCTCCTTTTGCTGCACTCGCATAACAGGTAGTCAGCCTGCCACGCAGTCTCCTTGTGGAGTGCAATGTAATCGGCCATGATCAGTGTCCAAAAATGTGGATTACCGATTATGAAAACTTGTAATCGGCACTAATTAGTCGGCCATTCCGATGAAATCGGTCAACCTCTAATGTGTAGCGTAAACCCAGTCTCAATCAAGATCTCAAACTCTTTACCACACAACCATAAAGAGTATCAAATCTCCGTAGTCTTCAACTACTGTACAACTGACCACAAAACACGGTATAATTCCCACTAAAACAAATTAAAAACCGTACGCAAAAAAGTTGTCGGTCAGTCAGATAATCCAATCCGCCAACAGATCCAGCGGAGACCAAATGTGATGTGTAGTCCAAAAGGAAGAAATTAGTGGATCTGATCCCGTTTAAACTTGGGACCAGACTTGAGGCGTCTGTTTCTCAAACTAGACATTAATGTACTTGTCCTCTTTCTCAGTTGTGCACCGGGGCCTCCCACTCCTTTCTATTCTGGTTAGAGACAGTTTGCACTGTTCTGTGAAGGGAGTAGTACAGTGTTGTACGAGATCTTCAGTTTCTTGGCAATTTCTTGCATGGAATAGCCTTAATTTCTCAGAACAAGAATAGTTTAAGAAAGGACTTTGTTTCTAGCCATTTTGAGCCTGTAATTAAACCCACAAATGCTGATGCTCCAGATACTCAACTAGTCTGAAGGACAGTTTTATTGCTTCTTTAATCAGGACAATAGTTTTCAGCTGTGCTAACAATTGCAAAAGGGTTTTCTAATGATCAATTATCCTTTTAAAATTATAAAATTGGATTAGCTAACACAACGTGCCATTGGAACACAGGAGTGATAGTTGCTGATGGGCCTCGGTAGACATTCCAATAAAAAAAAAAGAACCTGCCGTTTACAGCTACAATAATCATTTACAACATTAACCATGTCTACACTGTATTTCTGATACATTTGATGTTATTTTAATGGACAAAATGCGATACGATATGTATTGCGATTCTATATGTACTTGATACTCTGAATCACAAAATCAGTGTTTCAAACATATTGCTCACCATAGGTCAGCTGCAGAGGGAAAAGAGAGCCATGAGAAAACAAGATTTGATCAGTCATAGAAATAGAAGTGCTGAAAACAAAATTGTCTCCCTGTTTAAAAAGATACAGACCAAGCTAGGAAGGAAAAAAACAGGAGTTATGTGATTTAGTCAAAAATAATATCCCGATTTGTAACTTTTTCCCCCCCCTTTTCACTAGTACATATGCAGGTATGCATGTAAACACACGTCGTCATAGCTCATAGTAACATGAAACTAAACATGTTTATTACGGCTTATAAAGCCGCAGCAGAGCACCTCTTTCCATAACAGCTGGTATCAAACGAGCTATTGAGATCCCAAATGGCACCCTATTCCCTTGTAGTGCACTACTTTTCAAAAGCATCGACATTGTTAAGAGAATAGGGGACCATTTTGGACGCATCCCATGTCCTGCTCCCTCATACCATGTGGACGTGTTATGGCCTTGACGAGTTATCTGATTACACTCTGCATCCTGTGGCTAAAGCGCTTGTGTTCAAAATGGGAGAGGAGTTAGCATTGGTTTCCAGCCCCTCCTGCCTGAGTATCCACATTATCATACAAAGCAAACGTGTGCTTGAACTGGGTAGTAAACTCCCCGATACCCATCTTCTCTAACTGTGGCGGCCCACTAATCTGTAGACTGCACACGTATGCCTACCTGAGATGGAAGTCGCTCTTACTCACTGTGCGTGAGTGAGTGTGAGTGACTGTGCATCTGTGTGTGTGTAGTACAAGCTCTTTTAGTTGTACATTAACAGTATATTCTCCAAATCAAAGAACCCAGAGACTGCTTGGGCTTCATGTCTGTCTCCCACTGTGTGCAGCTGATAGTAATCAACTCGACTAATGAATTTGCTCACGTTCCCTTTGATGCAGATCACCGTTTCAACCACAGCATCTTTACACTGGGCCAGGTACATCTGGGAGTAAATGTTTACAGCTTGAGGCTGAGAAGTGGGCCTATTAGTTCATGTGCCAGATTACTGTATATTTCATCATCTGGAGTCAACAAAATGTATATGCACAATACAGTGTGCCTGTATTCCTAGGATATTTAGTAAAGTAATTTCCTTAAAGGGATAGTTCAATGTTATCACACCTTTCATGAGTTCAAAAAACTGCAGACGTCAATCCCAAACAAACTGATTCTTAAGTTAACCATCCCTTTAATGCACCCTCACGCTTCTACTCGTCAGTTTCCACCCCTTACCTTCCAGCCGCTGCCTGCCTCCCAGTAGTAGGGGAAGTTGTCACAGATCCATTGGTAGATCTCGCTGAGGGTCATCCTCTTGTGTGGCGAGCCATTAATGGCGAAGGTGATGAGGCTGGCGTAGCTATAGGGTGGCTTGCCGTCCCGGTGCTGGGCCGCCTCCTCCTGGTCCAGTGTTGTGCCCGGGTCCAGCGGGGTGCTCTTCTTGCCCGGCCCGTGGCCATGATGCCCGTGGTGGTGGTGCCCTGAGTCGGACTTCTGGATGGCCGCCCGCATGGTGAGCTGGGGAAGCCAGTCCATGGAGGTCAGGCTGCTACCTAGTTCAGTGGTCATGGTGGTGAAGGGTTGTGGGAGTTGGGAGGGGAGGGACTCAGGGGGATTCTCTCCTTTGGCTCACTGGATTGCTGTTGCACTGCAGTCCCGGCTGAATTCTGGAAGAAAAGGAGGATGTTTGCTATACAACTGCTCATTTTGATAGAACAAACTGTATAACAGATATGCTGTTTTTTTTTTTATCATAGCCAAAAAACAACCGTATTGGGTGGATAAAGGAGAACACTAGAATAAACATACAGATATGGTTTGAAGCTGACTGGGCTACAGATGTGTCAGGAGATAGGATATAGTTCATTATTATTCTTTTCATGGAATGGTCCAGATTTCAGCACAGCAAATACTGTGTCTGGCATAGCTTCCCTCAATTTAAAGACGCACTATGCTAAATCGCCCTTCCATTTCCGGGTTGATACAATTCTAATAGTTTGCTTAATTTCCATTTGTGACAATACAAGCAAGTATACTGTAGAGCAGTAGCTCCCAAACGTTGTACCCCCTCAAGTATTCAACCTCCAGCTGCGTACCCCCTCTAAGCACCAGGGTCAGCGCATTCTCAAATATTGTTTCTTGCCATCATTGCAAGCCTACCAAACACACACTCTATACGATACATTTATTAAACATTAGAATGAGTGAGTTGTCTTCACAAGCCGGCTCGTAGGAAGTGACAGAGCTCTTATAGGACCAGGGCACAAATATAATAATCAATCAATTGTGCTCTTTATTTAGTCATCTTAAATATGAAAATGGTGAAATACTCAGTACAGGTTAAATGAGAAGGGTGTGCTGGAAAGGATGCACATAACTCACTCTCCAATACATCATTGCAGTCTTAAATCATTTTCTACACAGTCTGTGCCTGTAATTAGATTTCATGCTAGTGACGGCCGAGAATCCATTCTCACATCGGTACGTGGTTGCAAATGGCATCAGTGTCTTACGTGATTTTCCAAGGCAGGATACAATCCAGAAATCTGTCAGTAGCTTCTGATTAAATTACATTTTCACAGAACCGTTTGACGCAATTTTGATGAAGCTCTCGCATTCAGATATCAGAAATGTGGACTGGAGGCAAGGCAAGAAAGGGATAACAAATCCAGTTGTGTGTCAGTTAAGTACCCACGTGATTGCGCACCCAACTCACTGCGGTGCTTCACTATATCACATTTGACATTGTCCGTAAGCTTGAGTTCATTTGCACACACAAAAACATACAATGATGGAAAGACTTGTGTTGTCCTTGTTAATGCAGACAGAGAAGAGCTCCAACTTCTTAATAATAGCCTCAATTTTGTCCCGCACATTGAATCTAGTTGCGGAGAGTCCCTGTAATCCTAGATTCAGATCATTCAGGTGAGGAAAAAACATCAACCAGATAAGCCTAAAGTTGGCCTGTTTCTCAATTTTTTAAAAACCTGTCAAGACTTTGCACATTGATAAGCAGCACACTTCTGTAGGTTGTAAAAGCGTTACATGGTCGCTGCCTATATCATTGCATAATGCAGAAAATACAAAGTTCAGGGGACTTGCTTTAAAGTTAAACCATTTTCACTGTAGTGTCCAAAACATCTTTCAAGCTGTCAGGCATTCCTTGACAGCAAGAGCTTCTCAGTGGATGCTGCAGTGTACCCAAGTAGCGTCAGGAGCAACTGCTTGCAGATGCGTTACCACTCCACTGTCTCCCTGTCATGGCTATTGTGCCACCGGTACAGATACCAACACATCTTGACCACCAAAGTCCATTTGAGGTCACAAAGTTGTCCAGTACTTTAAAAAACTATCCTCTCCTGTTGTCCTGGTTTCCAGTGGTTTGCAGAAGAGGATGTCTTCCTTTATTGACCCCCTATAAACATAACGGACATATACCAGGAGCTGTGCCAGGCCCGACACGTCTGTTGACTCATCCAGCAGTAACGCATAGAATTCACTGGCTTGTATGCGAAGCAGTAATTGTTTCAAAACATCTCCTGCCATGTCACTGATGCGTCGTGAAACTGTGTTTTTTGATGAAGTCATTGCCTGTATAGTTTTTTTTGGCCTTTCCCCCCCAGCATTGTCCCATCAATATCTGCGGCAGCAGGGAGAATGAAGTCCTCCACAATAGTACGAGGCTTGCCTGTCCTAGCCACTCGGTAGCTCACCATATAAGACGCTTCCAGACCCTTATTAATGGTATCTGTTGCTCTTATAAATGTCTTGCTACTCAAGAGTCATCTTAATTCTTGCTCAAAAAACTCCTGTGGCTTATTTTTCAAATTGGCATGTTTGCATCTAAATGTCTGCGCAAGAGAAGGTTTCATCGAGTTGTGAGATAGTACTTTTGCACATATAACACACAGTGGCTGAGGAAAGGCACTACTCCCAATATAAGTGAACCCCAAATCAATGATGTTCTCATCATCTTTGCGCCTCTTCGATGGTCCACAACGTCCCTGTCTGTTGTTCGGTGCTTTCCCGGGTAAGGTAGCAGTAGCTCTTTGGCTGCATCAGATTGACAACTGTCAGTGTCCATGCTAGCTTGGCTAACAAGAAATTTAGAATTACTGATGCTAGCATTGAATGTGCTCGTGGAAGCAGAACTTGTGTCGTCAACAGGTGCAGTAGTGCTGGTAGTAGCAGTACTACCAGTAGAGCTGGTATGTGTCTATGGACTCTGGCCTTACTTTTTTTTAACCATAAATCAATTTTCAAGCAAACGGAATGAGCAGCAGCTACGTTTGGCTACATTCGGACCGTTGGTGGAATTCATGCGAGAGTTTTTGGCAGTGAAACGAGGCTAGTCAGGCGAGAAAGAAACTTCACCCAAATATATAGCCCCATTGAAAAATCTAAATGGACTGTTTGAAAATGTGAAGACATTTTTTTGCCGTACACCCAGCGGCATTGTGCGTACCCCAGTTTGGTAATACCTGGTGTAGAGAATCATTGTACCATCTAAAACATTGTGTTTGAAGCTGGTGTAGAAAACCGAAAGCATACGAAACTTAACAGGAAGCATAGAAATAGCACACACAGAACAGATCTACCTTTCTTCTTAGACTTGCTTTCAATTAGAATGACAGATCTATAAGTTACAATTATATGTATATTTGGTTGGGTCGCCCAAAAAGTTACATATCACAGCTTTAAAAAATATATTTTATACAGCCTAGCAACTGTTTCCTCTGAGTCTGAACTTCACTCAAACCTATATATATAAAAAAGTATGGTCAATTGTAAAGACTGCAAACATTAACATATTAACAAAATTCTTACTCTTTTCGTTTCTTGCCATCTCTCCTTTGGCTCACGCATCTGTGGAATGTACTGTATCCAAAGGTAGAGTAGTGCTATGGTGCATGTTCATTCAGGATCCAATGCTGTAAAACAGAAAGCAAGAAGGTGAGTTTGTCAAGTCCTGGCTGACACACAGAGACCCATAAATAAATGCCTTCGCAATATCACAAAGCCACCCAACACAACAGCAAAACTATTCCTCAGAGTTCTGTCTATCCAGCTTCCCTCTATCATTCTCCATCCAACCAAGTAGAAATGGCAACTTAATCTGGAGTAACTAAAAGCTTGAATTGTTTTCACAACTGACTGCCAAAATGGGGGAACAGCTCGGGAGCAATTCCAATTCTTCAGCGGAACCCGGAAGGACAGAATAGGATTGAATATTTTCCCGGTATTTTAGAAATGTTCCATCCCGAGAAAATGACTTTTTTCCCCTGGTAACCCCGTATTTCCTGACAAAACTGGAAATGTCTGCATTTGATAAGAGCTTTGATTAGCATAAATTCAGACCTGATGCTACCGGAGCCTGATGAGTCATTTATTAAATACATTTTATGAGCCCATGCCCAAATGATTGTGCCCTTATACAATACATATGATAGGATACTGCCCATTATGTATGACAGAAAAACATGAAAAGCCCATAGATGTTGCTGGCTATATGGTATCTTGGGCAAATAAATTAAACTAGCTCCAGTAGGTTCATCAGTTTGAGTGTAGCCTATTGAATTATATGGACTGGAATTACGCACATTTAAACCATGATAAAACGGAAGAGAAAGTGATTCTGGTGCAGCAGATGCAGCCTACAAAGTCACAAGTATAGGCTAGTGATTTGGATAATAAAATATAAAATGGGGCATAATTGTGTAATTAGTAGGCTGACATTTTTCCACTAATCTTATTAGCCTATCCTTCGTCGCTTTCAACAGTTTTCCTTATCTTCATCATTCTAATGACATCCTTGAATAATGTGTGACTGGAATTATATGCAGAAGGCTTTCTTTTCTTTACGAAGATTGATTAAATGGTTATGGGTCTGAATAAATAACTGCTACAGCCTACCCCCCAAAAGTATGCGTCCCTCTTCAAGTAGTCCATTGGTGTAGGAAATGTGACAAAAGAAATGTCCAGCAAGCTATTCTAGTCAAGATGTTACTGCATGGGACCAAGAGCTAAGGAGCATTTGAGGAGGCCAGCGGAGCACAGGTGCTTGCGTATTGCGCGAGAGACCGAGGATAAGTTAAGCTTATTATGCATAACACAAAATTAGCACAAAAAAAAATTCGGCTTGAATGTATTACCTGAAAAAAGTAGGTTAGGACATCTACAGTTGAAGTCGGAAGTTTACATACACTTTAGCCAAATACATTTAAACTGTTTTCACAATTCCTGTAAAAAATTACCTGCCTTAGGTCAGTTAGGATCACCATTTTATATTAAGAATGTGACATGTCAGAATAATAGTTGAGAGAACGATTTATTTCAGCTTTTATAGCTTTCATCACATTCCCGGTGGGTCAGAAGTTTACATACCCTCAATTAGTAGCATTTCCTTTAAAATTGTTTAACTTGGGTCAAACATTTCAGGTAGCCTTCCAAAAGCTTCCCACAATAAGTTGGATGAATTCTGGCCCATTCCACCAGACAGAGATGGTGTAACTGAGTCAGGTTTGTAGGCCTCCTTGCTCGCACACGCTTTTTCAGTTCTGCCCACACATTTAATATAGGATTGAGGTCAGGGCTTCATGATGGCCACTCCAATAGCTTGACTTTGTTCTCCTTAAGCCATTTTGCCACAGCTTCGGAAGTGTACGAAACATTAGGAACACCTGCTCTTTCTATGACATACTGACCAGATGAAAGCTATGATCTCTTATTGAAGTCACCTAAATTCACTTCAAATCAGTGTAGATTTAGGGGGGGGGGGGGGGGGGGGGAGACAGGTTAGTCATTTTAAGCCTTGAGATAACAGACGTGCATGTGCGCCATTCAGAGGGTGAAAGGGAAAGACAAAATATTTAAGTGCCTTTGAACGTGGTATGGTAAGTAGGTGCCAGGCGCACTGGTTTAGGTGTGTCAAGAACAGCAACGCTGCTGGGTTTTTCACACAACAGTTTCCCGTGTGTATCAACGACGGTCCACCACCCAAAAGACACCGAGACAACGGTGGGAAGCATTGGAGTCAACATGGGCCAGCATCCCTGTGGAACACATTCGACCCAAGCCCCGACACTGTTCTGAGGTCAAAAAAGGGTGCAACTCAATATTAGGAAGGTGTTCCTAATGCTTTGTCCACTCAGTGTATATAACATTCACTGTCAGAACACAAGCCAGGCTAAATGATGCTGTACACAATTAAGATTCTAAAATAGCAGTTTATATATTAATAAAAGCCAGTAAATAATTTCACAAATATTTATTTCAGAGTATAGGATAATTTCAGTGTGGACCAAAGTCCTGCTTGAACCCTGTAAAGACAATTTCCTGACTAAACCTGGTCAGTAGTAGAGCTAAGCCTCCAAAGGATACCTGCACATCTTTGAGTAATTAAAACCACCTTCAAATGTCCTTAAAACAGAAACACACCAGCCCACGCAATCACACACACTATCGTCTCCTGAAACTTCAACGAGCCAATCTACCAGAAATACAAAACTCTGTCTCTGCGGATCCCCCTGGAGAGCAACATACAAGAGAAGAAAACAAAGATAATACTCCGCCCGCAAACCAGTTTATTTTTCAGTTGAAAAAAAATTGAATGTTTAACACATTCATCTAGTCAAACATTCATGGCAAAACAAAAAGGGAAGAGGGAAAATGCCAGGTGAGTGTTTGCACAAGTCCTTATTTTTCCCTCATTAAGAGTAGGCTTTAGCTGCAAATCAAGCAGCCACAAGCCCCGATCTGCTGTGCTGCTGCGGTTGTTGTTGCAGTTGAGAGCGTGGGCTTGAATGTTGTGGTGGCATAGCGTTAGAGTAGTGGAGGTGCTAGGATGAGTAATACGTTACAACAGAGAGGGGTCATAGCACTGCTGCTGGGGAAAGGGGGGGGGGGGTGAAAAGACAGTGATTACCCAGTCAACCAGTTCCAGTCCTTACCACAGGTTTGATTGGTACACAGGGTTCAGAGCATGTCTGATTTGTGGTTACGTGTTAATACCATCAGAGGTATTTAGCTTCTGTAACCACAGCTCAGCCATGATGAAGCAAGCGCCAAAATCAAATCTCTGAATGCAACCACACCTTGAACCACAGCCATCCATAGAATCATTGCCTGTCAAGAGTGTGACTTGACACAGGAATTACAGACAATAGTGCAAGACTAGTAGGAACCCGGAGACCTTGGATAGAAAGGGCTTGTGCCAAGTCCACAAATGCATTCATTAAGAGTGGTAAATTAAAACGTGATGAGGAAGCAGTTGGTGCTGTTAGCCCAACACATCACCAGGGGCACACTGCCTGCCCTCCAGGACATCTACAGCACTCGGTGTCACAAGAAGGCCAAGAATAATATCAAGGACCTCAGCCACCCGAGCCACAGCCTGATCAACACGCTACCATCCAGAAGGGAAGGTCAGTACAGGTGCATCAAAGCTGGGACCGAGAGACTGAAAAACAGCTTCTACCTCAAGGCCATCAACAGTATGTTAAATAGTCACCACTAGCCAGCCTGTACCCAGTACCCTGCCCTGAACATTAGTCATTAGCCACCTAGTTACTCTACCATGCACCTTAGAGGCTGCTGCCCTACATAGTCAGGGAACACTGGTCACATATACTATTCTTCAGATATACTACATATTCTATATTGTCTATACATTCAATTATACACAGTGCATTTGGAAAGTTCAGACCCTTAACTTTTTCCACATTGTTAAGTTACAGCCTTACTCTAAAATTGATTAAATTGTTTTTTTCCCCCCTTCATCAATCTACACACAATATCAATGACAAAGCAAAAACAAGTTGGCTAATTAATTAAAAATAATTGAAATATTAAATAAGTATTCAGACCCACAGTTGAAGTCAGAGGTTTACATACACCTTAGCCAAATACATTTAAACTCCATCTCACAATTCCTGACATTTAATCCAGGAAAAATCCCATTTTAGGTCAGTTAGGATCACCACTTTATTTTAAGAAAGTGAAATGTCAGAAAAATAGTAGAGTGATTTATTTCAGCTTATTTCTTGCATCACATTCCCAGTGGGTCAGTATTTAACATACCCTCAATTAGTATTTGGTAGCATTGCCTTTAAAATGGTTTAACTTGGGTCAAACATCTCAGGTAGCCTTCCACAAGCTTCCCACAATAAGTTGGGTGAATTTTGGCCTATTCCCCCTGACAGAGCTGGTTTGTAGGCCTCCTTGCTCGCACACGCCTTTTCAGTTCTGCCCACACATTTTCTATGGGATTGAGATCAGGGCTTCGTGATGGCCATTTTGCCACAACTTTGGAAGTATGCTTGGGGTCTTGTCCATTTGGAAGACCCATCTGAGACCAAGCTTTAACTTCCTGACTGATCTCTTGAGATGTTGCTTCAATATATCCACAAATTTCCATCCTCCATGAAGCCATCTATTTTGGGAAGTACACCAGTCCCTCCTGCAGCAAAGCACCCCCACAACATGATGCTGCCACCCCCGTGCTTCACGGTTGGGATGGTGTTCTTCTGCTTGCAATACTCCCCTTTTTCCTCCAAACATAACGATGGTCATTATGGCCAAACAGTTGTGTGTGTTTCATCAGACCAGAGGACATTTCTTCAAAAAGTACGATCTTTGTCGCCATGTGCAGTTGCAAACAGTAGTCTGGCTTTTTTATGGCGGTTTTGGAGCAGTGGCTTCCTTCCTTGCTGAGTAGCCTATCAGAAATTAATTGTTGTAAATTCATTTATATTTTTTGAGATGTGAATACCAAGTATGTCTACTTCACCATCCACCCATTTTATTGGAAAACTACACGGTAGTGTAAACACTTTAACGATCCGATACGTAATATGGTACACTTGTCATAATTAGGTTTTAATCCAGAGGCTAGAAAGGTATCAATATATTCAATTGAGACTGTGCAAGAATCCAGAAAAAAATGAAGTGTTAAACAAACCAAAATATATATTTGAGATTCTTCAAAGTAGCCACCCGTTGCCTTGACAGCTTTGCACACTCTTGGTATTCTCTCAACCATCTTCATGAGGTGGAATGCACCGAATGCATTTCAATTGCCTTCTTAAAAGTTAATTTGTGCAGTTTCTTTCTTTAATGCATTTGAACCAATCAGTTGTGTTGCGACAAGGTAGGGGTGGTATACAGAAGACAGCCCTATTTGGTGAAAGACCAAGACCATATTATGGCAAGAACAGCTCAAATAAGCAAAGAGAAACAACAGTTCATCACTTTAAGACATGAAGGTCAAGCCGGGAAATTTCAAGAACTTTGAAAGTTTCTTTAAGTGCAGGCGCAAAAAGCATGGAGCGCTATGATGAAACTGGCTCTCATGAGGACCGCCACAGGAAAGGAAGGCCCAGAGTTACCTCTGCTGCAGAGGATACGTTAATTTGAGTTAACTGCACCTCAGAAATTGTAGCCCAAATAAATGCTTCAAAGTTCAAGTAACAGACACATCTCAACATCAGCTGTTCAGATGAGACTGTGTGAATCAGGCCTTCAAGGTCAAATTCCTGCAAAGAAACCACTAAAGGACACCAATAAGAAGGGACTGGCTTGGGCCAAGAAACACGAGCAATGGACATTAGACCGATGGAAATCTGTCCTTTGTTCTGTGGAGTCCAAAATGTGAGATTTTTGGTTCCAACCAACGTGTCTTTGTGAGATGCTGAGTAGGTGACCGGATGATCTCCAAATGGGTGGTTCCCACTGTGAAGCATGGAGGGGGTGTGATGGTGTGGGGGTGCTTTGCTGGTGACACTGTCAGTGATTTATTTAAATTCAAGGCACACTTAACCAGCATGGCATTCTGCAGCGATACACCATCCCATCTGGTTTGGGCTTAGTGGGACTATCATTTGTTTTTCAACAGGTACAATAACCCAACACACCTCCAGGCTGTTTAATGGCTATTTGACCAAGGAGCGATATGGATTGTGCAAAGCTGTCAAGACAAAGGGTGGCTATTTGAAGAATCTCAAATATATTCTGATTGGTTTAACACTTTTGGTTACTACATGATTCCATATGTTATTTCATAGTGTTGAGGTCTTCACTATTATTCTACAATGTAGAAAATAGTAAAAAAAAAAACCTTGAATGAGTGGGTGTCCTAAAACTTTTGACCGGTAGCGTATGTTGTTTGTTAACATGTCAGCACTTTTTTTTTTGATTGGTTGCCATTTAGGTTAGGCTATTTGATCAGAAAAACCTTCATGATGTAAAAAGTTTGTCATACATTGTATCTCCAGCCTGTAGGCTACAAAGAAGGCCGCATACACTTTCTACGATATGCAATCATTTTTAGGATGGAACGTGGAGCGCCGTGTCTCTCCAACAGCACCCTAGAGAGGCGTGCTGGGAATGGACAAGATAAATATTGAGTCCTGCCTTTGACAAAGTGGGCACTGCTTATCATAGGGTGGCATCAGCGCTCACCTAAAAAGCCAATATGACACAGGTTGACAGAAATTGTAATTGTTTTTGGGCAGAATTATGTTAGATTTTATGTGTTGTTGGAAGTGCGTCTTGGTCCGTCTAGCTCAGAAAATGCCGCCCTCGTCAATCTGCCACCATAGGGGTCCTCCTAATCCTGCCTAATGGGCAGGCCGGCCGTGATTTCAAGTTTAGCCAACTTGGATCTATTTGCTAGCGACGAAGGTTGAAGAGTTGAATTGTTACGAACACACACTTGTCTCCAACTATTTGAAAAGCATGTTAGTCAGTCCACTTGTTCAGATATTGAAATAAAGTGGCTTACCTTCTCAGAATGCCAATTCCTTATATAAAATTGTGTTTATGCTTATTGCACATTTATAAAACATGGACTAGGCAGCTAGTATAACAGTGTTGGCTAAAATGCTGCTAAAATAAGGCCATTGCTTTTCTATGGGCTTATTTTGGACCTAAGCTTATCGCTTGCCTTCCTGCCATTTGTACAACATCTCCCAGTTAGGGCGGAGAAGTGCATCTCGTCATTATATACAGATCGTGGTGTAAAATGGGAAGCTGCACACAGCACAGAGGAGTGAAGGAGACGAGACCAAAAATACGACATGAAAACAAGGGGACAAAACGCTCATAAAAATGAACAAAAAGCTTGATTTCTTGCGATACATACATTTGGAATACCGCGTAAAAACATTCATTCGAATTGATCTAATTCGATATATTGCCCAGCCCTCGTCACACAGCAATGACACCAATCTAATCCCAGGATTTACATCTTAAGACCATGCTTTAACTTATGTTCCTTGAAAATAAACGAATTATTGCCAGTCTAGCAGCCACTGCCTATGCATGACACTAAGTAGAATTATAACACTCAGGGCAGAGAAAGGGGATCCCAAAGAGGATTAGATTAGCAGGAGTTTGGTAATTGCATTGTTTCCTATAAATCTTTATTATCGTGATGTTCATTATTCAAAAAATTTCCTGAAACTGAATACAAGTTGTGCATATCTTGGTGAACAAGTTTAGATACATTTTGAAATATGCTATTCTTTACCCCCCCCCCAAAAAAATGTAGCTAAAATCACACCTGCCATAAGGGAGGGAAGAGGGAGTACCTTCAAGAGAGAGAATAGTGAGCAATAGAGCAGTTTTACATTTATTAGCAACTAATAGCCTACATTTAAAAAACATGACCAATAAAATATGAGCAAAGATTTATTGAAACTGAAAACATCAATTTGAACGTTGTTCAAAAAGCCCCTTAAAAGTTGCACATCCATGTGAAAAGGGTATGAGGCTTTCATAACTGAGTCCCTTAAGAGTTTGGGTCTCTGTGAGATTGAATGTATTCACCGATTAGACTTGGGTGGCTGGGATGCACGCCCTCTGCTGAATGGATTGCTAACAGCCACCCACTGATCACCAGGCTTTTAGACAGAGCGGCTTTACACTTCTGCATTTTAATGGAGTGGAGGGCAAGAGTAAGGAGGAATCCAAATATCTTCAGAAGAAAAATTGGAAGTTATGACAAAATACACCCTCCTCCCAGAGTTTGACAAGCTGAGGGGGTTTCCTGGGGAGGACTGCGTTGTGTGGGTAACCTAATGTCTCAAAAGGAGCCTGTCGGCGTGTCGAACTGTCATGTCTGGGAGTAATGGGCATTGAAAAGAGGGAGAAAAGGGTGCAAAAAGCCAAGGCCAACATTGTACTTACTTTCCACCTCGATGCCAAAGCCGATGTCTTCATTTGAAGGTTCTTGCTCAACTTTCAATAAAATTGAGTTAAGCCTCTTGACTAACTACTGTTTGATACTTCACTAGTTACAAAAAAAAATCAAATGTACGCACTCTACTGTAAGTCGCTAATTTGATAAGAGCGTCTACTAAATGACTAAAATGTAAATGTAGGTGTCCACTTTGGGTCCAATCCTGACTTGAGATGCATGCGCCATAACTCGATTTGAATCTTACATTGATCAATGGACAATTTCTGCAGGGTTTGGAATAAACATCCCATGGAAGGATGGGGCCATAAAGTAGGCTACTGAGTTCAGCAGGGCTGACTGTAAATGTATTTATTTAGTGCAAAATTTGGTTTTGGGTTCTGAGATTATGGTTGAATCCATGCTGATTTAATCATTTCAAATTCATTAAACAAGTGAAATTAATTTTAATTTCAGAGAAATTAAAATTAATTATTCATGAAATCAATTCACATCCCAAATCAACAGGAGAAATTGAAATGATTCACCCCAGCACTCCTTTTCAGATCTCAACCAATAATCGAATGAACTGCCAACACACTGTGGCCCTCGAGAACTTAGAATTAAATATCTAGCCTACACAGATACACAGTAACACCTAAAAACAGCTTACAGGAGAGAAGAGGTTGCAACCCATCAACAACCCGAAAAAATCCTGAGAACAGCAAAGTTAAAAAGGTGTATTTTTCCATAAATAAAATATGTGAGTGCAGTATTTGGGCACACTCCCCCTACGAGAGGTCCCAGGAGAGGGAAGGAGGCTGTTTGTGAACTCGGGCTCAGCACAGTACAGGATACAGCACTGCATCACTGAGAAAGCAACTGCATTCCCACATCCACCCATTTTCAGTTGTCCTCTTTAAAAATGCATCGATTTACAGCAAAAATAGATTAAAGCGCCCAACCTAAAAGTTTGGCTTCTGAATAGCATTAATAATGGAACAACCCCCAAAACCTAGAGGCATTCACTTGAAGGAACGGCTTCGGTTTTGTTGCACTTTAAAATGGGGAGAAATTTACATGTTTTAGAAGTATCACAGCTTTTTGATGGTTATTTATAATAACATTGTTTCACATGCAAGTAGGCTGACAATTGTTACTCATTAAAAACACAACCAGTACAACGCAATACACTACTGTGTCAACCCAAGGTTTTACACAATGTTCAGAAGTGGAGCTTTGTGTTCTTCTCACTCAGATAGTTGGCAGCAATAAGAAGTTTGTAAGTGTCAGTTCAGTTCTGCCAAACCAGTTCTATACGAGACACTTAAAATGTAGGTAGCATAAACGTAAATGACATGTAGCTTATGGATTTGCATTAGTACACACATCAAAAGTCCCAATGCAAAGTTACACCTCACTTAAAAACTGTTCCAAGTTAAATAAAACTGACCAGAATTTCAAAGAATGCTGAAGTCATGTTGGAACATTTGTTTTCCGGGGTGTGATGCAATTTGGAGGACCCCGCAAGCCAGCCTATTCCCTATAATGTAAACTCCAAATGTATAACTTCAAATTAAACCAAATCGTTTGCACCAGTTTCTTTAAAAATGTAAATTTACATTTTTCTGCCAATTTACAAGCACATATTTTAACGTTAGCCAGCCAGTAGGGATAACTTTAGCAGGCTAGTTGGCTAGAAACCTTGCAAGTTGATTTATTGAGTCAGCCAGTTGCAGTTTTTGCATTTTGTTATAATTACTACAGCAGCACTACAGCATAATTTGTCTGAAAGAAATCTGTAGTCAACTAGCTATTAGCCTAGCCAGCCAAGCTCCACGGTTACTCTCGGTAAGCTGGAGCCCAACTACTGAAGACCAGCTAGAACACAACCGAAACATAACCACAGATTATAAGCAAAGGAGAGAGCAGAGACTTACAGATTGATGGTTGGGGCCCATCAATGGTAAAACCTTTAAACGAGTGGCAGCTGAGTTAGCTACCAAAGCGGGCACTTCACCAGGTCAAAATCCAAAATAGATAGATTCCAGATGTCAGTCAGCTAGAGCACTAGCAACAAGCCAAGGCAACAAAAAAAATGTACAAGACTGTTATGACAGGGGGGAGGGGGTAGGTTTATGACAGTCATAAATACCTCTTCCCCCTTTTTCCTCTCTCTACCCTACTGAGGTTACATTTGCAAAACCCTTGGTTAACATACAGTGCCTTGAGAAAGTATTCGGCCCCCTTGAACTTTGCGACCTTTTGCCACATTTCAGGCTTCAAACAAAGATATAAAACCTTATTTTTTTGTGAAGAATCAACAAGTGGGACACAATCATGAAGTGGAACGACATTTATTGGATATTTCTAACTTTTTTAACAAATCAAAAATTGGGCGTGCAAAATTATTCAGCCCCTTTACTTTCAGTGCAGCAAACTCTCTCCAGAAGTTCAGTGAGGATCTCTGAATGATCCAATGTTGACCTAAATGACTAATGATAATAAATACAATCCACCTGTGTAATCAAGTCTCCGTATAAATGCACCTGCACTGTGATAGTCTCAGAGGTCCGTTAAAAGCGCAGAGAGCATCATGAAGAACAAGGAACACACCAGGCAGGTCCGAGATACTGTTGTGAAGAAGTTTAAAGCCGGATTTGGATACAAAAAGATTTCCCAAGCTTTAAATATCCCAAGGAGCACTGTGCAAGCGATAATATTGAAATGGAAGGAGTATCAGACCACTGCAAATCTACCAAGACCTGGCCGTCCCTCTAAACTTTCAGCTCATACAAGGAGAAGACTGATCAGAGATGCAGCCAAGAGGCCCATGATCACTCTGGATGAACTGCAGAGATCTACAGCTGAGGTGGGAGACTCTGTCCATAGGACAACAATCAGTCGTATATTGCACAAATCTGGCCTTTATGGAAGAGTGGCAAGAAGAAAGCCATTTCTTAAAGATATCCATAAAAAGTGTCGTTTAAAGTTTGCCACAAGCCACCTGGGAGACACAACAAACATGTGGAAGAAGGTGCTCTGGTCAGATGAAACCAAAATTGAACTTTTTGGCAACAATGCAAAACGTTATGTTTGGCGTAAAAGCAACACAGCTCATCACCCTGAACACAGCATCCCCACTGTCAAACATGGTGGTGGCAGCATCATGGTTTGGGCCTGCTTTTCTTCAGCAGGGACAGGGAAGATGGTTAAAATTGATGGGAAGATGGATGGAGCCAAATACAGGACCATTCTGGAAGAAAGCCTGATGGAGTCTGCAAAAGACCTGAGACTGGGACGGAGATTTGTCTTCCAACAAGACAATGATCCAAAACATAAAGCAAAATCTACAATGGAACGGTTCAAAAATAAACATATCCAGGTGTTAGAATGGCCAAGTCAATGTCCAGACCTGAATCCAATCGAGAATCTGTGGAAAGAACTGAAAACTCCTGTTCAAATGCTCTCCATCCAACCTCACTGAGCTCAAGCTGTTTTGCAAGGAGGAATGGGAAAACATTTCAGTCTCTCGATGTGCAAAACTGAGAGACATACCCCAAGCGACTTACAGCTGTAATCGCAGCAAAAGGTGGCGCTACAAAGTATTAACTTAAGGGGCTGAATAATTTTGCACGCCCAATTTCAGTTTTTGATTTGTTAAAAAAGTTTGAAATATCCAATAAATGTCGTTCCACTTCATGATTGTGTCCCACTTGTTGTTGATTCTTCACAAAAAAATACCGTTTTATATCTATGTTTGAAGCCTGAAATGTGGCAAAGGGTCGCAAAGTTCAAGGGGGCCGAATACTTTCGCAAGGCACTGTATGTATGCATGCATGCATACATACATACAGCAAAAAAGAAAACGTCCCTTTCTCAGGACCCTGTCTTTCAAAGATATTTTTCAGAAAAATCCAAATCACTTCACAGATCTTCATTGTAAAGGGTTTAAACACTGTTTCCCATGCTTGTTCAATGAACCATAAACAAGTAATGAACATGCACCTGTGGAACGGTCGTTAACACATTAACAGCTTACAGACGGTAGGCAATGTAGGTCACAGTTGTGAAAACTTAGGACACTAAAGAAGCCTTTCTACTGACTCTGAAAAATACCAAAAGAAAGATGCCCAGGGTCCCTGCTCATCTGAGTGAATGTGCCTTAGGCATGCTGCAAAGAGGCATGAGGACTTCAGATGTGGCCAGGGAAATAAATTGCAATGTCCATACAGTGAGAAGTCTAAGACCGCGCTAGGGGGAGACAGGAAGGACAGCTGATCGTCCTCGCAGTGGCAGACCACATGTAACAACACCTGCACAGGATCGGTACATCCGAACAACACACTTGTGGGACAGGTACAGGATGGCAACAACAACTGCCGAGTTACACCAGGAACGCACAATCCCTCCATCAGTGCTCAATCCACAATAGGCTGAGAGACTGGACTGAGGGCTTGTAGGCAGGTCTTCACCAGCAACAACGTCGCCTATGAGCACAAACCAACCGTCGCTGGACCAGACAGGACTGGAAAAAAGTGCTCTTCACTGATGGGTTGCGGTTGTGTCTCACCAGGGGTGATGGTCGGATATGCGTTTACCGTGAAGGAATGAGCATTACAACAAGGCCTGTACTCTGGAGCGGGATCGATTTTGAGGTGGAGGGTCCGTCATGGTCTGGGGCGGTGTGTCACAGCCTCATCGGACTGAGCTTGTTGTCATTGCAGGCAATCTCAAAGCTGTGCGTTACAGGGAAGACATCCTCCTATATCATGTGGTACCCTTCCTGCAGGCTCATCCTGACATGACCTTCCAGCATGACAATGCCACCACCCATACTGTGCGTGATTGCCTGCAAGACAGGGATGTCAGTGTTCTGCCATGGCCAGCGATGAGCCCGGATCTCAATTCCGTTAAGCACGTCTGGAACCTGTTGGATCGGAGGGTGAGGGCTAGGGCCATTCCCCTCCGAAATGTCTGGGAACTTACAGGTTCCTTGGTGGAAGAGTGGGGTAACATCTCACAGCAAGAACTGGCAAATCTGGTGCAGTCCATGACAAGGAGATGCACTGCACTACTTAATGCAGCTGGTGGCCACACCAGATACTGACTTTTGATTTTGACCCCCCCACTTTGTTCAGGGACACATTATTCCATTTGTTAGTCACATATGTCTGTGGAACTTACTCCAATGTTGAATCTTATGTTCATACAAATATTTACACATGTCAAGTTTGCTGAAAAATAAACACAGTTGACAGTAAAAGGACATTTATTTTTTTGCTGAGTTTATCTCTCATCATATCGCCCAGCCCTAGCTGACACTTAAATAGCGTGCCATAGAATTCTGTGGTAGACCACAAACTGTGCTGCAGTATGACGCAACTTTGAAAGGAACTACTATACATTCTACAGTAAAGCATACATACAACAGCATACAACTTTGAAACCTTTGCAGTTTGTAGGTTACATTTTATGGGAAATGTTCACAGAGAGTGGCAAGAAAAAGTATGTGAACGCTTTGGAAATACCTGGATTTCTGTATAAATATGTCATTTAATTTGATCTGACCATTTAGGTCACAAGACAAACAGTCTGCTTAAACACACAAACAAGTAAACGTGTTCATGTCTTTATTGAACACACCATTTAAACATTCACAGTGCAGGGTGGGAAAAGTATGTGAACCCTTGGATTTAATAACTGGTTGACCCTCCTTTGGCAGCAATAACCTCAACCAAATGTTTTCCGTAGTTGCGGATCAGACCTGCACAACGGTCAGGAGTTATTTTGGACCATTCCTCTTTACAGATAGCCTTACATTCCCCTGCAAAATGTCTTGATAAACTTGGTAAATCATTTTTTCCATATATGATAGCAAGATGTCCAGGCCCCGAGGCAGCAAAGCAGCCCCGAGGCAGCAAAGCGGCAGCAAAGCAGCCCCAAACCATGATGCTCCCTTCACCATACTTTACAGATGGGATGAGGTTTTGATGTTGGTGTGCTGTGCCATTTTTTTCTCCACGCAGTGTTGTGTGTTCCTTCCAAACAACTCAACTGTAGTTTAATCTGTCCACAGAATATTTTGCCAGTAGCACTGTGGAACATCCCGGTGCACTTTTGCAAACTTGAGACGTGCAGCAATGTTTTCTTTGGACAGCAGTGGCTTCTTCCGTGGGGTCCTCCCATGAACACCATTCTTGTTTAGTGTTTTACGTATCGTAGACTCATCAACAGATGTTAGCATGTTCCAGAGATTTCTGAAAGTCTTTACCTGACACTCTAGGATTCTTCTTAACCTCATTGAGCAGTCTGTGCTGTGCTCTTGCAGTATGGCAACGCCAAGGAAGAGTAGCAACAGTGCTGAATGTTCTCCATTTCTAGACAATTTGTCTTACCGTGGACTGAAGAACATCAAGGCTTTTAGAGATACTTTTAACCCTTTCTAGCTTTATGCAAGTCAACAATTCTTAATCTTCTGAGATCTATTTTGTTCGAGGCATAGTTCACATCAGACAATGCGTCTTGTGAATAGCAAACTCACATTTTGTGATTGTTTTTATAGGGCAGGGAAGCTCTAATCCAAATCCAGGTAATTCCAAAGGGTTCACATGCTTTAATCTACAGTGGCAAAAAAAAGTATCAATACATGAGGGGAAGGGGAGTGAATTATTGTGTGTGATCATAGGTATTGTCTGTGCTATGTTGTGTTCATAGGTACAAGGAGAAGCAACACTTTCACCCCCAAATCGCTACAATAGTGTTGTAATGAGGATGACCTGGTTTGGCTATCAGAGATGCATGTACACGTGAGGGACAAGCTCTCCAGTGGGTGGCTGTTCATAAGACCAAACCGCTCACTCAATGGAACTAGCTTTCTTGAAGCAGTGGTAAAGGTCGCTGCCTTTGGTCATGGCTACCTGAGTTTGAGCCTCCTGAGTCTCTACAGCATCGATGGCATTATGGAGAGTGAATAATAAACAATATTCATGAAAATATGGCACAATTTCCCAACACCTAGCAACCAAAAGGAACCTCCAATTTCAATTCCTGAGTTGATGCTGAATCCCTAATTTATTAGCGATGCATTTGCTGACAATGACCGTAATTATATTGACCTCAGAGATTAAAATACAAATCAGAAAACATTTGGAGGGTTCCGTTTTATCACGTTTAATGGGAATCTGCATAATATATCTTAATGAGGCACTTAATGGTCTATGAGAGATCTATTGAGAATGTCTACATGGCAATTAGCTGAGAGTGTGTGGCAGCTGTTCTACAATTAAAATGCCAAATTACCTTCAATCAACACCATTTAAGACTGCACGTAAAACTCAACACAAAATGTTGAGAAAAATCTGTTCAGACAACTCTGATCTTGATAGGAGTAAGGGACGTATCCAAATCAGGAACCAGTGTTCTCTCTTTATAAAAAATAAAAAATTATCTTTCACCCTCTCACTTAATGGTCTGGTAAGATTAAACATTCAGTTTTTCCAGTACACCTAAACTGCAGTGTTGTGAAAGGAGTCATTCCCAACTATGGCAAACCTGATTTTATGAGACTTGAATACAGGCATTAACACCAAAAATGGATTAAAGATACAAGGCCAAAATAACAAATGCATGTCTGAAGTTATAGCATCATGCAAAAAATCTTAAGGTAGTAGGTTCTGTCTGTATTCATAGGCATACATACAAGCCATGCACTGAATATGCCAATGGTCATTATTCAAACAAAAACATGCCAATATACTGTAGTCTACAGATGGTATTTGTCATGGACATGAGTAGGCTGCCAGTGAATATAGCCATCAATCTTGTATTTCCGGTACCTTCCTTTTGACAGGCACTTAGTTTGAACGCTTTCAATAAAATGACTAAATAATATTAGTTCGTACACGGCTAAATTGTAGCAAGAAAATTACTTGTCTCCGACAAGAAAATCAGTGGAAACTTTGCAACGGACCATTTCGAAATATATAAATATTGTAACTATTTGCTGAATTTTAGCGTGCAACAATTGTTGCAAACACAACATCACATCCATTTAACTGACACATAGGTGGGAAGTGACAACAGCGTAATACAATGCTACTTACCACACTAAAATTGCACTAGTTTTTTGTTCTGTAATTTACCAGTTACTGAGATGCAGCCCCAATAGCCTACTTTGACATTTCACAACTATCATCGCTTCAAAAGTTCCAGCGGGTCTAAAAAGTAGAACTTAAAGCGCATGTATGGTTGCATAACGTTACATGTCAATGTTTGAGCATCCGTTTCAATTTCGACCAATCGAAATTCAATGTAAAAGTCATTTTACTACTTGCAAGGCAATTAAAACAGAATCAATCTGAGCAGCACAGCCGAGGATCACCCTGAAAAAAAAGGTATAGAATATTGCTTGAAACTTGAAGTTAATATCCTGAAATAACATGGGCTGTCTATCTGCATAGTATGATGACAGGGAGAGAGAACCTGTCAGGGCCTGTCCACAGCGCAACCCCGGAGCTCAAGTACATTTCTTTGCCTATGTGAGATATTAGGCCTAACGTTACGACATTCCCAAATTCGCTTTACTTACCCCGGTGGATGGTTATTTAACCGGTTCAAATTTCAGAGGTTCAGCTGTTCCAGTGCTGCACTTGAACATTTCCTCCGAGGACGGAGCTACTTCACCTTCTACGGTTGTCACTGAAGTTGTACGCCCCATGCGATACTCGTGTCATATTGACCAGTTCTGTGGTCAGTTGCGTCCCTTGATTTGAAGACTTCCTCACCCGGCTATTCGCATTTGCTTCTCCAACAACAGAATCCCGCCGGGTTTCCCCGCTCCGACTCAGTTCTCTTGCAAAAACCACCGGAACTACTTCCAATGCCAGACGGAGAACGTTGAAGGCAAATCCATGCACCACGGTCAGACAACATCACATAACTAGTTCCCATATTCAATACTTAATTAACTTTTCATAGCGAATTCATTGTCGCCTACAACAATAACGTGACAATAATAATAACCATAATCATCATAAAATGTTAATCATTATTCATGTATTTATTTATTTAAACGTAACTAGGAAGCTAATTCACATCCATAGTTACTGGGCAGGTGAAAACAGACCATCAAAACATAAATACAAAAACATAGCATCATAACAAACAAGTAATATATATATATATATATATATATATATATATATATATATATATATATATATATTATTATTTTTTTTTTAAATGCATGCATCAAACTAGTCATGATTACAGCAGCTAATGGGGATCCATAAAAAATAAATCAAATAAAATTTTATTTGTCACATACACATGGTTAGCAGATGTTAATGCGAGTGTAGCGAAATGCTTGTGCTTCTAGTTCCGACAATGCAGTAATAACCAACAAGTAATCTAACTAACAATTCCAAAACTACTGTCTTATACACAGTGTAAGGGGATAAAGAATATGTACATAAGGATATATGAATGAGTGATGGTACAGAGCAGCATAGGCAAGATACAGTAGATGATATCGAGTACAGTATATACATATGAGATGAGTATGTAAACAAAGTGGCATAGTTAAAGTGGCTAGTGATACATGTATTACATAAGGATGCAGTCGATGATAAAGAGTACAGTATATACGTATGCATATGAGATGAATAATGTAGGGTAAGTAACATTATATAAGGTAGCATTGTTTAAAGTGGCTAGTGATATATTTACATCATTTCCTATCAATTCCCATTATTAAAGTGGCTGGAGTTGAGTCAGTGTCATTGTCAGTGTGTTGGCAGCAGCCACTCAATGTTAGTGGTGGCTGTTTAACAGTCTGATGGCCTTGAGATAGAAGCTGTTTTTCAGTCTCTCGGTCCCAGCTTTGATGCACCTGTACTGACCTCGCCTTCTGGATGATAGCGGGGTGAACAGGCAGTGGCTCGGGTGGTTGATGTCCTTGATGATCTTTATGGCCTTCCTGTAACATCGGGTGGTGTAGGTGTCCTGGAGGGCAGGTATTTTGCCCCCGGTGATGCGTTGTGCAGACCTCACACCCTCTGGAGAGCCTTACGGTTGAGGGCGGAGCAGTTGCCGTACCAGGCGGTGATACAGCCCGGCAGGATGCTCTCGATTGTGCATCTGTAGAAGTTTGTGAGTGCTTTTGGTGACAAGCCGAATTTCTTCAGCCTCCTGAGGTTGAAGAGGCGCTGCTGCGCCTTCTTCACGATGCTGTCTGTGTGAGTGGACCAATTCAGTTTGTCTGTGATGTGTATCCCGAGGAACTTAACTTGCTACCCTCTCCACTACTGTTCCATCGATGTGGATAGGGGGGTGTTCCCTCTGCTGTTTCCTGAAGTCCACAATCATCTCCTTAGTTTTGTTGACGTTGAGTGTGAGATTATTTTCCTGACACCACACTCCGAGGGCCCTCACCCCCTCCCTGTAGGCCGTCTCGTCGTTGTTGGTAATCAAGCCTACCACTGTTGTATCGTCCGCAAACTTGATGATTGAGTTGGAGGCGTGCGTGGCCACGCAGTCGTGGAGAGGGCTCAGAACGCACCCTTGTGGGGCCCCAGTGTTGAGGATCAGCGGGGAGGAGATGTTGTTGCCTACCCTCACCACCTGGGGGCGGCCCGTCAGGAATTCCAGTACCCAGTTGCACAGGGCGGGGTCGAGACCCAGGGTCTCGAGCTTGATGACGAGCTTGGAGGGTACTATGGTGTTGAATGCCGAGCTGTAGTCGATGAACAGCATTCTCACATAGGTATTCCTCTTGTCCAGATGGGTTAGGGCAGTGTGCAGTGTGGTTGAGATTGCATCGTCTGTGGACCTATTTGGGCGGTAAGCAAATTGGAGTGGGTCTAGGGTGTCAGGTAGGGTGGAGGTGATATGGTCCTTGACTAGTCTCTCAAAGCACTTCATGATGACGGATGTGAGTGCTACGGGGCGGTAGTCGTTTAGCTCAGGTACCTTAGCTTTCTTGGGAACAGGAACAATGGTGGCCCTCTTGAAGCATGTGGGAACAGCAGACTGGTATAGGGATTGATTGAATATGTCCGTAAACACACCGGCCAGCTGGTCTGCGCATGCTCTGAGGGCGTGGCTGGGGATGCCGTCTGGGCCTGCAGCCTTGCGAGGGTTAACACGTTTAAATGTTTTACTCACCTCGGCTGCAGTGAAGGAGAGACCGCATGTTTTCGTTGCAGGCCGTGTCAGTGGCACTATTGTCCTCAAAGCGGGCAAAAAAGTTATTTAGTCTGCCTGGGAGCAAGACATCCTGGTCCGTGACTGGGCTGGATTTCTTCCTGTAGTCCGTGATTGACTGTAGACCCTGCCACATGCCTCTTGTGTCTGAGCCGTTGAATTGAGATTATACTTTGTCTCTGTACTGACGCTTAGCTTGTTTGATAGCCTTGCGGAGGGAATAGCTGCACAGTTTGTATACGGTCATGTTACCAGACACCTTGCCCTGATTAAAAGCAGTGGTTCGCGCTTTCAGTTCCACACGAATGCTGCCATCAATCCACGGTTTCTGGTTAGGGAATGTTTTAATCGTTGCTATGGGAACGACATCTTCAACGCACGTTCTAATGAACTCGCACACCGAATCAGCGTATTCGTCAATATTGTTATCTGACGCAATACGAAACATGTCCCAGTCCACGTGATGGAAGCAGTCTTGGAGTGTGGAGTCAGCTTGGTCGGACCAGCGTTGGACAGACCTCAGCGTGGGAGCCTCTTGTTTTAGTTTCTGTCTGTAGGCAGGGATCAACAAAATGGAGTCGTGGTCAGCTTTTCCGAAAGGGGGGGCGGGGCGGGGCAGGGCCTTATATGCGTCGCGGAAGTTAGAGTAACAATGATCCAAATACAAATACAATGTAGATTCCTTTTGAGGCACTTCTTCGGTTTGTGTTAACAAAAGCCAGTTAGAAAAGCCTATTATTTCTGTAGTGTGTCCCAGTAGTCTGTGGTACAATGAATGTATGAAGGAAAGGAAGGAGGAAAGGAAGGAAGGAAGCAAGAAATGTTGTCCCATAGGGAATCTGGCACACACATCACTTCAACATATCACAGGATATCACAAGACATAATCAGACAGACATACAGTACATTTGCTGTGTAGCTGCTGGGTTATAGTTTATAGTCCTTATATTTCAGGAAACTGATGCTGGGTGGTGTGAACAACTTGTGTGCTAGGTTTGTCCAACACAGTCCCTCCCCTCTGTTGGTTTCTCTTGTTGTCCTGCTATTGCTCTCCCTTTGGTAAAGAACCTGGCTCAGGGCCGGCCCCAGGCATAAGGAGTTTTTATCTTATGTCAGTCACTGAGTCACTCAATTAGCCATGTCAGCTAACAATTTTTTGATTGGTAAATGAGTTTAGCCAGCTATCTAAACTTGTAGTAATCATGGCAGAATACCAACCTTGCTTACAGGTCACGTGTCCAGGGGCTATTCTCTCTAGACATCTGCATTGCTTCTTACTTTTTTCAAATGCTCCGGTTGCCTTAGGTCTGGTATTCGAGAATACACAGGGGCCCTGACCTCCAGGGGGGCCCCGTTGATTTTGTAAGTCACTCTCACTCAGATATAATTAACATGGCATAAGTCATGGCAGCATGTGTAGAATTACAGAAAATTGGATGTAAATCTAAAACATTTCCCTCCGCCCCATGGCAGCATGTGTAGAATTACAGAAAATTAGATGTAAAACTAAAACATTTCCCTCCACCCCATGGCAAAATTGGTAGAATTACAGGAAACCAACTAAAAATATTCTCTCCTCCTCCATCCTCCTGGCTCTGATGCCTCCTTTGTCCCTGTTTCATTCTCTGTGGCCCCCTTAGAGACCAAACCTCAAGTCCCCGTAAACCACGTTGGGCCTACACTGGAAACCGACAGATACGTGCAGACATACAGTTGAAGTCGGAAGTTTACATACACTTAGGTTGGAGTCATTAAAACTTGTTTTTCACTCCATAAATGTATTGTTAACGAACTATAGTTTTGGCAAGTCGGTTAGGACATCTACTTTGTGCATGACACAAGTCATTTTTCCAACAATTGTTCAAATTATTTAACTTATAATTCACTGTATCACAATTCCAGTGGGTCAGAAGTTTACATACACTAACTTGACTTTACCTTCAAACAGCTTGGAAAATTACAGAAAATTAATTGACATCATTTGAGTCAATTGGAGGTGTACCTGTGGATGTATTTCAAGGCCTACCTTCAAACCCAGTGCCTCTTTGCTTGACACCATGGGAAAATCAAAAGAAATCAGCCAAGACCTCAGGGAGGCTTGCAAGCCGAAGAACACCATCCCAACCGTGAAACACGGGGGTGGCAGCATCATGTTGTGAGGGTGCTTTGCTGCAGGAGGGACTGGTGCACTTCACTTAATAGATGGCATCATGAGGATGGAAAATTATGTGGATATATTGAAACATCTCAAGACATCAGTTAAAGTTAAAGCTTGGTCACAAATGGGTCTTCCAAATGGACAATGACCCCAAGCATACTTCCAAAGTTGTGGCAAAATGACTTAAGGACAACAAAGTCAAGGTATTGGAGTGGCCATCACAAACCCTGACCTCAGTCCTATAGAAAATGTGTGGGCAGAACTGAACAAGGCATGTGCGAGCAAGGAGGCCTACAAGCCTGACTCAGTTACACCAGCTCTGTCAGGAGGAATGGGCCAAAATAAACCAAACCTATTGTGGGATGCTTGTGGAAGGCTACCCGAAGCGTTTGACCCAAATTAAACAATTTAAAGGCAATGCTACCAAATACTAATTCAGTGTATGTAAACTTCTGACCCACTGGGAATGTGATGAAAGAAATTAAAGCTGAAATAAATCTCTACTATTATTCTGACATTTCACAATCTTAAAATAAAGTGGTGATCCTAACTGACCCAAGACAGGGAATTTGTACTAGGATAAAATGTTAGGAATTGTGAAAAACTGAGTTTAAATGTATTTGGCTAAGGTGTATGTAAACGTCCGACTTCAACTGTAGATGGTGTACAGTTTGATATTGACTTTGGCAGCCAGTTGTTTCTTAGAAACAGTTCAGGCTGTCAATTTGGAGCAGTATGTGTGTGGAGGGGGGGTGGGCGGGGGGGGGGGGGGGGGGTGTAGGAGCACATTCAAAATGTCGAGACTGACTCAAACTAGATTGCCTGTGATCTATGTAGTCAACATATTTTACTGAATTAACTTCCATAGAGAATTGTGTCCCATCTTACCACCCTGTGTCTGTAGATGTCAGTAACATATGTAAATACAGTATAATACCATTTCCTGTATATGTATGTACAAGTACCAAGTTCCTGCGTGTTCATGAAATGAGGTACTCCAAGTATAGCTCCCTAGAATGTCAATGTCTTTATTCCATCCTTCGCAACGAGTATAGCCCATCTGCCTTACTATCTACATATCTGTATACAGTAATGCATTTCATTCCTGGGGCTAGGCTAAAGGGCAAAGTTATGATCAGGACAACAGGATTATTCAATCAAGCAAGCCTACTCATACAGGACTGGACATTTTTTATAAAACAGTTAAGTTTAACAGGGACAGTGCACATTAAGCAACATAATATTACAGAATCCATATAATGTGCCGTGGTTACCAAATAACTAATGTGCACCCAAAGTCCCTGGTGAGGTTACACAGCTATAATGCAAATTAAAATATTCACTAAAAACAATACATTACATCCAATACAATATAGGGGAACCCAAGAACAGACTCAGACCAAGAAACAGGAATGACTGAACCAAGATATTTATTGTAACACAGGGACAGATGAAGTGCAGATCCAGGGAAGCTCGGATGAGTTGTAAGGAAACCAGATGGAGGCTGAGGTTGGAGTGAGGTGGGTTAGGACAGGGTAAACAGGTTGAGGGGTATCCGAGGGAGTGATGGTGGAGAAGAGAACTGGGCGAATGGCTGCAGGTCAAGGAGACAGTGGATGTCCACTAGGGGGTGTGGAAGGAGCAGATGTGACAGTACACCCCCCCACCCCATGGGCGCCACCTGGCGCAGGACCCGGCTTGTCAGCGTGTGAGGTATGGAAATCCTGTAGGAGGGATGGGTCCAGAATGTGATGGGACACCCAGCAGCACTCCTCAGGCCCGTATCCCTCCCAGTCCAACAGATACTGCCAACCGCGACCCTGACGGCGTACATCCAAAAGCCGCCGGACAGTATAGGCAGGATGATCATCGATGAGCCGAGGGGGTGGAGGAGCAGCTGTAAGGGGGGGGAATTTTGAGAGAGTCTGGGAGTCAAATGCACAGCACAGGGGTTAACTAATGACATGATCAATCTCAAATGGAGCAATGAATTTGGGTGCTAGTCCTTAGATGAGAGCCATAACTTTTGGCCTGGAGTGTAGACTGGAGCTGAAGCACGGCGACGGTTAGCTTGGGATTGGGTCCTGGTGGAGGCACGAAGAGCAGCCCGGGCCCTCTAAACAGGTGTGGTGACTATGGCGCATGTGTTCCTGAAGCAAGGGCACCGCTACCTCGACCTCTTAGGCAGGGAACAAGGGGGGTTGGTAACCCAGGGCACACTCAAAGGGTGACATTCCTGACAAGGCGTTGATGAGGGTATTGTGGGCAACCGGTCTGCTAAAACCTTTGCAAGTAGCTTGTAATCTACACACAGCATGGTCAACGGCCGCCAGTTGCCAAGGTCTGTTACTTCCCCCTTCTTATATAAAAGTGACAGCACACCAACAGCCATTGATCCCCCCGGGACCCCCGTCTCAAGGATGGCCTTCAAGACTTCGAGGACCACTGGTCCAAGTATACCCCAAAACTTGAGATAAAACTCAGCCGGCAGCCCATCCATCCCAGGCACCTTCCCTTTTCCCATCCTCCTAAGAGCGCTCTCAACCTCTTCTATAGTGAGATCTGGACCTCCATCACTTCTCTAATGTCCTCCGGCAACCGCTTGGACAAGTGTTCTAAAAACACATTTCCCTGCTCTACATCTATTTCCCTTTCCTTAAATAAACCTTGGAAATGATCCGTTGTCACCCTGACCATATCCTCTGGTTCTCTAACTATACTACCATTTTCTTCCCTAACACCATGCATTACCTTCCTACTCTGTCTGGCCCTAACCGACTTAAAGAACATAGCAGAACAAGTCTCATTGTGTTCTATAAAGCCACTATGCGCATGCTCCAGGAAAGCTCGAGCCTTCCGCTCCTGCAACTCCCTGAGCTGCGCCTTTAGGGTTGCGGATCTCTCCCAGTCAAACGACCCGCCGAGGTTGCCTGCCTCGTACTCAAGTTCAATTAACCTTTGGATACGATCCACCTCCCTCCTCCCTTTTTTTTCCTCTTGCAATACCCTATTATAAAAGCCCTAATCCTCACCTTAACTAATTCCCACCACTCTAACACCCCCTCGCACATGGACCGGAGGCCTTCAAGCCTCCAAAAGAAACAAAAAAACCAGTCAACAAAAACCTGCTCCTCCAGCACATCCCGATCTAACTTCCAGTACCCCCTACCAAAGAGGCAGACTGGCGACCCCACCTGCAGGAGCACCCCGTCGTGATCCGAAAAGAAAACAGGCAACAGCCGCCCAGACAACTTACCCAAAGACCTGGGTACAAAAATATAGTAGAGCCTCCGCTCAACCCCCTGGAGTTGCGCCATGTAGGACCGGCCATTTTCGGAGTAGTGTGCAGGCCACCATCAACCAGACCATGGCAAGCCATTAGCCCGGTGATGGCGCCTGCACTGCTATCCCCCCATATTCCTAAATCTGTATTAAAATCCCCCCCTATCACTAATTTCCTATTTGTGACACACAGGGGCGCCAGACAGTCTCCCTCCTGTCTGCCACCACCTGTGGCCCATACACCACCACTAATCTAAATTTACAATCCCTTATCGTGACATCCACCCCTATAACCCTCCCCTGCATCACCACAAAAGAACCCTCCACTTTTACCTCCCTGTGCCCACACAAAATCCCTACCCCCGATGAGTGCACCCCCCCAATACCCCAAACCGACTCCCCCTTGTCCCACTCCCTCTTAAACCTACTAACATCCCCTCCATCCCTCAGGTGAACCTCCAGTAAAAAAACAAAAATCACACCCCACACCCTCCAAATAACTAAAAACCGCCCTCCTCTTAACAAAATCCCTTAAACCCCTTACATTTAAACTAACAAAAGTAAAATTAGACCCCATGAAAGAATAAAATAAAAACATGTAATACACTCAAATACTAAACCCAGACAGAAAAAAACAAACAGGAGACTCACCCGATGCTCCCCTGCTCCATATCTACCGGTGATAACACCTTCCATACTCCCGACGTCTCTTCCTCCATCTCACCAACCCAGGATGCAGGAATAGTGTTTGGTTCCGGGGTGCCCTGCACCCTGGGTCTACTCCCACACTCCTCCCCCTTCCCAGCGCTGCAGCTGGTTTGGAAAAAAATAGGGGAGGCTGAGTCCCCAAACAAAAAACTCCCCACCTCCTCCTGTACCCAGTCCTGGGTCTTGTTAGGTGTGTCCCCACCCAACAGAAGTTGAGGGCCTGGGGAAACCAGCAGCAACCCAGAGGTTTCTCCCACCCCAATAGCTCTCTTGGCCATCCCCTCTCTCTCTCACTGTCAGCCATTCGCACCCTCCTCTTCACTCTCTTCTTTGGTGATGATACCACCTTGGTATCATGGAGAGATACCACCCTCCCTCCCGCCAGCTCCTCCACCATACCCCTCATCTCTTCCACCAGGGCACTTTCCCCCCACTCCACTTGCTCTTCCACCGTCTCCTCCACCACCCCTCCCTCGCTTTCTTCTCTCTCATGCTCCTCCACTCGGTTGTCTTCTTCCGCCGCTTTTCCTGGTTCTCCTACTCCCGTGCCTTCCGTTTCCTTCTCTCTTCCATCCGCCGCTTCTTGCTCCTCCTCCTTCCTTGCGGCCTTCCCCTCTGGACCTGTACTCTGGTCATGAGGCGTGCTGTGCTGTGCTGTGCTGTGCTTCTCGCTTCTCGCTTCTCGCTTTCCTCTTCCTCTTCCTCTTCCTCCCCCATCCCCCGCTCCTGCTCCCCCCCACAAAACACTCAAAGAATATGGCTGCCTAAATATGGTTCCCAATCAGAGACAACGATAAACACCTGCCTCTGATTGAGAACCACTCTAGGCAACCATAGATTTACCTAGACAACTCTACTATACCACAATCCCATAACCTAAAAAAAACCCTAGACAAAACACACCACATAAATAACCCATGTCACACCCTGGCCTGACCAAAATAATAAAGAAAACACAAAATACTAAGACCAGGGCGTGACAGCCAGTCCTGTCTACGAGCAGGGCCTTGTCCATCATAAAATACTTTGACCCAGTGTGGGCCAATCTTTACAGAACATGTTATGGGAGTGATGGGTGCTGCTTCAACATATACAAATCTCCATTTGAGCCGTTTGTGAGTTGACCCTTGTATCGTTTCATGTGCCTCATCACCCTCCCCACCAACTTGCATCCAGCTTTACCCAGAAACTCAGTCACAACACTATCATCTGCTGATTCAAGTAGTTATTTAATTGCAACTTGAATTGATTTCTGGTCAGCCATGCATGACTTCAAACTGAAAGGATTGTTCTCTTTGAACACTATGTTTTGCTCTGACTGTTATTCTTCTGATCAAAAGCTTTGCCCTTGCTTCCTTACTTAGAATATATATATTCACGTACTGTCTGTACTGACCTCATGTGGTTTGAATTCATTTCATGTATGAGACTGAAGTAGAGCTCTTCCTCCTTAATGGGGTTGGCTAAGGCCTTTGTTCGGATTTCTCTCTCCAAAATGAACATGGGTAAATCATTCTCCTTTGATGCATTTCGTCCCACAACCTTCCTCCAGGTCTCATTTTCCTTGACATCATCAGCTTTTGCATCGGTGGAGATACGCACAGTTGCTGCAGGCATTTTGATTTGATCAAGATGTATTGTGTTAATGTGTAAAGTAATTTGTTTATCTTTGAAATATATAAAAGATGGTTATGAACATAGTTAGTCGTTACTGAAAATATAGCAAGTAAGTGTAGAAAAATGTCAGTCTTTACCATATACTTCTAACCAAGTTTCACTTCAATACAAAGTTACTAAGAAGGATCAACTAGAGGGTGTCATGGTGGCGTGCATAGTTGGACTGCAGCACCTTTCCTCTCTGTCTCTCCCTGCTCCACTCTCTGAGATAGGACCCTGCGAGAAGGTCTGTGAGAGGGTTTTGTCCATGCAAGAACAGTCATGTGCTTTTTTACATATTAGTGTGGTTTAACAGGACCGATAAATCCATGCCTTGTTCATATCAATATCATATTGAATTATCAATATTGTTGCCCACCACTACAATATATCATTACTCTAATCCTAACCAATGACAAGCATATCAAACCCCTAACCCAACCCTAACCACTGGAGCTAGCATGCTAATCTGACAACTCTGGAGCTATCATGATAACTGTTGTTCCACTTCTCAAGCCCAACACAAGTATTTTGTAATATAAAAGTAGTTATTTGACATATTGCCATATCACCATATACTGAGTGTACAAACCATTATGCTCTTTCCATGACATAGACTGACCAGGGGAATCCAGGGGAATGATATGATCCCTTATTGATGTCACTAGTTAAATCCACTTCAACCATTGTAGATGAAGGGGAGGAGATGGGTTAAATAATTAATTTTAAGCCTTGAGACAATTGAGATATGAATTGTGTATGTGTGCCATTCAGAGGGTAAATGGGCAAGGGAAAATGTAAGTGCCTTTGGGCACATGCCTGCATTTTTCGTCCATGATAGTACAAGTTCAGATATCTGGCTGGACTACACTCTTACAAAAATAAGTGCTATCTACAGCCTAAAAGGGTTCTTTGGCTGTCCCCATAGGAAAACCATTTGAATAATCCTTTTTGGGGACAGCCCAAGAACCACTTTGGAACCCTTTGTGGGAAACTTACCAATAAAAATATTGTTAGGTCACATGGCTAATTGAGTGTCTGTCAGGGACTGACATAACAAGAAAAAAACTGGTGATGCACAACCAAATGTTTAACTTGCACCTTGTGTATTCTATGATTCTAATGTTCAACAGTAAGTTGAGACCCCAACTGAGTTATTTTTTTGCTTTTGGTCGGGATCCCCCTAGACCACCTATGTTGCTTATGCCTGGGGCCAGCACTGCTGGAAGGTGAACCTTCGCTCCAGGCTGTAACGGTCGTCGTATGAAGGAGAGGACCAAAGCGCAGCGTGGTACTTGTTCTTGACGATATTTATTCAACTCAGAACACTAAAACAAAAATAACAACGAGAATGATACGAAACGAAACAGTCCTGTCTGGTGACATACACAAAGACAGAAAATAAACACCCACGAAACACAAGTGGGAAAAGGCTACCTAAGTATGATTCTCAATCAGAGACAACTAACGACACCTGCGTTAGTTAGAAAACGGAACATAGACAACCCACCCAACTCACGCCCTGACCATACTAAAACAAAGACATAAATAAAAGAACTAAGGTCAGAACGTGACACAGTCTGAGGTCCTGAGCGCTCTGGACAGGTTTTCATCAAGGATCTCTCTGTACTTCGCTCTGTTTATCTTTTCAGCGATCATTGACTAGTCTCGCAGTTCCTGCCTCTGAAAAACATCCCCAGTCAACATTCCTAAAACGGTTTCTATAATCAACATTTTCATGTCCTCAACAGCTCCAACCAGAGCATCAGATATTATATGCTTTTACTGTTAAAGGAGCAGTCTAGGATTGGTACATCCATTTTCAGACTGTGTGATATACAGCCATTGATTCTAAAATAAATAACGTATAAATGCACCATGAGATTAGTTCTATGTAGGAACAAAACATTTAGAGTTATAACTAAATACTCATATTTACAATGATTTATTGTATTCATATATTTATAATTATGAACATTATGGTCCTTATCGTTCAAATGTCTAAACACATCAGAACCCAACATATAAGCAAACACTATAAAGCTCGGCAGGGGTTGGGTTAAATGCGGAAGACACATTTCAGTTGAAGGCATTGAAGGTACAACTGCCTAGGTATTCCCCTTTCCCTTTCCCTTTATAAAACATGGTTAAAACTACAGATGTAGGATCTTTCACAGGAAATGTAAAGTTTGAAGGGTATTTTAGGTTTAAAAAGGCTTCTGAAGTTTGTAATTTCCACTTTCAATTTTCAGACTTGTTTTTCCCTTACGAAAAAAATATATCAACCCCTACAAAAATGTCCATGAATTTTGATTCACATAATAATTCACATTATTAATTCACATCATTAAGAGCCTACATCTGTATATTTTAATATCTTGGATGATCAGTCATTGCCTCAGCTCTGTCTATGGATTAGGGAGTGGTTACATGTCTCCAACCCCATCCGTCAGCTGTTTACTGGTGTGGCCACCAGCTGCATTAAGTACTACAGTGCATCTCCTTCTCATGGACTGCACCAGAATTGCCATTTCTTGCTGTGAGATTTTACCCCACTCTTCCTGGACATTTCTGGGGGGAATGCCACTAGTCCTCAACCTCCGATCCAACAGGTCCCAGACGTGCTCAATGGGATTGAGATCCGGGCTCTTCGCTGGCCATGGCAGAACACTGACATTCCTGTCATGCAGGCAATCACGCACAGAATGAGAAGTATGGCTCGTGGCATTGTCATGCTGGAGGGTCATGTCAGGATGAGCCTGCAGACAGGGTACCACATGAGGGAGGAGGATGTCTTCCCTGTAACGCACAGCGTTGAGTTTGCCTGCAGTGACAACAAGCTCAGTCCGATGATGCTGTGACACATCGCCCCAGACCATGACAGACCCTCCACCTCCAAAACGATCCAGCTCCAGAGTACAGGCTTCGGCGTAACGCTCATTCCTTCGATGGTAAACACGAATCCGACCATCACCCCTGGTGAGACAAAACTGTGACTCGTCAGTGAAGAGCACCTTTTGCCAGTCCTGTCTGGTCCAGCGATGGTGGGTTTGTGCCCATAGGCGAAGTTGTTGCAGATGATGTCTGGTGAGGACCTGCGTTACAACAGGCCTACAAGCACTCAGCCCAGCCTCTCTCAGCTTATTGCGGTCTGAGCACTGATGGAGGGATTGTGCATTCCTGGTGTAACTCGGGCAGTTGTTGTTGCCATCCTGTACCTGTCCCGCAGGTGTGATGTTCGGATGTACCGTTCCTGTGCAGGTGTTACACATGGTCTGCACTGCGAGGACGATCAGCTGTCCATCCTGTCTCCATGTAGCGCTCTTTTAGGCGTCTCACAGTACAGACATAGCAATTTATTGCCCTGCCCACATCTGCAGTCCTCATGCCTCCTTGCTCCTCATGCCTCATGCCTAAGGCACGTTCACGCAGATGAGCAGGGACCCTGGGCGTCTTTCTTTTGCTGTTTTTCAGAGTCAGTAGAAAGGCCTCTCTAGTGTCTGTGACCTTAATTGCCTACCGTCTGTAAGCTGTTAATGTGTTAACAACCGTTCCACCGGTCCGTGTTCATTAATTGTTTGTGGTTCATTGAACAAGCATGGGAAACAGTTTTAAAACCCTTTACAATCTGTGAAGTTATTTCGATTTTTTACAAATTATCTTTGAAAGACAGGGTCCTGAAAAATGGATGTATGTTTTTGTGATGAGTTTATCTGTTTTTCCTGACCTAATTTGCTCTATAGCTTTCAGTTTTGCTTTCACTTTGTTGCGCTTGTAGCCTCTAGCTCATGATAACACCCCCACAACGGTGGATTATCACCACACTACTCCCATGATTCAGCTGCTTTTTTTTATTGGATCTATGATTCAACGGAACCATGACAAAGTCATTGACTCCTGAGGTGAGCCTATTCGGATGGTCTCCAGCTCACAGGGATGGACACACAGGGATGACCAGGAGGGAAGCATGGACTCCAGGGTCACAGAGAGATACACAGTGGCTAGTCTCACTCATCACTTCCTCCTGAGGTGTTCCACACAGAGCAGACATCTCCACCAGAGTGATCAGGCATCTACACACCTCTCCTTCTAACCAGGAAAGGGACTCTGGGCTTAACTTTGTCTGACCCAGTATGATGTTGACTGCTCATGTGCACTATAAACATCACACCCCCTCAAAGCAGGTTAAGAAATGAGTGGCTATAAAATGAAAATGTATCGTAGGCATGTCAAACATGAAACAGAAATGTCTACTGTAAGTGTTGCAATAAACAGTAAGGTAATGGGATGATAAATCTCTAGCAATTATTGTACAGTCGTGGTCAAAAGTTTTGAGAATGACACAAATATTAATTTTCACAAAGTCTGCTGCCTCAGTGTCTTTAGATGTTTTTGTCAGATATTACTATGGAATACTGAAGTATAATTACAAGCATTTCATAAGTGTCAAAGGCTTTTATTGACAATTACATGAAGTTGATGCAAAGAGTCAATATTTGCAGTGTTGACCCTTCTTTTTCAAGACCTCTGCAATCTGCCCTGGCATGCTGTCAATTAACTTCTGGGCCTCATCCTGATGAGGCTGCCCATTCTTGCATAATAAATGCTTGGAGTCAGTCAGAATTTGTGGGTTTTTGTTTGTCCACCCACCTCTTGAGGATTGACCACAAGTTCTCAATGGGATTAAGGACTGGGGAGTTTCCTGGCCATGGACCCAAAATATCGATGTTTTGTTCCCCGAGCCACTTAGTTATCACTTTTGCCTCATGGCAAGGTGCTCCATCATGCTGGAAAAGGCATTGTTTGTCATCAATCTGTTCCTGGATGGTTGGGAGAAGTTGCTCTCGGAGGATGTGTTGGTACCATTCTTTATTCATGGCTGTGTTCTTAGGCAAAATTGTGAGTGAGCCCACTCCCTTGGCTGAGAAGCAACCCCACACATGAATGGTCTCAGGCTGATTTATTGTTGGCATGACACAGGACTGATGGTAGCGCTCACCTTGTCTTCTCCGGACAAGCTTTTTTCCGGATGCCCCAAACAATCGGAAAGGGGATTGATCAGAGAAAATTACTTTACCACAGTCCTCAGCAGTCCAATCCCTGTACCTTTTGCAGAATATCAGTCTGTCCCTGATGTTGTTCCTGGTGTCTTCTTTGCTGCCCTTCTTGACACCAGGCCATCCTCCAAAAAGTATTCACCTCACTGTGCGTGCAGATGCACTCACACCTAGGTGCTGCCATTCCTGAGCAAACTCTGTACGGGTGGTGCCCCGATCCCGCAGCTGAATCAACTTTAGGAGACGGTCCTTGCGCTTGCTGGACTTTCTTGGGCGCCCTGAAGCCTTCTTCACAACAATTGATTCGCTCTCCTTGAAGTTCTTGATGATCCGATAAATGGATGATTTAGGTGCAATCTTACTGGCAGCGATATCCTTGCATGTGAAGCCCTTTTTGTGCAAAGCAATGATGATGGCACGTGTTTCCTTACAGGTAACCATGGGTGACAGAAGAAGAACAATGATTCCAAGCACCACCCTCATTTTGAAGCTTCCAGTCTGTTATTCGAACTCAATCAGCATGACAGAGATATCTCCAGCCTTGTTCTCGTCAACACTAACACCTGTGTTAACGAGAGAATCACTGGCATGGCATGATGTTAGCTGGTCCTGTTGTGGCAGGGCTGAAATGCAGTGGAAATGTTTTTTGGTGATTCAGTTCATTTGCATGGCAAAGAGGGACTTTAATTAATTCAATTCAAATTGCATTCATACAAACTGAGGCAGCAAACTTTGAAAATTGATATTTGTGTCATTCTCAAAACTTTTGGCCATGACTGTAGTATTAGACGGAATATAGATTTACCACAGGGCTTATGCATTTCAATGTACGAAAGCAACCGCAAATATTTCAACAAGAGAACAAAAAGCACTGTCCACTGTTGGGAGTTTAGAGACTGCAAGTGAAGAGCAGCGCCTATGCTGCATCTTCCCCACAGTAATATTTGATTTGATTTGAACAAATTCCAAATGCAAGCTTCATACAGACACAGATACAGACAGCGTTGAAGTAACAACATTTATTGCTAGTACAGGGGCAGGCAAACGACAGGTCAGGGGCAGGCAGAGGTCAATAATACAGATAGGGTGCAAAAGGTCCAGAACGGCAGGCAGTCTCAGGGTCAGAGCAGGCATTGGTCAATAATACAGAGTGGTGTGGCAAGGTACAGAACGGCAGGCAGTCTCAGGGTCAGAGCAGGCATTGGTCAATAATACAGATAGGGTGCAAAAGGTACAGAACGGCAGGCAGTCTCAGGGTCAGAGCAGGCATTGGTCAATAATACAGTGTGGTGTGGCAAGGTACAGAACAGCAGGCAGTCTCAGGGTCAGAGCAGGCATTGGTCAATAATACAGATAGGATTCAAAAGGTCCAGAACGGCAGGCAGTCTCAGGGTCAGAGCAGGCATTGGTCAATAATACAGATAGGGTGCAAAAGGTCCAGAACGACAGGCAGTCTCAGGGTCAGAGCAGGCATTGGCACTGGTCAATAATACAGATAGGATTCAAAAGGTCCAGAACGGCAGGCAGTCTCAGGGTCAGAGCAGGCATTGGTCAATAATACAGATAGGATTCAAAAGGTCCAGAACGGCAGGCAGTCTCAGGGTCAGAGCAGGCATTGGTCAATAATACAGAGTGGTGTGACAAGGTACAGAACGGCAGGCAGAATGGTCGAAACCAGGAAAAACTAGAAAACAGGAACTAGAACAGACAGGAGCAAGGGGAAAACTGCTGGTAGATTTCACAAAACAAAACGAACTGGCAACGGACAAACAGAGAACACAGGTATAAATACACTGGGGAAGATCGGCAGCACCTGGAGGGGGGTGGAGACAAAGACCGGTGAAAAGGATCAAGGTGTGACAAATATGAAGCAGTTGTTACATATCAAAAGAACAGGGCCCTGTTTCAGAACTCTGAGTTAGTTGACTCAGAGTTGAAGGAAACGCTGGGTTTTCGGTTTCACAAAGCCAGTTCAGCTTAATTCTGAGTCAGTTACTATGGCATCATACTCCGTGAAGCTAACCTGCTCGCTGGCAGGTTTTCAACTAATCCTGAGTTTCTCCTCTTTAGCAGAAGCCTGCAAACTGAAGGTGCGCTTTATTCTTGAAGCACAGATACTCAGCAGAAATCTCCGTTGGGAAGAGGGTGATCAGACCCCGCTTGGATGTTTTATCGTTCCCCGAAGATGATCTGTTTGAGCGTTTCTGTTTTTCTGCACAATCATTCATCTGAACAATATTCTCAACCCTCATATCATTCATATGACACATGGACCTGCTCTCAGTTCGGAACAAATCTTTGTGTTTTTGCCAACGGGAGTTTTCTATATAACGTCAGTGACACTGAACATATTTCCAAGGCAACTGTCTGTCGGGCTGTCAGAAATGTGACTCTTGCACAGAAACGTTTACTGTACACTTGTGGTGTTCCCAAGTCACAGACCCACAAGACTCAAAGAAGAATTCCACAGAATTGCAGGTATCAGTCTAAGCAATAATTCATTGATTTAGTATGAAGCTTTGAGACTTGAAGCACTAATCAGTTAATTTGATATATTTGAGGGTTTCCAGGGTGCATAGATGACACTCATTTTCCTATCACAGCTCCTTCAGTAAATGAAGGAGATTATGTGAATAGGAAGCCTTTCCACAGCTTAGTGTGCAGGTAGGTCTAAATAGTTGCCTTTAGCATTCCAAATGAAAGATACGTCACAATACAGCTAATTATTGTGAAGATTATGTGATGCAGCCCACATCATCAGCAACCTGGTAGCAAAGTGGCCTGGGTTTGTGCATGACTCGCACATTTTTTGAGAGTGTACACTGAGCACCTCCCCACCTTTAACTGATATTCTACCTGTGGACACCTCCCCCACCTTTAACTGATGTTCTACCTGTGGGCACCTCACCACCTTTAACTGATGTTCTACCTGTGGACACCTTTTAACTGATGTTCTACCTGTGGACACCTCACCACCTTTAACTGATGTTCTACCTGTGGACACCTTTAACTGATGTTCTACCTGTGGACACCTCCCCCACCTTTAACTGATGTTCTACCTGTGGGCACCTCACCACCTTTAACTGATGTTCTACCTGTGGACACCTCACCACCTTTAACTGATGTTCTACCTGTGGACACCTCACCCACCTTTAACTGATGTTCTACCTGTGGGCATCTCACCCACCTTTAACTGATGTTCTACCTGTGGGCACCTCACCACCTTTAACTGATGTTCTACCTGTGGGCATCTCACCCACCTTTAACTGATGTTCTACCTGTGGGCACCTCACCACCTTTAACTGATGTTCTACCTGTGGGCACCTCACCCACCTTTAACTGATGTTCTACCTGTGGACACCTCACCACCTTTAACTGATGTTCTACCTGTGGGCATCTCACCCACCTTTAACTGATGTTCTACCTGTGGGCATCTCACCCACCTTTAACTGATGTTCTACCTGTGGGCACCTCACCCACCTTTACCTGATGTTCTACCTGTGGACACCTCACCCACCTTTACCTGATGTTCTACCTGTGGACACCTCACCACCTTTAACTGATGTTCTACCTGTGGACACCTCACCACCTTTAACTGATGTTCTACCTGTGGGCATCTCACCCACCTTTAACGGATGTTCCAGTAGTTGTATTTCCATTTTTATCTTTTGCATCTGCAGCCTTATGTGGTCAATTTCTGAATTACATTTTTCAATTTGTTTCTCTAAATACACCTTGTACAGCTGTTTCACGGGGAGCTATAGGAACACACAAAAATGACTGAATTTCACAGTGTTAGGTCTACTTAGTTTCATTGTAAGTCATGGGCCAATGCTGAACAACATCTTACTGAGGTAAGTTGTGCTGTGGAGGTGGATGGACCCTCTTCCTCGTAATTTCCAGCATGGCTCTGTTAGAGAAAAATAAGGTGCAAGTTTTGTTATGGTACAACACTATCATCAACTGTTAGATGTTATTTTTAAGGTGTAAACCTCAATAGGCCTCTCTGTATCTTTCCTCTCTGTGGCCGCTGACAAGGTGTCTTCATCATCCCCCTGTAATGAAAATGAACACTTTTGATGTTCTACTCTAACCCATTAAATCAAATCAAATTTATTTGTCACATTCTCCTTCACGTCTCTATTGATTAAAATGACAATTTGTGTAGCGAAATGCTTGTGCTTCTAGTTCCGACAATGCAGTAATAACCAACGAGTAATCTAACCTAACAATTCCAAAACTACTACCTTATACACACAAGTGTAAAGGGATAAAGAATATGTACATAAAGATATATGAATGAGTGATGGTACAGAACGGCATAGGCAAGATGCAGTAGATGGTATAGAGTACAGTATATACATATGAGATGAGTAATGTAGGGTATGTAAACAAAAGTGGCATAGTTTAAAGTGGCTAGTGATACATGTATTACATAAAGATGCAGTAGATGATATAGAGTACAGTATATACATATACATATGAGATGAGTAATGTAGGGTATGTAAGCATTATATTAAGCAGCATTGTTTGTTGTGGCGAGTGATATATTTTACATCAATTTCCATACATTCCCATTATTAAAGTGGCTGGAGTTGCGTCAGTGTGTTGGCAGCAGCCACAATGTTAGTGGTGGCTGTTTAACAGTCTGATGGCCTTGAGATAGAAGCTGTTTTTCAGTCTCTCGGTCCCAGCTTTGATGCACCTGTATTGACCTCGCCTTCTGGATGATAGCGGGGTGAACTCTGGTGGTTGTTGTCCTTGATGATCTTTATGGCCTTCCTGTGACATCGGGTGGTGTAAGTGTCCTGGAGGGCAGGTAGTTTGCCCCCGGTGATGCGTTGTGCAGACCTCACTACCCTCTGGAGAGCCTTACGGTTGTGGGCGGAGCAGTTGCCGTACCAGGTGGTGATACAGCCCGACAGGATGCTCTTGATTGTGCATCTGTAGAAGTTTGAGTGCTTTTGGTGACAAGCCGAATTTCTTCAGCCTCCTGAGGTTGTCTCATGATGCTGTCTGTGTGGGTGGACCAATTCAGTTTGTCCGTGATGTGTACGCCGAGGAACTTTTACTACCCTCTCCACTACTGTCCCATCGATGTGGATAGGGGGGTGCTCCCTCTGCTGTTTCCTGAAGTCTATAATCATCTCCTTTGTTTTGTTGACGTTGAGTGTGAGGTTATTTTCCTGACACCACACTCCGAGGGCCCTCCCTCCTCCCTGTAGGCCGTCTCGTCGTTGTTGGTAATCACGCCTACCACTGTAGTGTCGTCCGCAAACTTGATGATTGAGTTGGAGGCGTGCATGGCCACACAGTCGTGGGTGAACAGGGAGTACAGGAGAGGGCTCAGAACCCACCCTTGTGGGGCCCCAGTGTTGAGGATCAGCGGGGTGGAGATCACCTGGGGGCGGCCCGTCAGGAAGTCCAGTACCCAGTTGCACAGGGCGGGGTCAAGACCCAGGGTCTCGAGCTTGATGACGAGTTTGGAGGGTACTGTGGTGTTAAATGCTGAGCTGTAGTCGATGAACAGCATTCTCACATAGGTATTCCTCTTGTCCAGATGGGTTAGGGCAGTGTGCAGTGTGGTTGGGATTGCATCGTCTGTGGACCTATTTGGGCGGTAAGCAAATTGGAGTGGGTCTAGGGTGTCAGGTAGGGTGGAGGTGATATGACAAATCTGTGGAGTATTAAGAGTACTTACAACTGCATGGAGGTCTGTAATGGCAGAAGGCTCCACCAGACATAATCCACCATCAGTAACTGGTAGAAGATGAAGAAGATTAGACAGTTAAATTATAAAAGGCACCCAGAAAAGTGCCTAATTTAAATTTCGTTTTTTACAACAGTGTGCAGGCCATATCACAATTTTTCAAATATATAACTGAGTCACCCTAAAATAGATGTCTGAAGGACAACTAAAAAAGTAACAGCAGTCAATTACAAAGAATTGTACCGCAACAAGAAAATCAGTTTGCCAAGTTGTCTAAAATGGATGGGTGGGGTCAATTTAAAAATGTCCTTGTTTTTGAAAGAAAAGCAAATTTTTTGTCCATTAAAATAACTTAAAATTGATCAGAAATACAGAGTAGACATTGTTAATGTTGTAAATGACTATTGTAGCTGGAAACGGCTCATTATTATTATTACAGAGGCTCATTAACAGCAACCATCACTCCTGTGTTGGCCAGATAATTTCAAGTCATCAGTTGTAAGTCAAAGTTGAGTCCCGGGTCTTGAGAGTCCAAGTGAAGTCTGAAGTTATTTTATTTTCTATCAAGTGAAGTCTCAAATCATGAAACTTGTGACTCCCGTCCAAGTCATGTGACTCGGGTCAACAACTCTGGAATGTATGCATGTGTGATCTCTCTAATTGCACAAGTGTTTGATTTACAATGACAGTCTGGTCACAATAATTCCCATCCAATATATTTGGGCTAGGGAAATCCCTTATTACCCAATAACTCTCCCTCTGACCACCACCTCCTTCCTCAGGCTGATGATATCCATTCCCTGTTGATGGACTCTATACATCAGGACGCAGAGAAGATCACCAGCTCACCAGCTCAGCTCACCAGCTCAGCTCATCAAACTGTCCAATCTCTGGAGGGGACAACAGACACTGCTCAATCTGTGCTTGATTTGGCCCAAGTGGCACCCAGGCAAACGGACTAATGTTATAATGCATAAATCCTTTAGGATTGTCATTTTTAAATGGTCTTGCAGGTTGTTATGATATTATTGGTTTGAAACTATCAGACAAATCTCTAATCATATCCTGTGTCACGACTTCCGCCGAAGTTGGTCCCTCTCCTTGTTCGGGCGGAGTTCGGCGGTCGAAGTCACCGACCTTCTAGCCATCGCTGATCCACTTTTCATTTCCATTGGTTTTGTCTTGTCTTCCATCACACCTGGTTCCAATTCTATCAATTACATATTGTGTATTTAACCCTCTGTTCCCCCCCCCCCCCCCCCCATGTCCTTGTCGGTAATTGTTTCTTGTAGTGCTTATGCACGGTATGCTGGTATTACCGTGTTTGTTTGACCCATTTATTGTATTGTTCTGTTGACGGTGGATATTAAACGACACCATTGTAAATCAGTTTTCACTCTCCTGTGCCTGACTTCTCTACCGCCAGTACGCACCTCACTACATCCTGTAGTGATAAACATCAAACTCCATTCTCTTATACACTGAACTGATGGACAGTGGACCAGCAGCACTCAGTATGTAATCTGACACCACTGGAGGTGTTGATGGTATTTCTAATAATTTTGCACGTCCAATTTTTCAGTTTTGGATTTGTTAAAAAAGTTTGAAATATCCAATAAATGTCGTTCCACTTCATGATTGTGTCCCACTTGTTGTTGATTCTTCACAAAAAAATACAGTTTTATATCTTTATGTTGGAAGCCTGAAATGTGGCAAAAGGTCGCAAAGTTCAAGGGGGCCGAATACTTTCGCAAGGCACTGTATATAAGCTCTTTGTATTGTACACTTCTGTCACTTATGTGAAGACAATGTACACTTACCACATGTATTGTAAAGATAATAGAGTAGTGTAAAGAATATGGTGGAGATTCCTTCTTGGAAAGGTCTACTCACTTTCATCTTTTCTGTCACGTTCTGACCTTAGTTCTTTTATTATGTCTTTGTTTTAGTATGGTCAGGGCGTGAGTTGGGTGGGTTGTCTATGTTAGTTTTTCTATGATTTGCTATTTCTGTGTTTGGCCTGGTAATATTTCTCAATCAGAGGCAGCTGTCAATCTTTGTCCCTGATTGAGAACCATATTTAGGTAGCCTGTTTTCTATTGTGTTTCGTGGGTGATTATTTTCTGTTGTGTGTCTGCACCAGTCAGAACGTTTTTCGGTCGTTTCTCTGCACCTTGGTCCTCACCTTCTTCAACCAACAACGGCCGTTACATTTTCATCCTCCCTGAAAGTCCTGTGTTGAGAGTGGTTGACTCCAGAGATGGACAGCGTGGAGGAGGGACAGCAGTTTGGAGGAAGAGGAAGTATTTACATGATAACGCAAATGATGTCATAGCCTTGATAATGTATCCCCCTTGAGGAGGGGCAGGTGGGGGATTCTACTAAACTAATATATGGCATTGTCTAAAGACGGTCATAGAAAGGATCATTTAGCTATTTGATTTACATTTTAGGTATCAATCCCTTTAGGTATCAGAGCCCTTTAGGTATCAAAAATATACACTATCGCTCAAAAGTTTGGGGTCACTTAGAAATTTGGTGGTTGGGGACCACTGCTCTAATGTACTTGTCCTCTTGCTCAGTTGTGCACCGAGGCCTACCACTTCTCTTTCTATTCTGGTTAGAGACAGTTTGCGCTGTTCTGTGAAGGGAGTAGTACACAGAGTTGTACGAGATCTTTAGTTTCTTAGCAATTTCTCACATGAAAAAGCCTTAATTTCTCAGAATAATAATAGACTGAGTTTCAGAAGAAAGGTATTTTTTTCTGGCCATTTTCAGCCTGTAAACAAATCAAATCAAATCGGATTTTATTAGTCACATGCGCCGAGCCCATAACCAACATTACCGTTTAAAAAAATACAACAATGAAATGCTTACTTACGAGCCCATAACCAACAATACAGTTTAAAAAAAATATGGACAAGAATAAGAGATAAAAGTAACAAGTAATTAAAGAGAATCAGTAAAATAACAATAGCGAGACTATACACAGGGGAGTACCGATACAGAGTCTATGTGCGGGGGCACCGGTTAGTTGAAGTAGTATGTACATGTAGGTAGAGTTATTAAAGTGACAACAGAGAGTAGCAGTGGTGTAAAGAGGGGGTGAGGAGGGAAGCACTGCAAATAGTCTGGGTAACCATTTGACTAGATGTTCAAGCATCTTATGGCTTGGGGGTAGAAGCTGTTTAGAAGCCTCTTGGACCTAGACTTGGCACTCTGGTACCGCTTGCCGTGCGGTAGCAGAGAGAACAGTCTATGACTAGGGTGGCTGGAGTCATTGACAATTTTTAGGGCCTTCCTCTGACACTGCTTGGTATACAGGTCCTGAATGGCAGGATTTTTTAAATTAAAATTATTTATTTTTTTAACCTTTATTTAACCAGGCAAGTCAGTTAAGAACAAGTTCTTATTTTCAATGACGGCCTAGGAACAGTGGGTTAACTGCCTTGTTCAGGGGCAGAACGACAGATTTTGTACCTTGTCAGCTCTGGGATTTGAACTTGCAACCTTTCGGTTACTAGTCCAACGCTCTAACCACTAGGCTACCCTGCCGCCCCAGGATTGGCCCCAGTGATGTACTGCCCTCTGTCGAACCCACAAATGCTGATGCTCCAGATACTCAACTAGTCTAAAGAAGACCAATTTTATTGCTTCTTTAATCAGGACAAACGTTTTCAGCTGTGCTAACATAATTGCAAAAGGGTTCTCTAATGATCAATTATTCTTTTAAATGCTAAACTTGGATTAGCTGTAACGGTCCTCTTTGTCTGATGAAGAGTAGTCAAGATCGGACCAAAACGCAGCGTGGTAAGTGTCCATGTTAATATTTATTTTAACTCAGAACACTAAGACAAAGTAACAAAAATAGACCAACACGAAACAATTATGTCTGGTGCAGACAGAGACAGAAAACATAGAATGCCCACCCCAACTCATGCCCTGACCAAACCAAAATAGAGACTCCTGACTCCTGTAAGGTCAGGACGTGACAGTACCCGTGACAGTCTTGGCCCACTTATGTGGCGCCTCTGGAGTGGCAACCCTCTGGCGGGAGACTCTGGTGGCTCCGGAGTGAAGGGCGACGCTGGCAGCTCCGGAGTGAAGGGCGACTGGCAGCTCCGGAGTGAAGGGCGACTGTGGCGGCTCCGGAGTGAAGGGCGACTGTGGCGGCTCCGGAGTGAAGGGCGACTGTGGCGGCTCCGGATTGAAGGGCGGCTCTGGCGGCTCTGGAGTGACGGGCGGTTCTGGTGCCTCAGGACTGACAGGTTTCTCTGGTGCCTCCGGATAGGAGGGCAGCTCTGGCAGCTCCGGACATGAGGGCGGCTCTGGCAGCTCCGCACAGGAGGGCACAGGACTCACCAGGCTGGGGAGACATACAGGTGGCCTCCTCCTTGGCCGAGGCACTGGATGCACTGGGCCGTGGAGGCGCACTGGAGGTCTCGAGCAACGAGCCTGCACAACCCGTCCTGGCTGGATACCCCCTGTAGCCCGTTGGTTGTTGTGTCACCTTGCATTGGCAGAGGAAAGCGCCCATTGTAAACATCACGTGACAGGAAAATAAACTATATTGAAGAAAAATATAAACTCAACATGCAACAATTTAAATTATTTTAGTTTGAGTTGCAGTTCAATTAAAGAAATCAGTGAATTGAAATAAATGAATTAGGCCCTAATCTATGGATTTCACATGACTGGGCAGGGGCACAGCCATGGGTGGGCCTGGGAGAGCATAGGACCACCCACTGTGGAGCCAGGCCTAGCCAATCAAATTTAGTTTTCCTACACAAAAGGGCTTTATTACAGACAGAAATACTCCTCAGTTTCATCAGCTGTCCTGAAGGCTGGCGATTCCGCAGGCGAAGAAGCCGGACGTGGAGGTCCTGGGCTGGCATGGTCACAAGTGGTCTGCGGTTGTAAGGCCGGTTGGACGTACTGACATTCTCTAAAACGTTATTTATGGTAGAGAAATTAACATTAAATTCTCTGGCAACAGCTCTGGTGGATATTCCTGCAATCAACATGCCAATTGCATGCTTCCTCAAAACTTGAGACATCTGTGGCAATGTGTTGCGTGATAAAGCCTCACATATTAGAATGGCCTTTTATTGTCCCCGGCACAAGGTGCACCTGTGTAATGATCATGCTGTTTAATCAGCTTCTTGATATGCCACCCCTGTCAGGTGGATGGACTATAAAACATGGGACCAAGACTTTACATGTTGCATTTATATTTTTGTTCAGTATATGCAAAATATGTACAATGTTATCACGTAAGTGTATAAAGGCAACATTAATTTATAAAGTAATTCAGTATATACAAAGGGATGCATAAAAGGAATGTCTATCTGAATAGAGTGCGTAAAAGACAGCTGGTACATAAACAACATTTTATAAGATGATGCACATGATGGTAATACATCTAATCAGAACAAGGAGAAAACACAACTTAAACACAACACAACTTGTGTTAAAAAAACACAACTTAAACACATCTTAAAGACGTCCTCTAGGGATTTTTTGTACTTTTCCTGTTGAAAAGAAATATCCCAAGTATAAATAAAGTACACACACTAAATGGTACAAAAATATGTTTTGAGCTCAAAAATACTTTTTAGAACACAACTGCAAACTTCAAGGAGTTGGTCTTATGAAAATGTGTGATGTCATTGTCCTCCCCAGTTGCTTGAGGAACAATAGAGGAAAAAGCACCCCCTGGTCCACGTGCTCTATATGTTTTTAAATAACATTATTCTAACGTTCTCTGAACTCCTGAACTTATTTAGGATTGCCATAACAAAATGGTTGAATATTTATTGACTCGAGACATTTCAGCTTTTCATTTTTTCTTAGTTTGGAAAACTAAATTCCTCTTTGACATTATGACGTATTGTGCCAGTGACAAAACAAAATCTAAATGTAATCCATTTTAAATTCCGGCACAACATTTTGATAAAGTCAAGGGTTGTGAATACTTTATGAATGCACTGTACATTCCATTCTCAGCGTCAACAAAACTCTATCCTCTATCTTGTTAAGTGTGTTCAGGTGTGATGGCCGTGCCCAGTAATTGGCCACACCTGATCTTAGTGAGTGCTTGTATCCTTTGAAATGGGGTCGGTTTGAATACACTAAAATGAACAGCTTTGTATGTGTGAAAAACATGTTGTGCTAGCTCTGTTCCAGTGGACTAATTCCGTTGCTAAAGAACAAAAGATTATAGGTTTAAATCTCACTGGTGCCGTATCACAATTGAATTTTTTTTTTGCTTGAGTAATTAATTTCCATGTGTCGGATCTGTGCTTGGAGTTCAAATAAGTTTACCCAAAAGAAACTAGCAGTACTATTTAAAGTTTTATTAAAACATTCAAGGGAAAGATTTAAGGAAGTTAGTGAGTGTGCAACTCAATATTAGGAAGGTGTTCTTAATGTTTTGTACTCACAGTGTAAATTAATTCAAACATTGCAGTGCACACCAAAGTCCATGTAGTAAAATATACTAAACTCAGCAAAAAAAGAAACGTCCTCTCACTGTCAACTGTGTTTATTTTCAGCAAACTTAACATGTGTAAATATTTGTATGAACATAACACGATTCAACAACTGAAACATAAATTGAACAAGTTCCACAGACATGTGACTAACAGACATGGATTAATGTGTCCCTATACAAAAGGGGGGGGGGGGTTCAAAATCAAAAGTAACTGGTGTGGCCACCAGCTGCATAATTACTGCAGTGCATCTCCTCCTCGTGGACTGCATCAGATTTTCCAGTTCTTGCTGTGAGATGTTACCCCACTCTTCCACCAAGGCACCTGCAAGTTCCCAGACATTTCTAGGGGGAATGGCCCAAGCCCTCACCCTCCGATCCAACAGGTCCCAGACGTGCTCAATGGGATTAAGATCTGCCCTCTTTGCTGGCCATGGCAGAACACTGACATTCCTGTCTTGCAAGAAATCACACACAGAACGAGCAGTGTGGCTGGTGGCATTGTCATGCTGGAGGGTCATGTCAGGATGAGCCTGCAGGAAGGGTACCACTTGAGGGAGGAGGATGTCTTCCCTTTAACGCACAGCGTTGAGATTGCCTGCAATGACAACAAGCTCAATCCGATGATGAAACCGCGACTCGACAGTGAAGAGCACTTTTTGCCAGTCCTGTCTGGTCCAGCGACTGTGGGCTTGTGCCTATGGACGATGTTGTTGCTTGTGATGTCTGGTGAGGACCAGCCAACCTCTCTCAGCCTATTGCGGACAGTCTGAGCACAGGGATTGTGCGTGTGTAACTCGGGCAGTTGATGTTGCCTTCCTGTACCTGTCCTGCAGGTGTGATGTTCCGATATACCAATCCTGTGCAGGTGTTGTTACACATGCTCAGCCACTGCGAGAACAATCAGCTGTCCATCCTGTCTCCCTGTAGCGCTGTCTTAGTCATCTCACAGTACGGACAATGCAATTTATTGCCCTGGCCACATCTGCAGTCCTCATGCCTCCTTGCAGCATGCCTAAGGCACGTTCACGCAGATGAGCAGGGACCCTGGGCGTCTTTCTTTTGCTGTTTTTCAGAGTCAGTAGAAAGGCCTCTTTAGGGTCCTAAGTTTTCACAACTGTGACCTTAATAGCCTACCGTCTGCAAGTCTCTTAATGACCGTTCCACAGGTGCATGTTCATTAATTGTTTATGGTTCATTGAACAAGCATGGGAAACAGTGTTTAAACCCTTTACAATGAAGATCTGTGAAGTTGTTTGGATTTTTATGAGTTATCTTTGAAATACAGGGTCCTGAAAAAGGGATTTTACATGGATATGTATTTATAGGAATCTTTAATTGTCTCTTTAATTGTCTCTTTACTTGTCATTTTCTTAAGTATTGGAAATAAGGTCTTAAAACTTCCCGGTGTCTTATAGTCTATATTCTATAGTATAGTATGTCTACAAAATTGACTTATGTGTAGTATTTTAAGTTAGTTATTGTAGAGTGGAAATGGGGAACACATTGAAGATTAAGGATATTCTGTTTTGGGTATCTTGTTACCACAAGAGAGCAGCATCCTCAAAGAAGTTCTCTCTTGCCTTTGTGGGTGAAACATACAGCAACAGTGTTGTAGTTTATTTGTTATATCACCAGGATTTGGTTCCAATCTGTCTTTATGTTTCACACAAAGCAAGGAGGGAATTTAACCCATCATAGATCATCAGGACCATTTAGAACCATGACCAATTTTGAGAAAATCTGGGCCTAACCGTAACTGTCCATAGATTGCACCAGAGATTCAGCTCAGAGAAGGGTATCATGAATATACCACAAGTCAAAAGTAACGGTGTGAAAACTTTTGGGATGTGTAAATTATTATGTCATGGTTTGTCATGGGATGTAAATTAAGTGACAGTTGATTGTATTTATGTAGAACTGTTCACCAGATCATACCTTAAGCACCACTAGTGTATAACACCTATACTCATATCCCACGTTCTAAATTATAACAAAACACATTAGTATACATTTCCTCGCGTAATTAGCTTGCCATGTCTCTAATGTGACAAATGTCAAAGACATAAGCAGAAATTAATTTGATGAGTGTGGGCTCTGTCATCCCAATAGGTACATATGTGGGAATTATGGATACTTCCCAGCGAGTGTATTTGTACAATATAATATTGTATGGTATGTTATAGTGTGGTATAATATACCACAGAAAATGTTATACAACAGAAAATAAGAAAGATATTGCCTCCAGCCATTCAGTATTTCAGATGATCTCCAGAGTCAGGAGGCAGGCCCAATAGTATTCATCTTTAACTGACATTTTATAAGGTAATCATTTGACCAGGTAACTTCAATGTACATGGTTTTCACTAATTAGGTTGAATTGGAACTAAACCTAGCTGTGCGTGTGTATGTACATGTGTTATAGGCTTCCTCAGGTAGATCCCCACCACCTTGTTTTCCTCTTCCCCCCTCGTCTCGCCGCCTGTGTGGAAGTTGTGTGGGCACCATCTGTATTGCCCCATGCTAGAGCATGCCGGACCCTGTTATCCGACCATCCATCTGTGTTATTGATTTTTTTCGCTCCCTCTTTATGGAGTTTCATCTTTCCTCCACTCTCAACTCAATGGAGAGAGAGAGAGAGAGAGAGAGAGAGAGAGCGATAGGTGAGAGAGGTGCGAGCAGAGATCTGAGAGAGGGGGGTGGAGAAGTGGTGGGGGTTCTGAGGATAGGGGGTGTTGGGGGTTGAGGCGGTGGGGTGGGGGGTCATGCAGCCTAGGCTTTGGATGAGTGGAGAGAAAGAGAGAGGTGCTCTCAAGTGTTGAAGCTCTTTTTTCCATTCTGTCTCAGGGGAGCAAAACCCTCCCTCCTTGTCCCTCCCCCCTCCATCCTGCTCTGGTGCTCACGCTCCACTCGGAACCCCCCCTGCCTTCCCACCCTCCTCCTCCCTCCCCTCCTCTGCCCGCCTGCCTGACGTCCCGGGGGGCTCAAGCAACGCTGCCGGCTCGGCCATGATTTGCGGGAGATTTGTCTAAGTGAGAAGCAATTAGTGTGCCGGGGCCTGCTAATGTATGCATGCTCTGGCCTCCACCCCCCCACCCATTCCATTTGGCAAGCACCAGGGCAGGGCACAGCGGCGGCACCGCCCGCTCCCTCCCTCCCCTCCATATTTTTCATGTGCAGCTGTCACAGTGCTCACATTCGCCTTCAGATGACCCCATGCTCTCGGATTTTATTAGCAAGTAATTAGCCCACTGTCAGTGTAACAAAACTATTGGGTTGTCTCTGAACACTTAGCTAGCGTACGTACATTTTACATTACATTTGACATTTTCAGTCATTTAGCAGACACTCTTCTAGTCAAATGACTTGCAGTCAGCACATTCAAATAAACAGCCCTATATCATGGTCAGTGAGAAAAGACGAGCGCGAGTGTGAATGTAAGAAAGACAAGTTCATCAGTATTTATTTTAATGTCATTTTGTATGTAGTACATACAGTACATAGATCTGGTTATGTAGTTGGCAAAATATTTGGTTGTGAGAAGCATTCTCAGAACATCCTGGTGTTTCCACCACTCTCCCACCTACAGCCTACACCTGTTTCCACTGTCGAATATCAGCAAGCATCAATGGGCATGAAAATAGTCGGGGAGTGAGTGGTAACAAAGTTTTGGCACACAAAACACCCTTCACACACACACATACAAGTCGCCATGGAACAGTGGTGGGTGAGAGGATTCCCTTTGAAACCTGCGGTGTAGATATGTGTGAGGGCGCGGGGTTCCGCATGATGCAACTTTCAGTTCATCCTACTCTGAAGTCGACTTTGCCCTTTTCTTAAGACGCACTGTTTACTCTGGTAGAGCTGAGCTTAAACAACATAAATAACACAACAGAAAACAGGCCTGATTTAAAGAACATGCAGTCTTCCAAGATGTAGTCTACTTGTGAGATGTGGGTGGTTTGGAGCGAGGTGCTCGTTAATTAAAGGTAGGCTAATTACTGGCAGTTCTTAGCACAGCTTTAATGCGCTGATAAGAGGATAATCCTCAGAAGAAAGGCTGAGATCGAAGTGGTCCCTGGTGGACTCGGCCTCCTGCTCAACTGGTCCGGAAGAAAATCCTCCTCTCCAAAGACGGGCGGATTTGTAAGCAGAGAGTATAGACCATTCAAGCAGGCTTGAGTTGAGAAGTGAGAGGGAGGCCTAGAAAAATAGCTCCATCACATTAACCTTTACAAACTACCAGGAAATTGGAGGTCACCTTTTTTTTTTTACCAAGGTTGCAGTCAATTCCATTTCAAATAAACCAATTGCAGGAAGTAACTGAAATTCAAATGTTCCTCAACGTTTATAAAGTGTAAGTTCAGTTTAGTTCCTGAATTGAGATGGAATTGACGCTATCCTTTGGTATTCACTGAGCCATACCTCTTCAGATTGATTCAATCATATTGATCAAACAAAAAGCAATGCATCATCATCACCTGTGCATTTTTCATTGGCACATCCAATGTTTTGTAAATGCTCGTGACCAGTTACGTAGTGTTAAATAACATCGAAGGGTAATCGCTGATCGCCATTAAGTAACCCTCCCTATATAAACAATGTACTGTATATCTCGCTATTATAGGGTAAATGCAAAATGAAAAAACCCCAGGTTGATACAGAGTAGAATGTGTGCCACTGTCTTGGATCTTTCCATGCACCATCATTCAAAACATCAACAGCGTCAGCTAAACGATTCAAATGTAAATGTAAATGTGTAGATATGTACGGTATGTGTTTGACGCGATATGTACCATGTGGGAAAACCCATATTTTGTCGTAGGGAGTTTTCCATTAACACACGCTAGACTGTTCCCATATGTTTTGGCTCCACATATCTATAATTCAGTGGTGGCAGATGTCCTTTATGCATGATTCATAGAATGCCATTCCACACTGAGTGGGAGAGCTAATGCACCCTCGCTGCAGTTAGAGGGTCCTATTCACTGACCCCCGAGTGCACCTCACCTCGACGGGGCGACACTGCAATAAACCCCCTTGCTTCCCCAGGATGGTCTGTTCCATCGAAGAAGCCATGACACATAGAGACAAACCACTGTGGAGGTTAGGGGAAACATTGTTGCAAAGATGTATGGTATAGTGGGAAGACCTGTCTGTAAGTATGGCAACAATCAAGTGAGCAGCCGCTTGTAAAACATCCAATAACGATGCTATTTCAACAGGCTCATGGACACACCAGTAATTACAGCCAGCAACTGACCTAATTTATTTAAAGTAAGTAAAGAGTCAAGGAATTTTATTCAATACAGTACTATAGTAAATCACAAACACTAAGAGAGAGAGAGTATAGTGATTAAGAAAGAAAGGGAATGGTGGGGGACGTAGCCGGGTGCGTAAATCATACCTGTACCTGGAAAGGATACTGTGGTGGTACCCTTAACCCCTCGGCCCGGGGGATGACGCAGGCAGGCACTGTAGATCAAGCCGCCGCCCTGCTGCCAATCACAAAATGGCAACCCGACACCTCCATTAGAGAGGAGAGGATTTTCATCAAGTCTGTGCTGCCAACCGCAGTAACAGGAGATCACAGGAGAGAGACACGCTGCCTCTGAGTTAGGAGAGGAGGTTATTCTTGTGTAGTCTAGGGAGGACCCTCATCCCAGACTCACGTGAGGCCTTCACAAGACCGTTGGTGCCATACGGCACTTGTGTCCTCTGTGTGTATGATGTGTGAAGTGTGTGGAAGGGATGTTTTAGTTTGTGTGTGTGTGTGTGTGTGTGTGTGTGTGTGTGTGTGTGTGTGTGTGTGTGTGTGTGTGTGTGTGTGTGTGTGTGTGTGTGTGTGTGTGTGTGTAATGTTGTGTACCAGGTGTATGCGTGTGTTTCCTTTAAGTACTTACGCGTTTATCCAACATGATTTAGGTTTAGTATTTAGTATTTAATTAGGATCTCCAATTAGCTGCTGCCAAGGCAGTGGCTGTTCTTACTGCGGTGCAAACACCACAGTATTGTATACTGTAGACTATGTGTTTGTGTCTTTAGTTTCTGTGGATGGGAATTAGTTTCGGAATTCTATGATTATCTCTATGTCTGTGCCATAGATACATTTAACTGTTTCAATCTTCCTTCAATCTGCCTTATTTCTTACTCCCAAATCAAAAAGATATTTTATTGTAGTGTATTTCACTAAAATGTATAGAGAAAACATTTAGGGTTAGTGGATCAACTTGGCTCTCATTTAAGATTCAACCAAAAGATTTCACCATCTTCCTGCAGTTCCACTGCCTGTGAGTGTTCCATAGACGTGACCATTATCCCATGTATCTAACTCAGCAGTAAGCTAAAAACATTACTGGCCATATTGGTCGACGGTGCTGCCAAGGTGTTGCCCTTTCCCTGATCTTAGAGAGACACAGGGCTGGGGCTGCGGGTTGGCTAAGGAACAGGAGGACCCTGGCTGTGTCCCAAATAGCATCTGATTCCCTAGATAGTGGAATATTTATCACTAAAGACCTATGGGCCCTGTTCAAAAGTAGTGCACTACACAGGGAATAGGGTGCCATTTTGGATGCGGGACCTATGATGTTGCAGCCGGTGAGGAGGTTAACTGGGCCACAGAGGAGTGAGGCGCTGGGTTATTGACAGGTTGGAACCTGAGGGCTCCTGAAGGATATTAGGCTGGAGGGAGGTTACTGCCGCCTGCCTGGGAGAAATGGATGCAGGGGGAAGGGAGAGAGGGATGGAGGGAGAGAAAAAGTGGAGAGGGAGAAACGGTAGGAATATATAAAAAGGAGACTGAGAGATGGATCATTTAAGTTGGAAAAGAGAGAGGGAAAGAGAGAGAGAGAAATAGAGAAGGAAACATACACAGAAACGAGACTACATAAAATGCACCATCAGATAGCTCCAGTGCTAAAGCATTAGCTAGCTTAGCTCCGCCATCTTTGTCAGTAGAACTCAGCTAACCCACATTCTACCCGGTGGGCAGGTGCAGCTGTTCGCCATTGTTACGGTAGAGCGGGTCAGGAGGTCATGGACTGCACCGAGACCCGTGTTTTGAACCTCATATAGCGCTGACCTCACCGTGACCCTCACCAGATCAATACTCTCCTTAAACTTTTATTTGTCCTCGTTCGCCTGTCTTCTGATTCAATTGCAAATCTAAATGTGTATTTTCAGCTCAGATTGGATTGGTTAGAACCATTTTCCCCCTATATATCATTTGAATATCTAGGCAATGATATGAATATTGGAATTTTTGTGGGACGATCGAATTCAACTGATATTTAAAGAGTAAAGTTCAGAGGTTACACTACATTAGAATGAGAGTTTATGACACAAGGATTCATTAGGCAATATGGCACCGATATGTTTCTGTGTTGTCTTCTCAGTGTATGCGATATGCATTTTCCAACTGAACTCAAGAACCTCCCCTATTTTGGTTTAGTAGCCTACAAATTGTTAACCCTTACTTTGAGGTAACTGAAATTTGTGTTATATAAAACAAAGTCAAAATGGTGTCCCTCCAACACAGGAAAGCCCTTCTGAGGCCTATACTCTCTCTCTCCGCCTCCGTGTCTTCATATTTTTGTTTCTCTATCTTGGTTCTCTCCCCCTCCTTTCTCACTTTCGTTACCCACAAGCCCTGCCGTTGCCCAGTCAGTAAACAGGGTTTCCCTCTAGAGCATGCCTGTGTGTGGGTTCAACCCTCACCTCTGTTACACATTCCACTGACACTCTCTGGGGTCACACTTTTCCACTCCTCCACCTCACACAAAGACTATTGGCACGGGACATATCTGCTTGACACAGCTCTACAAACTCAACACTAGCTCTCAGACACAGATTAAACCTATTCCTGGACTAAAAAAGCATATAGAGAGTGTCCATTGAAACAGCTTTTTAGCATTTCAAATCTGTGTTTGTGAAACCAATCCGTGACGCCGCCCTTGAAGCTACCAGCATACATTAATGACATAATGCTACAGAAGGTGGTCGGCCCAGTCGTTAGAGAAGTCAGTTTATGTTTCATGACATTAGTACGGCTTTATATCATGCCATCATTATGGGGAATAGATGTGATTGATCAAGGTCACGCTTTCAGTGCAGAGTAACAGTCACAGAGCATGAGTGTCCAGTTTTTCACTGACATTTGGCCTAGTGGTGCAATAGAAGAAGAAAAAATGTGCAGTGAAAAAGTAACGCTCACCAATTCTTCAATGTAGGGAGGTAAACGCTGTTACCACATTTATAAGGTGCATAGACAGCTATGCTACACCACTGAGTGGGCCTCAATACAGTGGTGCTTCTAGATAAGTCTCTCACACAGGTGTTATTATGTGTTGTTCTTGCACCCTGAAGAAGGCACAGTGATACTGAAACGTTGGTGTTTTTTTACCCAATAAATTACTGGGATGTTATACATCTGGAGTGTGCGACTCTCTTTGTTTTTTATAGCTTATTGTTCTTGCACTATGGAACAGTGTTTGGAAAGTGTCAAAGTGGTATCGGAAGCCATTAGACCTCAGCCCATGTCGGAGTGTTTATAAATAGCGTGCTCAGGGCCTCAACCTCTGACAGCGAGCCAGCGAGTGAGTGTTGCTGTTGTGGCGTTTGACTAGTGAACCGTGGGCCCGGCTCGGGACAGGAAACGCGTCACGGTGCTAACTGTAACCAGATGTCTGGGGCCGGGGGATTCTCGCAATGGAACCTGTGCTTCAAAAAAGGGAAACTTCTCTCTATCTCTCTCTCTCTCTTTCTCTCTCTGTGAAGAGTATTTTCAAAGCCATCAGTCATTAGGGCTACATGGTGAGCGCCAGGCAGTTGAGAGATGCCTTTGCAGACATCGATTGAGAACAAGAGCTAAAGAAAAGGTAGAGGGGCAGGGAGGGAGAGGAAGAGAGAGAGAGCATATGTGAAAGTAGAGTTTATTGCCTTGAAATCTAGGGGGTTCTAAAAAAAACAGAACCTCATGGTGGTTAGCTCGACGTTGATGCAGTGATGGGGGCCATGGCCACTGTCGACTCGACTGACTCGTCATGCATTATGTATCGATTTCATTTTTGGGCACGCTTGGCAAGAATGTGTAGTGTGTGTGTGTATGTGTGCTTGTATATGTACTTGTATGTGTTTGTGTCCCTTATTCCCCCCCACTCTTTCTCTCTCTCTCTCTCTCTCTCTCTCTCTCTCTCTCTCTCTCTATCTCGCTCTCTCTCTATCTCGCTCTCTCCCTCTCTCGCTCTCTTTTTCTCTCTCTTTTTCTCTCTCTCTCTCGCTCTCTCCCTCTCTCGCTCTCTTTTTCTCTCTCTTTTTCTCTCTCTCTCCTCCAGTCCAGCAGGGACTATGGAGGTCTCTGTAGTGGGGGATAGAGTTGGCCTTCTTTCCATGCCCGGGAGCATTGCCTGGCCTTCTCCACTTCACTGCTTCCCACTCTCTCTCTCTCTCTCTCTGTGTGTGTGTGTGTGTGTGTGTGAGAGAGAGAGAGAGAGAGACAGAGAGTGAGAAAAATTGAGAGAGAGATAGAGTGAGAGAGAGAGTGACATACACACATGCACACACACACACACACACACATAACCCCTCAACTACTGCTAGCTACAGGAGTGGGCATTGTGCCAGCTCAGCCTCCAGCCAAACCCAGGCTGTCCCTGGCCCACCCTCAGTCTCTCTGAAAGGCTATGGTAGATGGTAGCCTAAACTGAAGCTACAAAGAAGACTTTCTCCTGAGTAAATGTTTTTTATTTGGACAACTCAAGTGTCAACCATAAGTTTTAGTTTTTGACCAAGCGATACATTCTTGTTTGGATTATTCACTATAATGAGTTTTATTGTAGTGCCCATATATTACTTCTTTATGAAAGAAAGGTGGATAGCTCCACAATGTCATTGGGTATTGGGTGGCAAAATGAAATGTAGACAGGTACCTTGTGAGAGGCTCTGTGTGTGTATGTGTGTGATGTTGGTGTTATCATTCCAAGCACGCACGCACGCGCACACACAGACACAAACACACACAAGCACACGCACACACACACACACACACACACACACACACACACACACACACACACACACACACACACACACACACACACACACACACACACACACACACACACACACACACACACACACACACACACACACACACACACACACACACACACACAACCGTCCCTCTCACCCAGTCGGCATACTACCCTTGGCTGATCTATGGGCTGGGCTGCGATGCCCTGCGCAGTGTGTGTGTCATTTGTCCCTCTGAATCGATATCCGTTGCGTATCCATGAGCCGAGCCTGACCTCTGTCCAACCTTGCACAGCATTGGTGCCTGGAGCTGCTCTCCCGAGTAGACAGAGGCGAAATAAAGTGTGTGACGCCGACACAACCTAAAGCTTTATCTCAAACGAATCAACTCTGGGTTCAAAGTCATTTATTCCAGACTCATTCATTTTGTCGGTGTGAAAAACCCTGACATTAAAGTGTTTATCTAATAAAGCCAATGACGCCATAATATGTAGGAAACAAGACCACATGAAGCACTTTAGCAGAGACAGGAATGACTTAATGTAAGGTCAAGTTAGAGGTCAAAGCATCATCAAAGGGGATACAATTTTATCCCAGTGTTAGTCACTATGAGAACTGTGCTGTTTTTATCAACTGCAAAAAAAAGGCAGGAATCATAAATAGAAGATATCCTAGCTTTAAAAGCTGTGGTTTTCTCGCAACAAACAGTGAACCACCATCCACGTTTGTATGAATTACCTTGTTGTTTTCCAGGCCGAGGAAGAATCCACAGCTTCTTTATAAGAAGGTGTGTGCGTGTGGGAGACTAACCCAGAGCCGACCCCCAGAGCCAACCCTGACGTAGCTGGGTACAGGTTGTGTTGTGTTCAGTGTTGTATGGTGGTGGTGGTGGTAATATAGAGGCTCCCTCCCTGCTCCCTGCCTGAGGGCTTGGGGTGCTAGCGTAACCGCCACCAGCGCTTATCGAACCCTGGCAGTAAGGTAAGGGAGGAGGCTGTCAGAGAAGGAAGGGAAGGAGGGGGGAAAAAGGAGTGTGGTGAGAGAGGGAGGGAGGAAGGGTGAAGTGCCCCTGGGGGGTTGAGTCCCCTGCCTGCCTGCCTGCCTGCCTGCCTGCCTGCTCGCCTGTCTTCTCTCCTCTCCCCCCGTCGAAATAGCTCTGCCGCTGCTGCAGGGCGTCCTGCAACTTATCTGCTGATAATTGGGCACTGGAGCTCCACAGCCCGTTTATGAAATATAGATTCCCTGATGGAGAGTGTGGGGGGGGGTCTTCTTCTCCTAGTCTGTGTTGTCTTGTGGGCTTTACGCTGTGGGCGTTTTGTCAATTTGCGGCATGCTAACTCATACTGTAACTCATTTAGAGATCACATCCCTAATCATTACACATAGTCCTTGCGACAGAGAGAACATGTCCAAAATCTGAAATGTAAATACATTCTCTAAAAAAAAACAATTCAGTATTTTATCATACTGTTGGTTCCATCTGCTCAAATCAGAGGGAAAAAATTATCCTCGGAAACCTAGCCAATTTCTCAACACTATAACAATACACTGTAACATCGTTGATGCAAGGTCCTATGCAGTTGTAGGGAAAATGTGTGTCACTAGATATCTGGGGCTTATAGGTCATGTCTTCCTGCACAAACACGTGGTTGTTAAGACATGAGGAAATGCTAGCAATGCTGTAAACCATGTCCCAATAAAATAAATACTTTCTTCTGTAGAACTGTGTTTTCAACGGCTCTCCCGTTCTCTCAAAGCGTTAAGTTCACACACACACACACACACACATACACAGAGTGCCATGGAACAGTGGTGGGTGAGAGGATTCCCTTTGAAACCGGCTGTGTCGATATGTGCGGGGGCGAGGGGGTTTCACATGATGCAACTTTTAGTTCCTCTACCACTCTAATGTCAACTGTGCCCTTTTCTTATCACTTACCGTTTACTCTGGTAGAGCTGAGCTAAAAAACAACAGAACACAGGCCTGATCTCTCCTCAGCTCTCTGTTTACGATATGTTTTTCTTTTACACTTCTCTTTTTAGCTGATTTCAAGTCCACACATAGGTCTGTTCACGTTCCAGTGAGAGATTGATTTAATTAATGGGTACCTGGCTATGTGTGGTGTGAGCTAGAACCAGACAAATCTTAATATATTCTGATTCCTAAATGAACATAAATCTACATCCCAAATGGCACCCTATTCCCTTTGTAGTGCACTGCATTTGACCAGGGATCACAGTGCTGAACATGCCAGCAGGAGGGGCTGATACAAGTTTTTTGGTCGGGAGAAAAATAGACTTAGTCAGATATAGTCAGGTAATATTTTTGTCAGGTAAAACAACTTATGAAATCTGAATCATCATTATTTAACAATCATTCATAATTCATATAGACCACATTGGTTTTGACATGTGAAAATCAAGGAATCTGATCATCAATTTCAAACTGAACCAAAAGCACACAGTTAACCTCTTTGTTATCAGACATAGTGTATGTATGCATACATATAGTTCTAAGTGAGATTCAATGAGCCAGTTGATGTGCGTATTATGTTTTAGTCCTTAACATAACCTCAGATGTCCCTCGTAAAGAAAGACATCACACATTGACAAACGCATTATGACACGCACAACAGTAACTCACCTGTTACATGTTCCCCCCTCTTTCCTCCCTCCCTCCTTCCTTTTAATTATTAGCCACCAATGCTAGGCTCCACATTGATCTTAGCGTGGCGGATACTCTCAATGCGGGCTCCCTGTTTACATCCCAAATGGAACCCTATTCCCTATGAAGTGCACTACTTTGACCAGGGCTATTTGGCTCTTGTCAAAGGTAGTGCACTACTACATACAGTCTAAAGTGAAAGTCTACAAACCCCTTGCACTGTCTTCGTATTTTGCTACCTAAAAAGCTAATCTTAAAAATAATTAAATTAGATTTGTTACCTACCGATCTATCCAACCTAATTCACATTTTCAAAGTTAATGGAAAATTATAGAACATTTTCCTAATTAATAAAATATGTATTGATTGCATATGTCTCTCAACCCAGAGCTAATATTGGTGAAAGAACCTTAGGCAGCCAATACAGCTGTGAATAATTAATTAAGCAATAAGGCACGAGGAGGTGTGGTATATGGCCAATATACCATGGCTAAGGGCTGTTCTTATGCACAACGCAACGTGGAGTGCCTGGATACAGCCGTTAGATGTGGTATATTGGCCATATGCCACATACCCCCGATGTGCCATATTACTATTATATGCTGGTTACCAACATAATTAGTAAAAATACATTTTTGGTCATACGCTCTGATATACCACGGCTTTTAGCCAATCAGCATTCAGGGCTTGAACCACCCAGTTTATAATTTTGAATAAGATTCTATAAACCTTGCACAACTCTTAGGGCAACAGAAATGTATATCCATTTATTAACAAGTTTACCCCCTTTTTCTCCCCAATTTTGATCTTGTCTCATCACTGCAACTTCCCAATGGGCTCTGGAGTCGATGGTCGAGTCATGCATCCTCCGAAACAAGACCCACCAAACCGCGCTTCTTAACACCCGCCCGCTTAATCTGGAAGCCAGCGGCACCAATGTGTCGGAGGAAACACTGTTCAACTGATGATCGGAGTCAGCCTGCAGGCATCCGGCCCGCCACAAGGAGTCGCTAGAGCGCAATGAGCCAAGTAAAGCCACCCCCGCCAAACACTCCCCTAACCCGGACGACACTGGGCCATTTTGCGCCTCCCTATGGGACTCACGATCACGGCTGGTTGTGATACAGCCTGGGTTCAAATCCGGGTCTGTAGTGACGCCTCTAGCACCCCGATGCAGTGCCTTAGACCGCTGTGCCACTCGGGAGGCTCATATCTGTTGTTTTTGTCAAAACAGTTCAAGCTCAATAAATTTGGCTCTGATTTTCAAGCAGATTTAAAGCAGGACTGAGGCTGGACAATTTCAGGAACACTCAATACCTATTGGAAAGCCATTCTGTTGTGGATTTGGTATCAAAACGTACGTAATTGTCCAGCTGAGTTTTTAACTCTGTCAAAGGGTTAGGTTTTCAGAAGTCTACAGGCAGATTTTCCTTTGCTCCTTTCCTTTGCTTTGCTCCTTTCGTATTTCTTTTGATTCTGATAAACTCTCCATCCCTGCCGGATGACAGGCATACCCATAACATGATGCTGCCACCACAATATTTGAAAATACAGAGGATCAACAACATTGCATTAACTCCACATTACTGGCCTGTATGAAAAGTGAAAAGAAGGAAGCCTGTGTCCACTCCAAATCTTCCATTCTGTTTGCAACATGGCCATTAAGTAATACTGCAAGACACCATTTCAAATAAATGAACTTATTGGCCTAAATTAAAACTACAGGTTTGGGTGAAATCCAATACAACATAGAGTGAAACCCTCTGTATTTTCAAGTATTGTGGTGGCAGCATCATGCTATTTACATTTCATTTTATTAGGATCCCAATTAGCCAACTCCACTATGTGACAACACAAAAGACATTACACACAAAAGACCGCAATTTACATACAGTACATTTAGAAAACATCAACATAAATTGAAGAGATGCTCTGCTTTTTTGACACCACACTCCAAAAAGCAAGTTCTGCAGGCTCTAGTTCTGTCTAATCCTCATTATTGTTCAGTTGTGTGGTCCAGTGCTGCAAAGAAAGACCTAGTGAACACCGGCGCCGACAGAGATGGCCGCCTCGCTTCGCGTTCCTAGGAAACTATGCAGTTTTTTGTTTTTTTACGTGTTATTTCTTACATTAGTACCCCAGGTCATCTTAGGTTTCATTACATACAGTCGAGAAGAACTACTGAATATAAGATCAGCGTCAACTCACCATCAGTACGACCAAGAATATGTTTTTCGCGACGCGGATCCTGTGTTCTGCCTTACAAACAGTACAACGGAGCGGATCCTATGCAGCGACCCAAAAAAACGACTCCGAAAGAGAGGGAAACGAGGCGGTCTTCTGGTCAGACTCCGGAGACGGGCACACCGTGCACCACTCCCTAGCATTCTTCTTGCCAATGTCCAGTCTCTTGACAACAAGGTTGATGAAATCCGAGCAAGGGTAGCATTCCAGAGGGACATCAGAGACTGTAATGTTCTTTGCTTCACGGAAACGTGGCTCACCGGAGAGACGCTATCCGAAGTGGTGCAGCCAACGGGTTTCTCCACGCATCGCGCCGACAGAAACAAACATCTTTCTGGTAAGAAGAGGGGTGGGGGCGTATGCCTTATGGCCAACGTGACATGGTGTGATGAAAGAAACATACAGGAACTCAAATCCTTCTGTTCACCTGATTTAGAATTCCTCACAATCAAATGTAGACCGCATTATCTGCCAAGAGAATTCTCTTCGATTATAATCACAGCCGTATATATCCCCCCCCAAGCAGACACATCGATGGCTCTGAACGAACTTTATTTAACTCTCTGCAAACTGGAAACAATTTATCCGGAGGCTGCATTCATTGTAGCTGGGGATTTTAACAAGGCTAATCTGAAAACAAGACTCCCTAAATTTTATCAGCATATCGATTGCACAACCAGGGGTGGAAAGACCTTGGATCATTGTTACTCTAACTTCCGCGACGCATATAAGGCCCTGCCCCGCCCCCCTTTCGGAAAAGCTGACCACGACTCCATTTTGTTGATCCCTGCCTACAGACAGAAACTAAAACAAGCGGATCCCACGCTGAGGTCTGTCCAACGCTGGTCCGACCAAGCTGACTCCACACTCCAAGACTGCTTCCATCACGTGGACTGGGAGATGTTTCGTATTGCGTCAGATAACAACATTGACGAATATGCTGATTCGGTGTGCGAGTTCATTAGAACGTGCGTTGAAGATGTCGTTCCCATAGCAACGATTAAAACATTCCCTAACCAGAAACCGTGGATTGATGGCAGCATTCGTGTGAAACTGAAAGAGCGAACCACTGCTTTTAATCAGGGCAAGGTGTCTGGTAACATGACCGAATACAAACAGTGCAGCTATTCCCTCCGCAAGGCTATCAAACAAGCTAAGCGCCAGTACAGAGACAAAGTAGAATCTCAATTCAACGGCTCAGACACAAGAGGCATGTGGCAGGGTCTACAGTCAATCACGGACTACAGGAAGAAATCCAGCCCAGTCACGGACCAGGATGTCTTGCTCCCAGGCAGACTAAATAACTTTTTTGCCCGCTTTGAGGACAATACTGTGCCACTGACACGGCCTGCAACGAAAACATGCGGTCTCTCCTTCACTGCAGCCGAGGTGAGTAAGACATTTAAACGTGTTAACCCTCGCAAGGCTGCAGGCCCAGACGGCATCCCCAGCCGCGCCCTCAGAGCATGCGCAGACCAGCTGGCCGGTGTGTTTACGGACATATTCAATCAATCCCTATACCAGTCTGCTGTTCCCACATGCTTCAAGAGGGCCACCATTGTTCCTGTTCCCAAGAAAGCTAAGGTAACTGAGCTAAACGACTACCGCCCCGTAGCACTCACATCCGTCATCATGAAGTGCTTTGAGAGACTAGTCAAGGACCATATCACCTCCACCCTACCTGACACCCTAGATCCACTCCAATTTGCTTACCGCCCAAATAGGTCCACAGACGATGCAATCTCAACCACACTGCACACTGCCCTAACCCATCTGGACAAGAGGAATACCTATGTGAGAATGCTGTTCATCGACTACAGCTCGGCATTCAACACCATAGTACCCTCCAAGCTCGTCATCAAGCTCGAGACCCTGGGTCTCGACCCCGCCCTGTGCAACTGGGTACTGGACTTCCTGACGGGCCGCCCCCAGGTGGTGAGGGTAGGCAACAACATCTCCACCCCTCTGATCCTCAACACTGGGGCCCCACAAGGGTGCGTTCTGAGCCCTCTCCTGTACTCCCTGTTTACCCACGACTGCGTGGCCACGCACGCCTCCAACTCAATCATCAAGTTTGCGGACGACACAACAGTGGTAGGCTTGATTACCAACCACGACGAGACGGCCTACAGGGAGGAGGTGAGGGCCCTCGGAATGTGGTGTCAGGAAAATAACCTCACACTCAACATCAACAAAACTAAGGAGATGATTGTGGACTTCAGGAAACAGCAGAGGGAACACCCCCCTATCCACATCGATGGAACAGTAGTGGAGAGGGTAGCAAGTTTTAAGTTCCTTGGCATACACATCACAGACAAACTGAATTGGTCCACTCACACAGGCAGCATCGTGAAGAAGGCGCAGCAGCGCCTCTTCAACCTCAGGAGGCTGAAGAAATTCGGCTTGTCACCAAAAGCACTCACAAACTTCTACAGATGCACAATCGAGAGCATCCTGGCGGGCTGTATCACCACCTGGTATGGCAACTGCACCGCCCTCAACCGTAAGGCTCTCCAGAGGGTAGTGAGGTCTACGCAACGCATTCTTGGCCCTCGGACAAGATACCCCCCATGGCTATCTAACTCAATGGATTTTCCATTCTCCAGGACAGTGGAGTCTGGGAAATCTGGGGGTGCCTCTTTATCAAAACCAACTGGTGTGCTAATTCCAGCGAGGTGGAAGTGTCGACCAACTGTTCACCCATCTTGGAATACCTGATGGTCAAATGCCGATTCTTCTACCTCCTGAGGGAATTTTCAGCTGTTATCATGACTGCTCTATACATTCCACCTCAAGACAATAAAAAGGAACAAGCTGCTGCTTAACGAACTGTTCAAGGCTATAAACAAGCGGGAAACCCTACACCCAGAGGCTACTTTTCTGTTTGCCGGTGATTTTAATTAGATATCCCTAAGACGTAATGCCTAATTTCCATCAACACGTCTCCAATGCCACTAGGAGCGATAAAGTCCTAGACCACAGCTATTCTACGCACAAGCAAGCATACAAGGGCCTCCTGTGTCCAAATCATGACTCCGTATTTAATCAGATCATGACCGGGTACTCTTTCTTCCTGTTTACAAGCAGAAGCTGAAACAGGAAGTACCCGCAATTCACTCAATTGAGAAATGGTCACCAGCATCAGAGGGTATGCTACAGGACTGCTTTGCTAATGCTGATTGGACTATGTTTAGAGACTCTGCCAATACCATCGATGAGCTCACCACCTCCATCACTGGCTTCATTAGAAAATGCATCGAAGACGTTGTACCCACAGTGAGGGTTCGCTGCTTCCCCAATCAAAAGTCCTGGATTAACACAGAGTTTGGCGCTCAACTAAAGAGCAGGGCTACTGCACACAGAACTATTGCAGACAACCCTGATGCTACTGTACCTCCAACGACAGGAATAAGTACAAGAAGGCCTGCTATGACCTCCGAAAGTCATCAAACAAGCAAAAGGACAATATAGAAATAAGGTGGAATCATATTAAGGTGAAATCATATTACACAGGCTCCAATGCCCGTCGCATGTGGCAGGGGCTACAGTCCTTTACGGATTACAAAGGAAGACCCAACCCTGATCTGCCCATTGATGCCTCTCTACCAGAAAAACTCAATGTGTTTTATGCAAACTTTGACAACAACAACAGCGAGCTGGGTGTGAGGACCGTCTCAGACCCGAGGCTGACGTGACAAGAATCTTTAATCAGATAAACACCTCGGGCCCCGATGGTATTCCAGGGCGCGTTCTCGGAGCATGCGCAGAACATCTGGCAGGCATATTCACTGTAATTTTCAACCTCTCCTTGTCCCAGTCTGTAATCCCCCCATGTTTTAAGATGACTACAATCATTCCTGTTCCTAAGAACTCTAAGGCTTCATGCCACAATGATTACTGCCCTGTAGCACTAATTTCTGTCATCAAGTGCTTTGAGAGGTTGGTTATGGCACACATTAATTAACTACACCATCGCAGCCACCCTAGATCCACTCCAATTTGCATACAGCCCCAACAGATCCACATATGATGCAATCTCTCCACACTGCCCTCACCCACGTACAGTGCATTCGGAAAGTATTCAGACCCCTTGACTTTTTCCATATTTTGTTACGTTACAGCCTCATTCTAAAATTGATTAAATACCATTTTTTTCTCATCAATCTGCACACAATACCCAATAATGATACAGTGAAAACTGAATTTAAAAAAACATTTTTGCAAATATATTAAAGAATAAAAAGAAATACCTTAATTACATAAGTATTCAGACTCTTTGCTATGAGATTTAAAACTGACCTCAGGTGCATCCTGTTTCCATTGATCATCCTTGAGATCTTCTACAACCTGATTGGAGTCCATCTGTAGTAAATTCTATTGATTGGACATGATTTGGAAAGGCACACTCCTGTCTATATAAGGTCCCACAGTTGACAGTGCATGTCAGAGCAAAAACCAAGCCATGAGGTCAAAGGAATTGTCCGTAAAGCTCAGAGACAAGATTGTGTCGAGGCACAGATCTGGAGAAGGGTACCAAAACATGTCTGCAGCATTGAAGGTCCCCAAGAACACAGTGGCGTCCGGCATTCTTAAATGGAAGAAGTTTGGAACCATCAAGACCTTTCCTAGAGTTGGCTGCCCAGCCAAATTGAGCAATTGTGGGAAAAGGGCCTTGGTCAGGGAGGTGAACAAGAACCAAATGGTCACTCTGACAGAGCTCCAGAGTTCCTCTGTGGAGATGGGGGAACATTCCAGAAGGACAACCATGTCTGCAGCAGTCCAACAATCAGGCCTTTATGGTAGAGTGGCCAGAAGGAAGCCACTCCTCAGTAAAAGGCCCATGACAGCCCGCTTGGAGTTGGCCAAAAGGCACCTGAAGATCCTCACACCATGAGAAACAAGATTCTTTAGTCTGATGAAATCAAGATTGAACTTTTTGGCCTGAATGCCAAGTGCCACGTCTGGAGGAAACCTGGCACCATCCCTACAGTGAAGCATGGTGATGGCAGCATCATGCTGTGGGGATGTTTTTCAGAGTCAGGGACTGAGAGACTAGTCAGGATCAAGGTAAAGATGCACGGAGCAAAGTACAGAGAGATCCTTGATGAAAACCTACTCCAGAGCTCTCAGGACCTCAGACTGGGGCGAAGGTTCACCTTCCAACAGGACAACGATCCTAAGCACACAGCCAAGACAATGCAGCAGTGGCTTCGGTACAATTCTTGGAATGTCCTTGAGTGGCCCAGACAGAGCGCGGACTTGAACCCGATCGAACATCTCTGGGTAGACCTGAAAATAGCTGTGCAGCGACGCTCCCCATGCAACCTGACAGAGAGGATCTGCAGAGAAGAATGGGAGAAACTCCCCAAATACAGATGTGACAACCTTGTACCGTCAAACCCAAAAAGACACAAGGCTGTAATTGCTGCCAAAGGTGCTTCAACAAAGTACTGGGTAAAGCGTTTGAATACTTATGCAAATGTGACATTTCAGTTTTTTTTTAAACAATTTCAGAATAAGGCTGTAACTTAACAAAATGTGGAAAAAGACAAGGGGTCTGAATACTTTCCAAATGCACTGTAGATAAGAGGAATACCTATGTGAGAATGCTATTCATTGACTACAGCTCAGCGTTCAACACTTTCCAAGCTCATCACCAAGCTTAGGACTCTGGGTCTGAACACCTCCCTCTTTAACTGAATCCTGGACTTCCTGACGGGCCGACCACAGTTGGTGAGGGTAGGCAACATCACCTCCACCATTAACACAGGGTCCACACAGGGGTGTGTGCTTAGTCAAATAAAGTAAAATAAAATACAATTGTATTGGTCACTTACACATGGTTAGCAGATGTTATTGCTAGTGTAGCGAAATGCTTGTGCTTCTAATTCCGACAGTGCAGCAATATTGAACAATTTTACAACAATTACCTAATACACACAAGTCTAAGTAAAGGAATGGAATAAGATTATATACATATAAATACATATCAATATATGGATGAGCAATAGGCAATAGACATAGGCAAGATGCAATAGATGTATAAAACACAATATATGCATATAGTCTCCTCCCGTACTCCTTGTTCGTGTGGCCACGCAAGACTCGCAACATTATCAAGTTCGCTGACGAAACGACGGTGGTAGGCCTGATCACCAGCGGCGATGAGTCAGCCTACAGGGAGGAGGTCAGTGACCTAGCAGTGTGGTGCCGGAGCAACAACCTCTCGCTCAACGTCATTGGGGCTGAACTCCCTGCCATCCATGACCTCGACATCAGGCTTCGTCAAAGACCCCAACCACCTAAGCCGTAGACTACTTTCTCTGTTGCCGCACGTCAAGAGGTACTGGTGCATCAAGTCTGACACTAATAGGCTTTTGAACAGCTTCTATTCCCAAGCAATACTATCAGGAATCAAGGTAAGACCCAGATGCAGACTGTCAAAGTAACAATGTTTATTATAGCAACAGGGGCAGGCAACGACAGGTCAAGGCAGGCAGGGGTCGATAATCCAGAGTATAGGGGCAAAGGTACAGGACGGCAGGCAGGCTCAGGGTCAGGACAGGCAGAGTAGTTGGGCAGGCGGACTCAGAGACAGGACAGGTAACGTTCAAAACCAAGGGGGCGAGAAAAAGAGAGACTGGGAAAAAGCAGGAGCCGAGAAAAACTCTGGTTGACTGGACAAACAAGACAAACTGGCAACGGACAAACAGAGAATACAGGTATAAATACACATGGGATAATGGGAAAGATGGGCAACACCTGGAGGGGGGTGGAGACAATCACAAGGACAGTTGAAACAGATCAGGGTGTGATAAATACGACTGATAAATAGCTAACAAATTAGCTACACGGACTGAGTTTACCTTGTATCTTTACTGACCTTTTATTTTAATATTTGCACTGTCTCTACACACACTCACAGGGCCCTACACTCTTACACACACTGTCACTCCAACACACACAAACACTCACTCCATCATTTTCTTACTCACACATAATATGCACATACATTTATACTGACTCTCCCACTCACATTCAAGCTGCTGCTACTTTGTTTATCTTATATCCTGTTGCCTAGTCCCCTCTCCCCTATACATATCTACCTCCATCACTCCAGTGTCCCTGCACATGTACATTTGGTTTTGGATCTGACTTTTTAAATATTTCCTGTATATAGTATGCTTACTTACTTAATTACTTTATTATGTATTTCATATTTCCTACTTTTATTTCTTATGTGTTTTTTTCTAGTAATATATTGTTATTGATTATTGCATTGTTAGGTTTTGAGAAAGGCATTTCACTGTACTTGTGCATGTGACATTAAATCTTGAAACTTGCTTGTGGAGTGTGGTGTGAAAAAAAGAAAAGAAAAGCAGAGCATCTCTTTATCACAGAAAGATCTCTCCCCATCTATACAACCATTGAATCTATATGTTTTCACCATGACAGTTTACCATCTAAGGTACTACCAAGTAATTTAGTCTCCTCAACTTGTTCAACAGCCACACCATTCATTACCAGATTCAACTGAGGTCTAAAACTTAGGGAATGGTTTTGCACCAAATACAATGCTCTTAGTTTAGAGATTTTTTTTATTTTTTATTTTACCTTTATTTAACCAGGCAAGAACACATTCTTATTTTCAATGACGGCCTGGGAACAGTGGGTTAACTGCCTGTTCAGGGGCAGAACGACAGATTTGTACCTTGTCAGCTCGGGGGTTTGAACTCGCAACCTTCCGGTTACTAGTCCAATGCTCTAACCACTAGGCTACGCTGTTCAGGACCAGTTTATTACTGGCCACCCATTCCAAAACTGACTGCAACTCTTTGTTAAGTGTAACTGTGACTTCATTAGCTGTGATTTCTGACGGGTGTAGGGTTGAATCATCAGCATACATGGACACACAGGCTTTGTTTAATGCCAGTGGCAAGTCATTGGTAAAAAATAGAAACGAGTGCAGGGTCTAGAGAGCTACCCTGCGGTACACCACACTTGACATGTTTGACATTAGAGAAGCTTCCAATAAAGAAAACCCTCTGAGTTCTATTAGATAAATAACTCTGAATAGACGATATGGCAGAGTCTGAAAAGCCATAACACATACATTTTCTCAACAACAGGTTACGGTCAATAATATCAACGGCTGCACTGAAATCTAACAGTACAGCTCTCACAATCTCCTTATTAAGTACATGTTGAGTGCGCTTCTCTTTATGCATGCTGAATGTCTGTTGTTAATTTGTTTACAGAGAAATAGCATCGTATTGGTCAAACACTGTCGTATAGGCTCAGTTTAAAGATATAACACATAGGAGTGACTATAGAGTCAGCTACCATCCTCAGTAGCTTTCCATCTAAGTTGACAATGCCAGGAGGTTTGTCATTATTGATTGATAACTATCATTTACAAGATTTACAGCAACATCTTTTGTATGATCTCTTATACATTATTTTAGGCCCAGCTTTTAGAACTTTGGCTTTCCTGGATATAGCCACTATACTGTGTCCAATGAGTACGGATACAGCTCTAAAACAAATTTCTACAGTATTAGTAAAAATTTGATCAATACATGTGGATGA